>NW_020884875.1:19929880-20457334 GCF_003945725.1 Corapipo altera | reverse complement strand
ATACAATTGAAATATATATACAATTTCACAAGGAAAAGGGAAAGGGAGGGGGGGAAGGGGAAAAAAGGAACAAAACTAAACTAAAATATATATATATATATATATCCCGATCAGTAGCCTGAGATCTAGCAACTAAAAGAATTAGCAAAAGACTATCTTCCTACTCTCCTTGGGACAACGGAGAGTCACGCTGGAATGATTACTGGCAACCTCCGCCTCCCAAGGTAGACAAGGCCTTACCAGGCCTCACTCCCCAACACGGTAGACTCAACAGCAGGGAACCTGCACCTCCAAGCCACCAGAAGGAAAGAGGGTGAAGGCCTTCCCTCCTTTCTTCTTATAGTCTGGCTTATGTAAAAATCGTAGGGAATACTGGGTAAATCTGGGCCCTTCCTTGGTTACAATCTGGTCACCAAGGAAGGCCTAGACCAAACTACCACAGCTGCAAAGTTTGTAAAGCTGGAAAAGTACATGATTTCATTTAAATATTCATCAAGAAAAAACATTTGATTTGAATGGAAGAGTTCCAGCTTACAATGAGAAAGTGAATGACCTCAGGAACTCGATCAGTTTTGACCAGTTGAAGCTGGGACTCCCTTCCCTGTTCTGTCCTCAGTTGAGTCATCTGAACCTATGTCTCTCATTTTTTAAGAGATCGATATGATGGAATGTGTTTCTGTTTTTCCATGAAAAATACTTTGCTACATTGCAAACAGTTTTGGGACCATTAAAATCAGATTTTTTTTTCAGATGTATTATTCTACAATAGTTTTTCATTTGTTCTATACGATATATCCATAAAGTCTCACCAAAATTAAGTTAGAATAATAGAATGGCCTGAGTTGGAAGGTACCTTAAAGATCACTTACTTCCAACCCCATGGTCATAGGCACAGACGCCTTTCACTAGTTCAGGTTGCTCAGAGCTTCATCTAGGCTGGCCTCAAACACTTCCAGGGATGGGGCAACTCTGAGCCACCTGTTCCAGGGCCTCATCACCCTCACAGTAAAGAATTTCTTCCTAATAGGTGATCTAAACCTACTTTCTTTCAGTTTCAATCCATTCCCCTTGTCCTGTCACTATATGTCCTTTAAAAAAGTCTCTCTCCATCTTTCTTGTTGGCTTCCTTCAGGCAATGGAGAGCCTCAATTGGGTCACCCTGAAGCTTTCTCTCTTGCAGGCTGAACAATCCCAATTATCTCCACCTTTCCTTGTAGGAGAGGTCCTCCATCCACCTAATCAGCTTGGTGACCCTCCTCTGGACTCGCTCCAACAGATTGATATCCTTCCTGTGCTGGGGACCCCAGAGCTGGATGCAGTGCTCCAGGTGGGGTCTCACCAGAGTGGAGTAGAGGGGCAGAATCACCTCCCTCAACCTGCTGCCCACACTGCTTTGGATGCAGCCCAGGACACATTTGGCTTTCTGCGCTGTGAGTGCACATGGCTGGATCATGTCCAGCCTCCCATCCATCAGCATTCCCAAGTCCTTCTCACCAGAACTGCTCTCGATCTGCTCATGCCCCAGCCTGTGTTGATACTGGGGGTCACCCCAACCCAGCTGCAGGACCTTAAATTTGGTCTTGTCAAACCTCATGAGGTTCCCATGGGTCCACTCCTCAAGCTTTTCCACGTCCCTCTGGATGGCATCCTATCCTTCAAGTGTGTCAATGGCACCACTCAGCTTGGTGTCGTCTGCAAACTTGCTGAGGGTGCACTCGATCCCTTCATCTATGTCATTAATGAAGATATTAAACAACACTGGTCCCTGTATGGACCCCCCAAGGACACCACTTGTCACTGATGTCCATCATAACTCTGAGTTGTTGACCACTACCCTCTGGATGTGACCATCCAACCATTTCCTTATCCAACAGTCCACTCAACAGTCCAATTCAGAGAGAAGGATGTTGTTGGGAATCATCAGAATACTTAGGCAGGACTTAAAGTTTCGCTATTAATGTATACTTGAGCCTGAAAACAAAATCTAATAAACACAGAATTAGTTCAATTCTGAGTAATAGATTTGCTCTGTTGCCAGAGAATTAATAAAAGAAAAATGCTTAATGGGCTGTATTTGTTAATGGCATTGAACTTTACCATTCCTGTCAAATTAAACACCATTTTACAGTCTATGCTTCTAGCCCAGAACCCACTTGGTGGCCTAAGCCTTCTTGAGCCAAGAAAATGTCTTCAAGATGATTTAGTCTGATTTTGAGAGCAAAACTGGATGCTTAATGTGTACCACATGATAATTCCTTAAACAACTACAAGCAAAACATGATGGAAAGCTGGCTCAAGCTGTGCTCCATACTTTGTTGAAGAATGTTTTATTGAATGGGAAGGCACTTGGAGATCTTCCACTAGAAAAGAGAGGTCTTGAAACATGGGGCTCTTGAAAGCAGAAAATTGCAGAGATTTGAAGTGCCACTGACTATTCATTTTCACCAGTGAGGACATTTCATGCTTTGATTCTGTATCAATGTTGATTTGCTATTTTTTGCTAGTGTAGAGTTAATTTTCTTTATAGTAAGTAATATGGTGCTGTGTCTTGTGTTTATGCTGGAAAAGGTATTGATAATACAAGAATACTTTCATTATCACTAAGCAATGCTTACACAGAGCCAAGGACTTTTCTGCTCCTCAACCAGTAAGGAAGCTTGGGGGCACAAGAAGTTGGGAGGGGAGAGAGCTGACCCCAACTGACCAAATTCCATATGGTAATATGACAATTTGCATATGGTGTCATGCTCAGCATATGAAGCTGGAGGAAGAAGGAGAAAGAGGCAACATTCAGATTGATGGCACGATAGATGCTGCTTTCCTGGGGATTCTGAACACCTGACTGCCCACTGGAAGTGGCGAATGAATTCCTTGGTTTGCTTTGCTTGTGTGTGTGGCTTTTGCTTTCCCTCTAAAACTGTCTTTATCTCAGCTCATGAATTTTATTGCTATTACCCTTCTGATTGTCTTCCCCACCCCACTGGGCGTGAGTAAACAGCTGCATGGGGCTGAGTTATCAGCAGAGTTTAATCTACAAAAGCTGAAAATCAAGGCAGAGGTACAAAGGAGTGACATGGTATGAAATCATGGTCAAATTAAGATTGTTTATGTTAAAGGAAACTCAGCTAATTGTACTGTATTGTAAAACATTCTTTGACAGATACTTTGAGAGAACCAAGCAAGTTCACAGCAAGAATTTGTAGATCAGTGCTGACTTGTCAATAACCCTGCTCCACGGGAGATGGTTGTTGAAATTAGGCTAATTCAGTTATCTGTAATATAATTTTTAAGGTAATGCTGCTGTCAATGGATGAGATGTGCCCTTAGTTTTCAGACAAAACTGTAGGTCAAGAGTTTAGTTGAAAGCTATATGTATTCTTGTATAAATGGGTCTCTTCAGCTTCTTCCTGTCATTACAAAGCATCACCTCAAAGATGAAGCTCTTGTAGACGAGATCTCTTCACAAAGTTTTTGTCCTAGTTAGAACAGCTGGGCCCAGTTCATCACTGGATGGGTGTAACCCAAAACTGTGTATTCTATAGCCTTCCATACCATTTCCCAGAAACTGTTGTCAATAGACTATTTGCACCTGCTGCCCAGAGCAGCCTGACTCATCAGGCTACAAACTAGGTGCTAAGAGGCCTGCAAGATAGAAGGGTGCTTTTGTCCTCATGCCCACTGACGAACTTCCCTGAGGGAAGTACTGAGCATTCCTGCCTGAACTGGAGAATATATAACCTTGGAGTCTTGGGACTTTTGGAACCACTCGTGGGATCCCGAGGAAGACCACAGACAACCACTCTCAACCAAACTGCAACCACCACTCTCAACCAAACTGCAACCACCACTCTCAACCAGACTGCGGACCACCACTCTCGACCAGACTGCAACCATCACCCTTGACCGGACTGCAATCACCATTTTTGACCAGACTGCAACAGCACTCTCACCAACAGGTTTTCCCGCTTTCCCTTTACTTTGGACTCAGGGGGCCCAAAGAACACCACTCTCTTCATGCCCCAGGGTGTTGGGTTATACATTTGGGTTTTGTGGGTTAAAACCAATTGTTTGTCTGTACAATTGTACTTATTGTATTATTTTATTAAATTGTTATTCTGACTTATAGTCTCTCTTTTGGATTGAGTTCATTTTCCCCTGCTGGTTTACCTTTAAACCAGCACAGTTTTATACAGAAATTTCTAGTGAAGGAACAGCAGAGAGGTAACTGAAAGACTTCTACCAGGAAAAGAATAAAAAATGGTTAACTCTGCAGCTTGTGAGGACTCAGAGGTAAGGCTGAAGCAATCAATTTTGCCTTAACAAACTGTCTTTGATATCTATTTTTAGTTCTGCCCCACGGGCAAAGTAGATAGAAACACACTTGGAACAGAAATATTTCCTGCATGTAGAAGGCAAATATTATTCCTGTGAGAACCTGTTTAGAATTGGCTAGAAAGTTTATGCATACTCTGCCTATGCAATTAATTTTTTACTACATTTTTCAAAGATTAGCTGAAAATGAAATTTCAACATAAACTCATGTGGAATTTTCCATCCCTTTTTGTCAGTTCTTCTAATCGGTTTTGTTGATATAAATCTATAAGAGACTGTAAAATGATGTCCACTTTTCCTGGACAGCTGATTCATATGCGAGTAAGTGAGATCTGTGTTGCAGATGGCAAGACTGATGTGGACCTCACTGACTCTCACAGCATATGCACTAAATGGATTCTGTGTGCATACATGGTGAGCATCTGAACTATGAAACATCTAGATGCCTAGAGGACTGCACAGCCCTACAGCCAGCAACAAAAACAGGTTGGTCTGAAAATGCAAAATTGTGTGCAGAAATAGGCAGGTTTCTCCAGGTGTCAAAATAGCAATGAATAGACCTGTGAGACTGATGAGATGTGAAGGGTGAGGAAAGCTGAAACACGAAAGTGGTAATGGGACAGATAAGCAGCCTACAGAGTGGAGGGAGGGGAATACCTCCATTAGTGGAAGAGGGGAAATGACTTGCAGCCCTAACCTGTTGAAAACAGATTTACCCAAGTATGGCATATTTCCTTCTCTCCATTTTTTTTTAATGAATTCTTGCTTTTAAGTACCATACAGAGCACTGATAACAAAGAACTATCTAGAAATACTATGGATGCCTTATATAGAAAAACCTGTTTGCAGCCCCTGCTGGAGATCGAATTCTGGGATTGGACCAATCACTCCACTGCAGCAGCTTTCCAATGGTGGTCTAGAGTTACATTCTGTCTGCCACTTATATCAGAGACCAGATGTGAAATGTAGCCAAAAGTGCACAGATATTTTTGTCCCAGCATCAACCAAAGTTCACGTCATGGTTTAACCCCAGCTGGCAACTTAACCCCACACAACCGCTTGCTCTCTCCCTCTTGGAGGAACAGGGGTAAGAATCAGGAGGGTTAAGCAAGAAAAACCATTGGCTGAGATAAAGGCAGTTTGATAGGGAAAGCAAAAGCCAGGCACCCCAGCAAATCAAAACAAAGGATTCATTCAGTCACCACTCCTCATGGACAGGTAAGTTTTCAGACATCCTGAGGAGAGCACAACTCAATCACATGTAAGAAATGACAATCACTCTGAATGTCGCACTGAAATGCCATCTCTGAATGTCTCACTCTCTTTCCTCCTTCTTTCCCCCAGTTCTATATGCTGAGTATGATGCCATATGGATTGGAATATCCCTGATGGAAGCTGTGGTCAACTGTCATGATTTAGCCCCCTCCTAACATCTTGTGCCCCCAGGCCTCTTCCCTGGGGTGGTGGGATGAGAAGCAGAAAAGGCCTTGGCTCTGTGCAAATGCTGTGATAAAGACAACATTCTGGTGTTACCAACACTGTTTCCAGCACAGCCCCATATTTGCTGCTGTGGAGGAATTTAACTCTACCACAGCCAATGCCGGTACAGTCTCAAAGATGTTTGACTTTATTCAATATCCATGTGATGCAAAAAAATATTCAATAAGGAATATAGACACCTATACTCCAGAATGATGTTTTATGTTGCATTGTGTCATTTGAATGTTTTCAAGTTGCTCATATTTTTCTGAAACTACATTACATTCAGGATCAGTAGGCTGATTTTATCAAAGTTGCACGAACTCTAAACTTCATAGACCTTCCTGTGAGATTAGTAAAATACTTCAGTATGGTAGTAAGTCAGACTGCCTACTCAGTTGCTAATTAAGGTGAATAAACATTTCTGCTATGCTGGACATAGCACCCTACTGTTTTGACCAAGAAATCAGGCTTATATTTAGGTTATGTACCAGGTTTCCAACCTCTCTACTTGTATCATCTAAGACA
The DNA here is from genome assembly GCF_003945725.1 of Corapipo altera. Taxonomy (NCBI): domain Eukaryota; kingdom Metazoa; phylum Chordata; class Aves; order Passeriformes; family Pipridae; genus Corapipo; species Corapipo altera. Next base: position 20,450,995 of record NW_020884875.1, on the reverse strand, counting down.
AGGATGCATATCTTTGCTAGTGCCTTGTTTAAGACATTTGAAATAAAAATGCAATCCATTATCAAAATAAAGATGAAAACAATCCCTACTGTCTTAGTCACCAGATACACTTTTTGCAGGAATGGAAGGGGCTTAGACTTTCTTTTTGGAGTGGTGAAAAGGATCCAAAGGACTGAAGAAAGTGGTGAGTTTTGCTCATGAGTCTTATCCATAACTGTCCTGGAAACATGTCAGAGGTAACCTAAGCTTCCTGAGTATTGGGTGCTACCTTCTGATACAGCTGGAGCTTCTTCAAGTAGCCAGACTGTCCCATGGCTGTATAAAGATCCTGTCTAAGCTTTTAAAAATTCACTGTTTAGGCACTGCTCTGAGAGGCTGAAAAAAAATGTAGGCTGAATATGTCTCCACAATTTTTTTCCAAAGCCTCTAGTTTGTGTCCAACAATGTTTTGTCTTGAATAGCTGTGATACTTTTTTTCCTATATTAAGATATCAGATTGCCTTTGCCTACATAAACTCAATTATGATATTCTCTGATAACAGATCTCAAATGGACAGGTCTAAGATCTCTTAGTTTCTCCCTATTAGCTTTCAAAGTCTCAATTTGTCTCTGCTTCACATTTATGATAGAAGGGTGGGGCTTTGTTCATGGTTGTATAATAAATATATGCATGATCATATGAATATATGTATACGACATTAGAAAGTCCTTCAGAAAGTTAGTATTACTTTCAGATTTTTGGTAAAAGCATATTATCATACTCTTCCAACTTCAGATAATGAATAATTAATAAATTAATGAATAAATTTAAATCACAATTGTGTAAAGGTAAATAGTCTATATCAGGAAATATCCTATCTTCATTGCTGAGATGACAAGCAACTGCCATCATGGATACCAGCATATATCACTCTTTTGAGAGCATAGGTATACCCAGATACCTCTGGTAATCTACAATCTTCTTTTGAGACAATGCCATTAAGAGTTATACTTTGTGGTGGCTTTGACCTAAAAAGGAAACATTTGATTCTCTAACAGGGAAATAGGAGTCATCAGCCCTTAATGGGCAGCCAGACAAAAATTGTGATCCGTTCTCAGAGCTTTTTCTCACAGAAGATGTAATGCTCTCTCTGTACTAGGGAGAGATGGCAGAAAGGAGCTCCCTCAGGGTCTGTGGTTTTGAAAGACCCTGCCTAGTCCAGGTTTACTATCCAATGTTGTATTTAGGAAACACTGAAATTTGGATCTGGGATTGTGTGCAGAATACAACAAAACAGAAGCAGGTAAAATCTCCTTACCTGAGTATTCAAATCTGATGCCTACCAGGGTGCTTTAACAGAGGCCCAAAGGATCACCTGGACATTGCAAAACCCAGGTAGTATTAGATAGACTCATGCAGACCAATTAGACAACCTTCTGGATGTTGCCAACATCTAGAGTTAAGTGGTCTGTGGCTGTGAACTCTGGGAATTGCAGGTGAGTCCCAGGAGAAAGGATAAGGGACTACGGTCTTTTACTGTACTTGCCAGACTTCCAAGAGTTGGAGGGGGTTTTTGCTACAGAATGTATTTTACTTTATTTTATTTTAACAAGAAACTGATAACCTTAAAAAAGTTTAGTTTGTCTACTTTTCAGGCAGTTAAACTTTCCCATGGCCCAGCCTTAAATTCACTGCAATTGATGTTGTGTTGTTTTGTTTTACTTGAAGAAGCCATTGCTCCGTGAGGCTGCAGCAGCAGCACACAAAAATTCATCTGCCTTTTCAGAAGTCACTCAGTGGCTGCTAGGAAAATGAACATTTGATATTGTTGTCCTAATGAAGACAAGATACTTGTAAGTTTTTCTGGAGAAAGGGAGATTTTAGGAGTTAACTCTCCAAGGACTTGTTAAATTTCCCTTTGACTTCCATGAACAAACAATTCTTTGGTTTTGGAATCTAGTATCAGAGTCACGTGTTAGTTAGGCTCCAGCGAAGTCGTTCACGCTTGGTTTCACAAACGGTTGTTACCATAACATAGAACTGTATGTTTGGGACAGACTGCTGCACAGTTAGGGCAGCTGACCGGTGAAAAGCAAGGGTTCACATCCGCTCTTTGTGATGGAAAAGCTGTGAAGTTTGCATAACTGTCCAAGAGCAGAATGAAAGAGGGAAACCAGGGGAATTAAATCCTGTCACAGTGTTCTGCAGCCAAACAGTCATAGAAGAAGGGATGTAGATAATGGCAATCCAAAATCCTCTGTAAGATGACGAGAAAGGAGGTAGAGGGCAACATTCATCACTTTTTAATTGGTTTAATAGAATAATCTGCAATATTTCTGCAGGGAACTTTGTCAGGATTTAAAATTAGAGCTGTGGGAACTCAATGAGGGAAAATCCACCTGGCAATAAACTTTCATTTGTTTTGATTTTAGTTTTTCTTTTTTTAAGAAGCTGAAAATATCTTTCAACTTTGTGAAGCTGAAGACAGACAATATAAAGCCCACAGAGAATACAGACATCAAAAAAAAAATCAAAACTAGTGATTACAAAACCAAAGGGTGGGTCTTGATATTTTTTGTAATCATTGAAGTAGATCATATGGAGTAGAAGGAATGTGGGCATTAAAAGTCGTGACCTTCAAGCTTGCTTGCTAGTTCATTTTTTTTTTCTGGCACAAATCAGGAACTGCTTGCTCGTAAATTAATTTTTCAAAACAATTACCCACTTCCACTGAGTTCTTCTGTGTTAAGCACTTTCCCATGATGAACCTTAATTTGATTATATCATTTAAATTATTAAATTCTATTAAACAGTGAGTCTTTGCCAAATAAGAATGCTGGTGCTGCATATAAAGCAATTTGATAGTTTCAGTATCAGAACCTCAAGGATTTCCAAATTTTCAAAGTCCCTTCACGGGTTTTGTAGCTATAGGGATAATGGCTTTAAGCTGAAAGAGGATAGATACAGACTAAATACAAGGAATAAATTTTTTATGATGAGGATGACAAAACATTGGAACAGATTGCTCAGAGAGGTGGTAGATGCCTCGTCCCTGGAAATATTCAAGGTCAGGTTGGACTGGACCCTCAGCAACCTGGTCCAGTTGAAGATGTCCCAGCTGATTACAGGGGGATTGAACTAAATAAACTGTTGAGGTCCCTTCCAACCCAAATCATTCTATGATTTACTAACCATGGGAGTTCAGCTGCAGAAGTCAACATAATTCAGAAAGTCAGGTATATAAAGCTCATCCTGCATTTTCTTTTATTAAGTGGAGGAAGAGGAGAGAAGAGAAACAGGTTTTTTTCAAAGACACAAAACTAATGAAGAATAGGATCATCTAAATGTCCTGAATCCCACAGCCCAAGAAGGTTACAGTGTGTAGGTACTGGCACTAGTTAGATATTTCTCAGAAAGGAGCAAAAAGTTTGTGGGTGTATGCTCTCAGTAACTACAGTTGCAGAGAAAGCACTGGGATTCACCTTGAGTGTGTATCTCTCAGCCTATACAAATTTACCTTCTTGGGTAATAGAGTGATCTGAAAAATTTGTTTCCTTGACAGCTCTTTCCATTGGTTAAAGATTTATAGGAATATTACAGAAAACACCTACAAGATTTTGAAGTGTCACATCAGGAAAAACGATGGATTAAGGCAGAAGTGGTGGAATGCATCCTACCAGGGCAGCGCTCCAGCTGTGGTATCTTGAGCACCTGTAACTGCCAAACTGATCTTTGAAACTTTTTGTGCAGTGGTTCATGAAACAGCAAATAGTCTGGTCAGTTAGACAGGCAGAATCATGCACATTTTGCCCTCTGGTTGTCCATACTGACTTATAGAATTACAGGAGTGCAGCTGTTGGAAATCTGTGCTCTTCTGTTGAGATCTCTGCATTGAAAGATTTTTGCCTTCAAGAGGATGGTCTCCCACAGTGTGAAACAGGATGAATGTCAAACTCTCATAGTTATAATATAATTTGATAGTTTCCAATCACCTCCAAAACAGGTAGAAAATATAGGAAAATATTCTTAAACTGAGAAATAAAAATGCAACTGAATGAAAGATGTGTACTATGGTGAAATTTAATTTAGTTTTATGAAGAGGTACTATAATGGCATATTTAAAAGTGACAAATATTTTTCATATCTTTAGATACCTTTAGATAAATCATAGTTAATATTTTTATGGCTTTGGAAAACACAAATGGACCAAAACCCAAGTAAATCAGAACCCAGAGAAACTCTTTCAGAAAATCACTGCCAAAAATATAATGTCAAACATTTATTAAAGAATTGATAGATCTTCATGTCACGTAAGTATATGAATGTCCAGAATAAGATGGGGCACCATCAGGAGCTTGGGTGTTGTGTTCTTGTACACTATTCACTGTGATAGAACAGAGCAGCATGTCTCAGTGAATGCAGTTGTATCCCCACATTTGACTGTTGGTAAATAGCTCAACTCCAACAAGTCCTCAGAGATCCACCACTTACCACAGATAAGCACCATACAAAAAACAGAAGATAAAAAGTGGAATTTTAGACACATTCATTTCTAATGCTACATGCTAACACACTTTAATAATCTTCAAAATAATTTTGGTAAATTGTCTCTTCCTCAATATTCTTTTTTTTTTTTCTTTTTCTCTCACTATTAAGTAACATATTATGACATTCACAAGAGGCAGGATGAGTTTGCCAGGGACTGACACCAAACTGCAGCCTTTCTTGGGTCATGTTTCCAAAGGACATTTCTGTTGAAGAAATAGATTCTATGCTGTTTTAAAAGATCCATGCTAAAGTAAAAATTCTGGCTCACAGAATCATGGTGCTTCCTTACTTAGTTAATGTGTAAGCATGGCTTCCTAACAGTAGATTAAAAATAGCAGAACTTGGCTTTATATATGGAAATACAAATTGCCATCATGGAAGGAAATCTTTCTGCGTTGGCGGTGTTATTTTGGATAGATTCTTTTATTAGATATGGATAGATTCTTTTATTATTATGGGTTTCTTTTGGTTTGGGGTTTGTTTTTTGTTTTTCTTTTATCACAGTATGAACCTCTAAAAGACATTTGCCTTTTATTTTAAGTGGAGGAACTGAGATGTGAATGGTGATACCATCTAAAACTGCTGCAAGCTGTCTGCTAAGTGGAGGCCAATACTGAATAAGCAAGGTTCTAAAGTTAGACATATATGTTCTCATCTCTGCTTTGGCATTTTCATAAGCTCACTCACATTCAAAGTGCCAAGAGCTTCCTGATTGCACCAAGATAAACGGAAGTTGCATTTCTAAATACCAACATTTTCCTGCCAAAAAGCGTTTGTGCTGTCCTGGTTACCAGCAGACAGATAAACTAAGGTAGACAATATCCTGATACTACTTGAAAATGAACTTATTTTACTGACAGAAGCATTCAGCTGTTCTCAGGGAATGCATTTGCCTGGGTCACATATGTATGAGTCCAGTAGGCAATGTTTTGAATCTAATTTTTCTCTCATAGTGTTAGAACCTGAAACAAAGGGGAATTTATATTGTGTAATTGAAAAAATAATTATATTTCTTTCACCCTGAAAAAACTTCTAGTGCAGTAAAAGCCTTAGTAAAATTTTTTTAACCTCTAATAATAACCGACTGCTTCTAAATGCAAATAACATCAAATTACTTATTACAGATCTAGGCCCCTCATAATATGTTGACCTAATTAAAATATATCAGCATCCTCTAAGACAAAAGAGGCAAAATGTGGCTATTTTAAACATTGAAAATGTTGTTCAAATGCATTTCTACCATAAGGATATCGAAGAACTTCAGCAATACCCTGGGATTTTATTCTTGCTATGAAATGCTGCAGAATAACCACTCATGTAGGGTAAAGAGAAATCAAATCATTCCTATCTTATAATGTCCTAGCTTTAAAACAAGACTACATTTTACTAAGTTTAGCAAGTCAGTACTAATGTTTTCATCCTATAGAAAGTTGTAGAGAATAAATATGAAATTATCCTGATTTCCATATCCATAAAAGCTTACAGGTATGGGAAATGGCTCTTTGTAACACCACTTTCCTCTTCTGTGGTCTATCTGCTAAATCACAGGTAGATTTTACTTCTGAATAATCATTTTCCACTTGGTGGGAAGAGATGCCAAAGAAAATAGCATGAGACTGGTGTTCATGGGGACCTGGACAAGGTGAAGAGGCACATTCACTGTCAGCAAGGGGAAGATACAGTGTCTAACTTAGAGGACCAAGTTAAGATGAGGATTCTTCGAGTTCTGAGTATCAGAGTAAAATGGGCTTCATCAGGTGATTCAAGAAGATCTGAACTCCTAACTGTCCCAAATTGCTTTCTAGACAGTTCAATCCATTGACTCTGTATGAAGAAACTTGATATCCATATTCTTTCTCTACCCCACTGAAGGGAGTACTGAATATTACTGGTTTTAAGGTCTTCCAAGTATGTTTTGGATATCCCTTTAGAGCACTTTGATAAACTATTTTGCAGTGGCAAAAGAAATTAATTCACTTCAAACTAGAACCTCCAAAGAATATATGAGCCAACTTATTTGACGTTTGTCTCATGGGCAATATTCTGTATGACTGAATCTGTAGAATCCACACAGCTGTAATAAACAACCACAATAAGGACAAAGTATTTCAACTAATACATCTTTTTACCTTCTCTTTCTCCTGTATCATCTCATCACAGTCATACAAATGTTACTTTTTAAAAAAAAATGCTACAAAATGTAAGACTTTAAATATTAGTTTGCTCACGCTGAGAAAATAGTCATTAGAACTAACCTTTGACTTTTTGAAAACAGTTATTATTTTTGAACAGCCTAATAAATTATGCTCTATCAGGGAATTGCATTTTGGCTTGGAAACAATGACCTTGCAGACCACTCTACATAAATTAAGGCTTGAGAGTGGTTTTCAAATCTAGTCTTCTGCTGTGCCCCGTTCATGCCTCTGATCAGAAGATAATAATGCAGCTGTTTCAGGCAAGCACAAGGGAATAGTGGAAACTCTCTGCTTGTTTCACAGCCACTGTAACAGATTGTACTACTAATAGAGCAGGATATTTTGGAACTGAGTGAGCTGTTCCCGAGGCATATGTGAGTTGGGACAGAGACTCTTAAGAGTAGGAGGGGTGTAAGAAAAGCAAATGGCCTGTGGAAAAGCACAAGAGATTCTTTAATGTATGAAATACATTATAACTAATTTCTCTTTGGATTTTATGGCACACAGTACTTTAGGAAGGTCACTGAGCATCAGACTGGAAGGTGTCTAAGCTATGAGGCTCTCTTCTTGTCTGATAGAACATATTCATGTCATCTGCGTGGGCAGGGAGATCCGCCGTAGACCAGATCATAGGAGATGTTACTAACAGGGACACCACTGCTAATGGTCTGAATACAGTCCAAAACATCAAGTTCATTCTACCAGATAGGAATAAATTACAATCCAAGAGGTTCACCTTCTAGTCTCTCCCAGAGCAGAGTCTATCCCCTACAGTTTCTAGCACTGCTCTTTATTTTTAGAACATATTTCCCTCTTTCTTAGTCAACCCTCTGTAGAAAATTCAATCACGTAATATGTTTTCAGGGAGTGGTAAAACTTTGTTGTTCACAAATGCAGCAGAAATGTTCCTGTGCCATGTCTGCTCTTGTATAGTGAAACATTTCTGCTTTAAGGTGTGTTTTAGCACTGTGAAAAAATATAGCAATAAAACTCAATAGATATGTTTCTACATGTCACAGAAACCTTTAAGAGGAGCATAGGCATTTCAAAGAAATCTCCATATCAAGCCCAGAATAGAACCCAAGATAGTAGTAGATAAAAAATAAATATATACACTTTATATCATTTTTCAAGGGGTTTTCTGCAATTATGATTAGAAAACATGCATTCCAAAACATTCTGATACTTAGTATTTGCATCTCATAAACTCTTATCTGGTTATAATTTAGCTGTGAGATCAGCCTTGGTGTTATGATGTGGAGTGAAATAGTTCTCCTGGTCTGGGAGAACAGAAGAGCATAATTCCCATTTCCCACCACCAACCAGGAAAAGCAAAGCTAAGGTGCGTGGATGCTGTCAGAAGTGGATAACCAACAGCTTCAAATCTGTAGGGAAGCTCCCTAGGACGAATCTGGAGTATGCTTCCTTTACCTGTAGAAAAGAATAACAAAACCAGCTTTTGTTCTTAACTCTTCTGAGTTCAAACCCATAAAAGGGAAGTCACAGCTAAGTAGTTGACAGGGTCTATGGATGACTTTGAGATCTGGGAGTTTTTGGTTGCTACTGTTGCTTCTGTAATGCTCTATCACTTCTGGCACGTCTTTGGAGCACACAGCTAATTCTATACCCATGGGAACAGGAAATGTATAATTTTTGGATACAGTAGTTTAGACATGGTCTGCTAGCTGCTCAAATTCCTCTGTGTTCCATCTTGCAATGCAGGATGTATTGTACATCATCTGTCAAGACAGCACCAATTACAAATATTTTAGGTTTTTAATTACTATTATCAGTGTAGAAGTTGCTAGATGTCAGAAAAACTTTTTCTTTTTTTTTCTTTTTTTTTTTTTCCTAAGAAATAGTTGTCCCCTAAAGGAGGATTTAAAGAAGTTATCTGGAATTAAATATGTGTTCTCCAGAACTGTTGCAGGACACAGAGCCCTTATATGTCTGTCAATAAATAAAGCGATATGGCATCTTTCCCTGGTTAGAAAATGACCCATTTTGGCTCTCAGTGACCTCTGCTCATTTAATTCCAGCTTTCTCTAGGAAGTTCAATCTAATCAAGATTTGTAGTTTGTCTGCTCAGAAACAGAGGCATGGATCGCAGGTTCTGTTTGTTTATAGTTGTGTTACTAGAAAAATACTTACCTCCTTCTCAAGTAAAGACAAATTTAATTAAGTCTGTCAGAATTGTCTAGCTTTAAAAAAATTAGACAAAGTATCACTGGAAAATCATGATTCCTAGCATAAAATTACCCTCAATGAAGTGGGTTTTTTCCAAATATATTTATTGGGATTTTCCCATGCCATGACTTATGTCCATTTCCCATCATTTCACCATGCATATCTTTCAGAAAACTCTGACTCAATCTCTTCTACAGTGACCAATTAAGTAGCTGAAGACAAAAATTAGATTAGTTCAGTCTGAACAAACCCAGCCTTTTCTCTCAGACTTTTCTTGTACATCGAATGAGGGAGAATAGGGTGCACTGGGAAGGTGCATTGGGAATTTAATATAAATAGTAATTCAGGGTGAGAACAGTTTATAAGGCTCCAACTTCTCCTTAGCTTTCACACACAAGTAATCACCTGAGTTTTTCCATGCAACTAAGGATTTTTGTAAAAAAAAAGTAGTGTAAATATGAGTAAATAATATTGGTAGACGTGGCAGGTGAATTACTGTGTATCAATTACCTACAATAGCAAAACTATCTCTGTATATAAAGTCTCTCTCCATGCCAAAAAGTATCCAATGAGACTCTCCTGAAGCACAGGCTCCATCCAAGTGATTTCCAGCTGACTAGGACAGCAAACATCACAAAAGTATTGTGAAAGCTTTGCTAATAGGAAAACCTCAGAGGTGAGACTTGATGGGGAGATTCTTCCCATAGCAGTTGAATTCATGGGTCATTTGTATCTGAGCAATGAAGAAATAAGTTTCTTGCCCTAGGTTACTGGGGAACCCTCCTGTGTTGGGCTTGTCATGCTTTTTTTCATATTGGAAAGGACTTAGCCCTTAGATACTGAGTCACTGTAGTAGATACTCTGTTGATTCTGGACAACGAGAGTGGCCAAAACAAAAAAGAGCGACCAGAAAACAGCTAACAATTTACTTTACGTGCCATAAATCACAGGAAAATCAAACAATGAAACACGTAATCACTTAGAATTTTGCTGAATATATTCTAAAGTGTCTCTTCAATGATTAAGAGATTTCATAGTTTTAGGGTAAAATGGAGCATATTTCTTAGCAGAGAAATTGGTAATCTGTTAAATTCATTTTAACATTTGATTTTGAGTCTTTTTGAGTGATGAGACTTCTCCGATGATAGCTATGTCTTGAGCAACAGCAGCCCCTAAATAATTGTTTCAAGATAAACTTAGTATGTTATAATATTGTGATAAACATCATAATGTTTGTTTGATTCTCTTTTAGAATGAAAAAGTTCTAAACAATCTAAATATAAATTTATATTGATCACAACCAACTTTTAAAAAACTATTTTTAAGAAACATGTTCTCCACCAAACCCAAACAAGTTCTTTACATTTGAGCTAATATGTTGTGTCAGGCTCTAGTCCAATTTAAATTTGATCAGGTTAGAAGCCTTCAGGATATGGGCTGAATAACAAACACTGACAGAGCCAGGTATTATTATATTTAACTCTCAGGCATTATATAACATCAAAAGAAATACCTGGATCCTTCCACAGAGGCTTTGTTTAAAAAAAAAAATGTATGTGTTTGGTGAAATCTTTTATCACTCCTCAAGAACACTACTTTGGCTTTGGAGGAATATTTGGCAGGATATTTTATTGGTTTAAATGCATATATAACTGACATAAATTACTATAATGAATGTTCCATCATTTCCCCTCTGGTTACAGAGGAAAGAACCAATATCTATGTTTCTCTGTCGTGTTATATAAAAAAGTTGGATAGCCAGAAATGGATGTTAGAACAGTTCACAATACTGGTGCAGGGGCGTTCAGTACTGTGCTGCCTTGCATGCTTGGATTCCACGCAATGGCTTTAGGGCAAAGCTTGGTATTTATGGACTACCAAGAAGGCATTTCTCTTCACAACTACTGATATGCAACAGGCATATAAAGTATTAATGATAGAGCTTAAAGGTTTTCCCTGAAGGTGCTGAACCCTCTGGACTGATTTCAGCCATGTGTCTACCGTCAAGCTAAGGAGTAGACTCATTGCTTTCTGCTTAACTATCCTGCACACTCACAGAGCTTAGGTAACTTGGACAAATTAGATCTTCAATAAAACGATTGTGAACAATCAGGAAGAAAGCTGAAGGGGAGAGGGCAATAAGGAAATAAGCTGATATTGGGCTGATGTAGAGCTTGGGTAGAGTTGATATTGGACCAAATGTAGCTCTGATCTGACAAGGAGAAGGGACTGGGAAACTGTTGGTACAACCACACAATGTGAATTGTGAATGCAAATGTGAAGTTGCTTATGTATGAATACTTGATGTGTGTACACATGACAAAGTAGAAATGCTCAGACTGATGGAAAAGGAAGCAGATTGACAGACACTCTTGTGACAGAGGAGGGAGTGCTGACAACTCACTGTTTGTCTGCATTTCATTAAGATAGACTATGTTGAAAAGGGAAGTATATTAATAGTTATATTTCCATAGAATCAATTTCCTGAAAAATTTAATGAGAATAAAACTTGAGTAGCTTCCCTGGTATTTAAAACACATTTGATTTCTGAGGGATTGGCTCAGTTGTTTTATGAGGTAACTGCTTACACACACGACTGGATGTGTATGACAGGAATAGTAAACACGGAAATAGTAACACCAGACGTAGTCTTATGCAACTACACAGTCAGCTTGCTCAGGTGGTTCAAGTTGCTCAAAAGTAGCCCAACAACAACAAAAAGGTAATCAAATCAACACCTTAACTTTGTTTATGAAGCAACTGCTGAGTGCAGTTGCTGACATGCAGGGAGGGTGCAGCCATATGGCAGCCCAGGCTTAGCTTGGTTTACTCTGTTCTGTAATAACAATAGCTTCAGTGAAAAACATGGTCAAAATAGCAGATATTCTTAGCATCATGATAGAAAGTTGGATTTCAGAAATATATTTGGATGAGTAGTGAATCAAAAATGCACAGTGATTGGGAAAAAATGTACATCATTATAACTGACACCAGACATTCAAGAGGGAATCTAAAGACTTTCTAATGAGATGCTTTCTTATAAAAGCACAGTGCTTGAGGTGGCTGGAAACTAGAATTTCCATTCTGTGAATATTTTGTTCCGTTTTAAATTGGAACAGAAAGTAAAACTTTCCAGTGAGACAAAACTTTTCAGATACTAAGATTCATGACTGATGAAGTCTTTGATGTTGAGAATATCAGATGATGATGATGATGATGATAATGGTTAACAATGACATTTCAGGAGGATAAAAAAAAGTTGTTCATGTTCATTGTTCAGATTAATTAAATTATACATTGTGGGGGGGTTTTTTGCAATATTAATGCAATACAAATGTTAATCAATAGTCAACTTGAAATATTTGCACTGTCAGTCTTACATATTTTCCTTTACTGAAACAGTAATATTGTTGTGATATGATTAGACTAAAAGTATCAATCACCATGTTCCAGTGTCATGTTTAATTTTCAGTGAAACTGCACCTTTCTATGGGCAGAAAATCTTTCACCAAATTTCTGATCATCTATACATATCAAAAAGCAACTGGAGCATTCACCAACATCTGTGCCTGCTACAGACTACCAGAAGGAGTAACTCCAAAAGAGGGTATTTAATAGTCTTCCAGTAGCTGTTTTATTATTTTCTTGTAGCACTTGTGTTAAATTGAAACTCTTCTGATTATATCACTTGGTCAAGATTGTGGATTTTTCAAGAAAAATAAGAAAACACTAACTTAGTGGTCTAACTTTCAAAACTCAAACAATTCTTTAATCCAAAAACTGGGAATATATAAGCAGGATTTCACCAATGTGGCAGATCACAAGCCAGAATACATCTTCAGTGGAAGAAAACAGTGGAGAAAAAACATGGAGTGACTGTGTTAGCATACTTTTAGTGTAACGTAGTTTAACCTAAACTTTAGTCTTTAAAAGTTTAGTGTAAACTTTTTTTATGTTTTTTATCTCAAAGTTAGTGAAAACAGGGAGCCATTTCAGGACCTCAGCTAGAGTGCTGTATTCCTATTCAGACTTTACTTTTAAAGCAATGCATGTGAACAAGGTGGACACTCCCAAGGACACCACTTTCACATCTTTGAGTTATGAAAAAAAGCCTGAATTATGACGAAAAAATGGAAAAAAGTGGGATTCCCTACCGTAGGGAAGTGAAGACTGACCAAAAAAAATATGATTGTCCTGAAATATGTAGAAGATTGAGGAGATATCCTGTTCCAAGTACCCTTGAGAACCTATTTGATGTGGCAGGCCTAAACTGTAGCAAAGGAGTTTTATAATACACAATGTGAAAGGGTTTTGGAGAACAGAGCAAAGCAGTGGAAAACTTATTGTAAGGAAACTGTAGAGATTCCTTGACTGAAGATTTGTCAGAACAGGTTGGACACACATCTGGCCGAAGGTAGCGGGCAGGAGCAGGCAAACTCTGCAGGACCCTTCCGTTCTTTGTCTTTGTCTGTAATTCTGTGACTCCAGATGAAGTTTGGAGCAGTTTCACTAAGACTTTTCTCTTCTTCCGTCCTCAGTCTAGCTCCTCAGTCTCCTAGAAAAAAAAGACAAGGCCCAATCAGAGGCAGATACAGATGCAGAAATCAGTTTTAGAGGGCATATAAAAGTGTGAAGGTATTAGAGCACAGGATAAATCAAAGCTCAAGTTTGCTGGATGCAAGACAGGAAAAGAATAATGTCAGCTTGGAAGTGGTAGCAGCTATACCAGGAGCATCAGGACTGATAGTTGAGCATAGTTGCAATCAATGTATTTCTGCAGTTCTCGTGAGCTGCTGCTGCTGCTCATGCTTTAGTTAGGGCTCTGAACCAAACTAGGAGGCAGACGGCCACCACTTCTCTTTGGGCTTTATAACCGCGTGTTGCCAGCCTGTGTTCAAATAGCTCATGGTGTATGGAAAGCAGGTGCACCAGCTAGCCTTTCCCACTGTTTTTGATGTGCCCTGTCTCTGAAATGCCATTACAAACCAAGTGCTGGAGCCAGAATTTTTGTTAATTGGATGGTATTTTTTCCTGATTTAGGCGGACAGCAAGTTTTCTGTTTAGGAGATTCATCATCTGTAAAACTCCTAGGTAAAGGGATATGTAAAATATTGTTACTGTTATCTTGAGTACCTGTGAGCTTTGGTTTTAGGAGGCTTGTAGTTTACCCTACTTATATTTTTACTTTAGTTTCACGTTGCTTTCTCTTCTATGTACCAACCCTGTAAAATGGAACAAACTTTTTAAAACATTCTACAATGTGTAGGAAAGTTCCTTACAGGATTCTGTTTTTCATTTTATTACTCCGAATATATCCCTTTCAACAAGGAAGAAAGATTTTATGGAGACTATGCGAGAAGGAATACATTAGTTTCCTTTCATAATTCTAATATGATGATTTCAAGATGAAGATTTCCACTTAGTACTTGGTAATTAGATAGACAGACTCTTATTAGAACTGCCACGGGAATGTAAAGATATTCAGATGGTGAAAACGGACCTCTCTCAAATTCAAGAAAGTCATGTGTTGCAGAAGGCCAGATTTGATTATTAGCAGAACGATTATGTTGCAATATCCACAGTTTAATAAAAGGAGCTGGATAGCTACTGAAGAAAATTCCCGGAGTCAGTCGTCTGTATTCCAGAAAGGCTGGCTATTGGTCCAGAATCACAGTGGAAGAGATTATCTCCATAAAGATTAAGAGCCAAAAAGGGTACATATTTATTCCTTTAAAGCATCTGATTTTTATGCCAATATTCTGGAAATTACTGAAAGAATTAATTCTGGAGGAGATTATGCCAGAAATAAAGATCTGGTAGCAAATGGGAAGGAAAAATGTTTAGGAGTGACAAATAGATACAGCAAAACAAATTTTCTAGACTGGTAAATAATTGCTTGCCCGTCTCAACAGTTAAATCCTGATCAACATTCACAGCCTATGAAGGAAAAATACCTGTAGAGTGGAATTTATGCTCTCAAAGCAGGAGAATTGCTGTTCTATGTGTTTGTGCAACTATGTACATACCACCACAACTAAGGGCTTTGCGGAGTGCTGCATTGGCTTAGGGATAGGCTGTTGTGCTTCAAGGGAGGCTAGGACAGGCCTGAATGACCATCTATCCCTTCCAATATTCAGTAAAGCTGATCCAAGCCAGTTTCTTCGAATTCCGGTATTATCAGTGTTTTTAGGTTCCTTCACATAAGGTAGGAAGAATAACTGAGTGTAGTGTTCCTGATTGTACAAGCCAGCCTGATGAAGAGAATCTTATTAAATCATTAGAACAACATTTAGAAGCTTGGCTGCAATTGAAACTCATCATAGTGACTTAAATAAACATAATTTCCCTGTTTCTTGCACTGCAGGAGCTGGGAACAGGTGCTGGTACTCTGTAGGGACTCATAACCTCGTTTCTTCTTGTGTTTTTTATTTCTATTGGAACAAGTATCTACTTTAATCCTGAAATAATTCATACAAACCTGGAGGCTGTTCTTTGAATGAACAGGGTCTAAGACTGTCTGTGTTTTGCCTTTTGGCTGATACTAATTATTTTCTCGGTTTGTCTTGGCAATTTGCTGTGATAATGAGTGTTTACCTTGAATTCCCTGCTGGCTATGCTGTGGAAGGAATGGGCACACAGACAAGACATCAGTAGCAAAGAAAATATATCAAAATAACTACATTCCATCAGCAAATTAATTTCATTAGCATATTAAAATTGCTGTGACTCAAATAGAAATTGGTGTGATGAATTTGGATCTCGTTTTTAAAACCCCAATATTTATTGTTTGACTGACTGGATATTTTGGTTCATGTCATATCACGGTAGAGGTTGGAGTCATGCGTGAAAACCGGATCACATTTTCAGTGACAGACTGCCCAGACTGCCATACCCGGGCCAAATTTATCAAAAAATTCCCTGGTTCTGATCTTTTTATTCGTCTTTGGGTTTTGCTTATGTGAAGACAGAATACATGTATTCAGTCATGACACATGTTTTTCCTCAGTCTATTATCTTGATGAGCGAAGCCTAAATAAAAAAAATTTTAAAAGCATTAATATTCTTGAGAATTCATAATTTTCTGTGTAAAATATATTTTACAAAACATTTTTCTTGCATCAAGCCTTCCCTTTAAAAATAAAATTTATTACAGCTATTGATACGTTTTCCCTGTAGGTAATCAGTGGACATCTCTAAATTATCTCCATTTATGTAGAACATCCCTAATTTATAACAGAAGTTTACAGATTAGATTATTACACTGAAATGAAAAGTGTCAAAGGAAATATAATTCTTGAAATATAATTCTACTTTGTGGCAATGTTGTACAGACAGTAATATCTAATATGATTTAAAACCTCAGTCAACAGATTCTAAGATACCAGACTGGTTTTATCTTACATATAATGAAACTCTATTCCTTATTTTCGTAGAGTGCTATGGAAAGGCACATGTTTTAAAGGTGGAAACAGAAAACTTTACTATGTTGCCACTTATTCAGCTGTGAATCATTTGCACTGTGTGCTTAATGCATTTTCAGAGAGATGAAGTGACAAATCCAGAACCAGAATCCGTAACAAAATCACAGCCCTATCCAAGCCAAATTTTGAGCCTTTTTCCTTGTGTTGTCTAGAGTGGCAAGGCATTTTGCTTGCCGATGTAAATATTACAATCAGTCTTGTCCTCTAGAAACTACATTCAAGATAAACTTTGATGGAGAGAAGCTCTAGCACTCCAATCCTGAAGCGACAGTCATCTCATACACACTGGGCTGCCTGTTAACTAATCTTCTGAGGTAAATATACTGCATATATATTCCAAGCACTTCTCAGAAAGCAGTGCATGGAATGTCTTAGAGCCCCAGATGGACCCAAACAGAGATTTGGAAACTGAACACCTACCATCACCTCCTGAGCTCCTTAGGTCTTCCCAAACATTGAATGAAAAATGGAGGCAACCAAATAGAGAGTCTGATTTCAGGACACATAAAAATGATCACTTAACCACACCTGCACTGATTTGACTTGATGCTTCTTTCTTGAACAAGACACTACTCAATTTAGACAGTACAGGTGCTGCTGAAGCTGCATTTTCTCCAGGAGCCAAGTTATTACATATGGCTCAATGATAAAAAATAAATCATTGAAGAACTGGATGCAGCTGGCAAAACATATGCATTCAGTGTACTGCATGTAGTTTCAAAATGGAGATAGAAAAGATTCAAAATTCAGATAGAAAAGAAATGTCTTGTAAAGATGACTGCTATATGAGTACATAGAGACCTGAAAACTTCAGAAAGAAAAATATTTAAAATTTGCTTTTTCTGTTAAATTAAACAGGATAATGGCACTAAACAAAAATAATTTTCATAATATTTCTTCACAATTTGAGTTTCACTAATGATGATATGCACTGCAACATTCAAACAAGGAGCTGTGAAATTTTGAACTGTAATATATCTCACTTGTTAGATTTCGTATCCAAGTCCTTCAATTCAAAAGCATTTGAAAGTATGTGTCTCTGTAACATTAAACAATACATAATCACTACAGAAATGAGGGTAAAGTAGTTTAAAACGACACCTGTGAGAAGATTTTCTACGTTAGCTTAAGACTGAGTGGTTCAATTTCATCTCCCTCAATCTAAGATTGTGATTTTTCAGCTGAATTTATAAATACACTCACATAGCAGCTGCGGCTGTTCATTGCAGACTAGTTTGTTAACAAGATGATGCCACCTGACTTAAGGAAGACCTGAGAAAAGTCTTCTGAGTTTCAAGAAAAAACAGACAACGACAAGGTGTCTAGAATCATGCCATTCAATATGAGATACTGAATGCCCCCTCTGTGGTATCCTGGACTGTATTTTTCCTGTTTTCCTATTTCTCTGTTGACTAAGATATTACACCACAGTGCTGCATTCAAGTTGGGTAGTCACCTCCAGAATTGGGTTTCTGTTGTTTTCACAGCTGAGTGTCTCTGAAAATTAGCAAGACGGTATTGAGAGGAAAACAAACCAACCTATTTCCAGAAATTGGTTATATTACTATATTTGCAGTATTATTATTTAACATTTGCGTGTTAACTGCACTCATTTGCGTACCAGGTAGTTCAGATCAGAAAGCCTAAAATAAACTTCAAGCATTGCAATTCCAACTACTTACTGAAAATATCCACTCTCTTTGGTACGATGGAAATACATGTAGAAAATTTATCCTAAGACAGGATGACAGTAAATTCAGAGAAACCTTGAAGACATTTTCAAGGCATTTTTCACAAAGTTGCATTCTGGAGGACTTCAGGTTGTAAAACTAGAGAGATAATCTCTGTTTTAAAATATACTGCATATAAATGTTGTTACACATTATGTCTGATGCAAAAAAATGCCTGGGTGTCTTTTCTTTTTTTTCTTTTTTTTTTTTTCTTTTTCTTTTTTTTTTTTTTAATGAAATATGTGTCTGACCTCAAGCAGAGCCATGCAAAATAGCATGGCAAAGTATCAATAATGACTTATAGACTGATATTGATGTGCATGCATTTTTGAGGAGATATGGAAATAACGGTTATGCTGGTGGAACGTTCCTGGCAGCTAAGGCTATGAAGAGAAAAAAAAAGCAGACAAAATTAAATAAGTCAAAATAGCTTTAGCAGGGATAGAGTAGAATTTCTGTTGGAATGTATCTTGACTTAGAGGGCTGAAAATACTCCTCCTTATGGAAGGAAAACAATGATTGGAAATGTCACTTTGGGAGATCAAAACTGTATTGCTGGCATACATATTTGTTGAGACAACCTGCTCACTTATACATGGTTTAAGTTAAGAAAATCTTATCTTGTCCTAGGAATCTTAGGCTGAGTGGTTATGATCTAATTTAGTTTAAGTGGAGGGTAAAAGTAGCATTTTAGCTATGGATTTTTCATCCATTCAGACAGACTTTTCAACTGCTTAGTCTGTGACACAACTGAAAATGAGCCAGTTTCCATCCTGCAACTAAGCAGCATCACAAGTTTAGTGTGGAGTAAGCTCCGGTGAAAACCTGGATAGTGTTGGGCACATGCAAAAGTGAGTTAAATGAACACTCTGAGCCTTATTTGTGCATATGGTAATCCAGAGTTGTCCATCAGAGACTCCACTAGTGGCAGCCCAGAAGTTAATGGAAGCTTTGTCTCTGCAGTCTCTGCTTTCATCCTTTCCTATTTCTTAATTTTTCATGGAATCATGGAATCATAGGATCATAGAATGATTTGGGTTGGAAGACACTCTAAATATCATCTATTTCCAAACCCTCTGCCCTGGTCAGGAACATCTTCCATGAGATGAGATTGCCCAGGGCCCCCTCCAACCTGGCCTTGATCCTTTCTTCACTTATTTTGTCACTTACCAGATACATTTTTATCTATTTTTTGTCTCCTTTTTTCCTCTCACATGGCTGCTTTTCAGTATGTTAACTCAATATTACTTGAGTTTGCAGTGAGGTTTCACCTCAGACATTACTCTAAATAGAATCAAGAGTAGGCCAAAGTTGTATAATAATCCAAAATTAAAAACCAGGAGGAAGCCCTCTGAAATGTGCCATCTTCATTTTTGAGAACCTTCCTGGGATTGTTGTGACTGAAGCAGAGATGAGCACCTTCAGCATTTCTGTCCTTTCCAAGGAAGAACACTGAAACTGAATAACAATTGAATGTTAGCTGTAATCTCTCCTATTCATAGTCTTATCCCTGTTCCCATTAGCACTGTGTGTTCAAATATAGTGCTTTAAAGTGTTACTTTGTTTTGCATAGCCCTAGGAATAGAATGATACTGGATTTACAAGACAGGAACTCAGTGACCACCTCACTTAAAAATGAGAAGCCCAGAACACAGCACAAGCTAAATTAGAGTGCCATCGTGTCTACTAGCTATGCAGTGCATGTAGATACATGTCCAGCATTTTCCCAACAGTTTGATAAAGAATGGGGTAATACGAGATGAATTTCCATACAGGAGAAGAATTGTGAACTCAGAACAAGCTCCTGTTTGCTTCATTTTTTTGGATTACAATCAAATTGTTTTAAGAGGGATTTACACTTGCTGTTGAGGAAGGCATGTTTTTCCTTCATGAAATATTTTATTCAGATCAGTGGAAGGTGGTTATAATAATTTTCTTTTCAGCTCTAGAGGACAAAATCCAGTTCTACAAAACAGTATTTTCTATGATTCCCTTCTGGTTTTTTGGTGGTGTTACTTGTTTTCCTTGGGGTGGAGGAGGTGTTTCACGTGTATCATTTTTTACTCTTTAATAACCCTCTTTGGTGACAAATGATCTGTACAACACTAGATGTTTAATGGTCCACTGGTGGGTGCTGTCTTCTACAAATGCTTCTGGTTGCTTCTAGGAAGCCATAGGAGAAACACGCCTTTGTGGCACCAGTGGAGTGTTATTCCCTGTGGCACTCATGCAACTAGACACAGGCCAGCTGGTGCTCTCCAGAGCCTGGGAACATGCCAAGTGGGTGAAACTTCTGTTTCACCTCCTCCACAGATGCTCTCTGTGTGATTCATCTGACACAGGGCTGCATCTACAGTCATTTATGTCCATCTGTATTATTCGGAAACAACAGACATGCTGAAAAATAATTTTAGTGTTTTGGTCTAAAAATATAAAGATATATACATGCCATGTAGTTAAATGTCAATAAAATATTTATAACTTTTGAACTGGTATAGGGCGGAACTTAATATCCTTTTATGTAGAGTATAAAGATTTGTTGAAGGCATTTCACTCTTCTTCAAAAATATATGTCTTTTTAAATGATCTTCAGTTTCTTATTTCATTGCAGCTTTGTAATCTGCTGGTAGTTATTTCAAGACACAGAAAACAGTGTCTGGAACACACTCTATTTAGTGCAAATTAGAAATAATTCTCAATTAGAAAAGAATACTTCAGCAGCAGTACAACTCTCAGGGAGAAAAAAAACCCAAACAAATCCAAACAGAAGTGCTCAAAGAGACAAAAAGCAACAAGCAAAAGAAATAGCTAAAGCCTAGTGATGCTGATAGGAAGATAGTTACTTGTCCTTCGTGACACGTCTGATGAGATTGATTAAGAGGATATCCTTTTAATGATTAGTGATTTTATTATTGTTACCTAATTCAAGTAGTGACAGGGAAGTTTAGTAACAGAAAATTCTCTTTTCAAAACGGCAGAACTCTGTAAATGTGGAACATTGGTATGAGCCACTGCAGGTAGAGGCAAGATTTGTACTAGAACAGCCCTTGTGCTAATGACCCCCATATCCAGAGAGTAAATCAGAGCATGTCACAATACTATTACAGTACTTGGTTATTGCAATTACTAGTGATATATGGTACATTGATGAAAAGAGATTTTATATTTCTCTAATACAAAGTTAATTTAGGAGAAGTATTTTTATCAATGTAGTGGGAATGTTAGTTGATTTAATAAATTATAATTGTTTTCTTGCAAGTTACCATAAAATCCATCCTGTACAATTTTCTATTACTCCAATTTTAAAGCTACTTAATTTCTTAGAAGTATTACAGTTCAAATGCTCTTAAAATATGTTGATATTCTTGCAAAAATTGAAACAGGAGATTGATTTTTCCATATTCTTGCATTTTCTCTATTGCATTTTGTTAATATAACTCAAATTGATTTTCCAGTTTTCAGAATCTACATAGTCAATTTTAAATGGTAGATTATACTTATATTTTGTTATGCTTTGAAAAATACCGTAGACTCAAAAATTGTTTCTTCCTGTTCCATGGTGAAATCTCTGTGGCACTGCACTGCAGAAATTACATTAGTTATTAGCCATTCAAAGTAATATTTAAAAACAACCAAGTACAAACCAACACATTGCAGATGGTTTTTTAGTTGTAATGTCTCCAAATATTGTACACATTGACAATGACTGATTAGGACAGAGCTGTAATTGCTCTGGCAAACACATCCCACATATCACTGGCAGAGGTAAAGGTTCAATAAATTTTTTTATCTTAATAAATTTGCACATCCACACCTACCTGCATATAGAATAGAAATTAACATCTGGCTTTCAAGAAGGCAGAGCACACAGGATTTCCTTGCTTCTCCCTAGCACAACACCTACACTGGCTTGTTAAATATCCTCTCAGGCTACATGGCAATCTCTACAGGGTCAGGGTACAAGCATCACAGTGGTGTCATTCTTGACATTAACGTGGTGCCTGAAACAACGCTGTTGGCATATTGTTTGTGGATAGCCCACGCTTAGGCAACTCCCAGAATGGAAAACGGGATGTATGTTTGGGTGAGGAAGAGAGTTAGCCCTACAGATGTAAGCTGCTCAGTATTTTGTTCAAAATTAGTTTTCTGGTGTAGGTGAACTTTAAATGTATGAAGACGTACATCTCTGCCCTAATTATACTGCTAAATAAAGGGTGCCAGGGAGCAGTCCCTAAGGTCAAATGGTGCAACTACTATGTATTCATTCTGTGGAGGGATAACGCCTTCTGCAGCTGCTATGCATGTCCACATAACACAACCTCTGTATCTATTCTGGGCCCTCTGTCATATCTTTGCGCAGCCCAAGGCATTATTTAATGTGTACATTTCCAGTTCAAACTGTCTGAGACAACAGGAGAACTGTGCTACTGATCACCGGAGAGGTGGTATTATGGCACAGAAAGTGACCTCACATAATTCATACCTCTGAGCTGTGGCATAAGAGCATGGGAGCTTCCAGGGTTCAAAGTCTGCCCAGACAGAGTTGAAAGAGTGTGGATAGTGTGGTAGAGGCACCTAATCTCACAGTCTCCATGCAGCCTTGGAAACAGTCCTTAGGGCGAGCTGTTGGTAGAAAACTTTCCTGACTGTGCACTGGAGAGAACAAAAAGCACTACCAGATAATCAGCATGGATTAGCAAGGCTCTGTGTTTGCTATCACCTCTGGTTGATCAACACAGGTCAAAGTGACTGTTGTTGCAGCAGAATAAATCGTATGTATTGAAAAAGGGGAAAGTGCTCTGTATGCTATTCTATGTAATGCTGCTTCCTTCACACAGGATTGCTGTTTTCCCAAGTAGTTTTGTCATATGAGTTTCCCAAGACCTTTCCGCCTGGAAGACTTTGAAGTTTTCACTTAATTATGGAAATGCACAGAGGTTGTGTCAGAGCAGTAACTTTTCCCTAGCTGCCAAATATCTGCTGTTGTCTTTTATGTATCTACATATGGCAATTCAGCTTACATAAAAGTGGAGTAAGCTGGATATTTCCAGGAAATGGTGACTTTGCAGTTCAAGCACTGAATGTGTTTGCATGCATAGAGTCCTTCTGACAGGCCCCAGCTTCCAGAAAACATTGGAAATCCCAGACACAGCCATGCTAACTCTATTTTCAGAGAGATGAAGCAGTGACTGATGAGCGTGCCTGATGCCTTAATCTTTGCATATGTTGGCTCTTTTCTGTTTATCTTGATGCAATTAACTGAACAGTCCCCATATTATTTCAGTTAGTGTCATGAGAATTGGTATCTTCCTCTCGCATCAGCTGCAGCTGTCCTTTCCTGATTTGACTCCAATGCACACACTGTACCTCTTGCAGTGACTCATATTCTGAAAAATGTAGTAACCACATGAAAACTCAGAAATGACCTAGAGAAAGCACAGACATGCACTCAGATATGCATGCCAGTGGTAAATAATGCTTAACACAGACCAAAAGAGCACAGAAAGCCAATAGGTTTCACTAACAATGGAAATGAAAGGGAGGGAGCTGAACTATTCATTAAGAAAAAATGACATGACGCATATAGATACTTCTGGCTGCAAATTACTCTAGGAAGGAGTTGTAGTGAGGCAGGTGATGTTCACATGAGTTGGCAGCATACCTCCTCTGAACCAAACTCAGAGTTGGAATTGATTATAAAGCTTCTTTTATTTATTAAATGCTTAAAGCTGCTCTTCATTATCCATAGGAAACCCATATTCCGGTGGCCCATGCACCATCAAAGATAAATCTGTCAAATTTTATCATCAATTTTTCTTACCTGAAAATTTCATTTGTATTTTTGTACAACAATAGGCATTTGTTTAGAAACTGAGGTCTAGTAGGTGATATATTTCTGCTTCAAATGGCAACACAGTCTCTCTGCAGTCATTCAAATTTTCTTGCAAATTCACATCTCATGCAACAGCCTACCACAGTGTGAAACCTCCTTGCAAGCTATAGAGGGCAGGTGAGGATTGTGAAGCTGTGGCTGGGCTTGTACGCTCAGTGTTTGAGTGCCTGATATGAGGTCTGTTCCTACATGGACCCAAGCCAGCTGTTTCTTCCAGGCCGTGACTTGTCCTCTCTCTTTCTGTTGAGAGACGACTTCTTAGTTTTTCAGATGCATTCAGGAGTTCATAACTCAAGATAAGAAAAAGGAAACACAGGTAAAAGTTGCTTAGAAAATGAAGTCTAAAATCAAATATTAACAATGAAAGTTGTGTAAATGGAAGGCTATTTTTTAAGTTTCTACCTTTCTTTTGTTTTCTCACCATCAGAGTTGAACGTGTGTCAACACTTACAAAAGCATTAAAAATTTCACTGTTCACTCTTGTCTCATGTATGTCATACAGTTTGTCTTGGTCTCAATGCAGTGTATTGTGTTTTTTGGTGGATTTTGGTGTTAATATTTAAGGACTGCAAGCTGCAGAGCTCTACAAATAGATGCAATTAGAGTACTGAGTGGGAAAGCAGAAGTGTATACATTTAGTCTGCCTTTTCCAAATGGCTAATGACAGTTATTTTGGAATAATTACAAATATCATATTCAGTGAAAGAGTGAAATCAGACCTATCATTCAGGTTTTGTGCAAGCATTTACTTCCAGTACAGAGCTGGGGGGGATGGTGGGGGAAGGAACAAGAAAAACTCTAAAACCACAGATGTTTAGATCTTTTAGATAACACTAAATTCTCAGGCATAGACTAACTAGTGCAGTGGGTGGAACAAAATCCCAAAATAAAGGAAAAAGATGTTAAAATACATAGGGGTTTTTAGGCTAGTGTCCTAGGGAAGGTGGTAATGGTGTAGGAATGAAGGTTTATCCTTTCTCTCTCTACTTCATGATGTTTTTTTGACAAAGACCATAGCCAGGTAAAATCTGTCTGGTTTGGATTTTTTTTTAAAACAGTAACTTTCTAAAATATTTTCCAAAGGACCATCACTAGATAAAAGGAAAGGTTTTCGTCTATAATTTTGATTTGTTTAAACTAAAAATTAAATTTGGAAAGTAAATCCTATATCCCTGTTCTTTAACATCCTTAACAGGGAGAAAAAAGAGTGGAAACAGTAATGAAGTGTATTCTTTTCATGATACTTAAACTTGTTTTTAAGATTTTTCAGCTATATAGAATATTAACCCAGGTAGATGGTCTTAGAAAAATGTATTGTTTGTTTATTTAATTATTTATTTTTATTTATCACCTCTCAAGTCTTTGATTGTCAGATAACAGCCTAATTTTGTTATTAAAACATGAAGTAATTACTATTGTACGAAGTGTAATTGCATATATTAACTTCACAGATACCAGCTTACCTAGGTAAGGTTTATCCTCAGAGGACAGCATTTTCATTTCAAAAGTGTGTCCATTTGATGACTGCTAGGGACAATATGTGGATAAATCAATACCTTTATTGTCTAAGCACAGAAAATTGCATATCCAGACATGTAAATGTAACATGTATTTACTGGAAGTGTTAAATTCTCATGAATGAATTATCAAAATCACAAGGGGGCACATTAACTCTTCAGAGCAGATGAGAACAAAGCTGTTGTTTTTTTTTCCTGGAGATTTCCTCATTACTGAAGGTGAGAAGCTAAGCTCGTGCACATGCCCGTTCCAGAGCTGGTATGCATACAGAAGGTCCGAGTGCCTTGAGAAAAGATATTTATTGACTACTAATATGTTAATCAATTGAGTATTGCATTAGCCCAGCAGTTCCCCCGAGCGAGTGCATTACTGAGAACAGCAAACCAATTACCAGCTTGCTTAATTTGCTTCTGTAAGAATTTCATAACCAATTCTATGAATATTTATCTGATTTTTCTCTCAGAGTTGATCAGTCTTCCAGGCTGAAGGTATAGCTTTACTGATACTTTATTGACCTGAGAACATGGCCTTGTTTTATTAAGTACAATTTATTTACAAGTCAGTCTGCAAATAACCTTTTTGCTCCTTAGCCTTTCCCTAAGAATTACAGACAATACTCACACTTGGTTTTAACTCTTTGTTTTATATATCATTATTTTAGATTTGGTTTTCATATCTAATGCTTTTGAAAAAAAATTGGTGAAAAATGCAAACTAGAGCATTCAGAGTTTTCCTGATACTATAGCATGTGTAAAATTATCCAAAACTACCATTTCTTTGTTTTAAAGATATACTAGAAATTACTTTTTCATTTTTGAAGTATTCAGGCATTAGTCAAGGCAGCTTAATTTGTTCTGAACTGACAGGAGTAAAAGATGCATATGTTACAGCTCCTCATCAGTGTCTGCTTCTGTTTTTCAAGCTCGGAACCATTCACCCCAGGCTCTGAACACATCAAGCACTTTACATAGAAAACATTTCCTTTTCTTTCTGTAGGCATTTCATGAGCATGATATTCCCTCTAATATCAGGCTTCTCAGTTGTTTTTTTGGGTTTTTCCCTTTCAATGGCAAAAATTCACAAAAAGGAGATGTTTAGAAGTTGTACCGGGTAGTACACACGCAATATGGGCTGACATCAGCCTTTGGGCTTCACAGGTTGAAACTGCAGGCAGGTTTGCTTCCTACAGCATTGACAAACTAGCATTTTTCTGCTTGGGGAAGAAAAGCTTCCTTCTTGAGCCCATGTCCTCTGCTCCTGCAGCCAAAGCGAGCAGCGAACTCCAAGTACAGCTACAGTTTGCAGACATGGTTTGGGAAAGCAGCTTCAAACTTGTATTTCTCTGATATTCTAGTGAGCAGAGTACAATGTACCCCAAATCCAAAGTTTGACTTTGTCTACAGTTTTTCCTGACTGGAAAGCACAGTTGACATTCAGGAGCAGGGGTTTTTTTGTGACAGTAGACTGCTAATTTGGCTTGTGTCATTTTAAGGAACTCAAATGGTAAGTAGGAGGAATGGTAATAAGGAATTCTAAGTGATAACATGACACTTTGCTCTAAAACTGGGTAAAAAAATCACAAATACTGTTGTTTAACTTGTTTCACTAGCATTTATTGTTGTAATTAAGGGAATGCAAGCCTTGAATCTGACAGCAATTACAGATGCTAGTGTTTTCATACCTTGAAAATACTTGGTTTAATTTTTGAGAGAAGAATTAGATCAGTCTGTCCTGCTTTTATTTTCTCTCCAGGAAGATTAGTTTACCTCTATTAGAGATATAGTTCTGACAAGCCAAAGGAAAATTACCTTAAGAAACACCAATGGAACGTTTTAGAGTATATCCTATGCCACATTGTACGTCCTTGGGATTTTCACTAGTGTAGGTAACATAACCTTCATTTACTATTTCTTGTGAGCAAGATAATATTTGTTTCTGTGGCTTTCCAAAGCACTTTCCTATCTTAAATAGTCATAGCAGTGTCCAGTGTTACTGCATGTATGCATGGATCTGACCCTTACACGGAAACAAACCAGAACTGACTCCTTGGAAATCTCTGAGGTTGTCTCTGCATGAAAACAGAGAGAAGTAACCCTAGAGGTTATCAAGATTGCTAACGGGGAGGGGAACAAAACACTGTCTTGTTTAGAGTTAGCTTTTAGCTGACTAGCTAAGAGATGAGTCAAAGTAAACTTCTAAATACTTGGGTGCTTCCTTTGACGCATTCACTATAGCATATTATTGAGCAGCAAAGTAATAAATTTCTCTGTTAGCTAAACCACTGAAAAGTGGCTGTCTTTATGACAGACAAGAGTTAACAGTTCTTTCAGCAGCAGGGGTTGTGAGCAGGACAAAATATGGTGAAAATGGGAAGGTACAGTTGAAGGCATAGAAATATTCTTTCCTTCCTACGAAGGAAGATTGGAACTCTTTGAACATCCTTACCTGCATTTTGAGGAAGTAGAAGAAAACCCTATACAGTCTAGGTAACTATAATAATACCAGATTGTGCTGGCTAGTGACAATGAAAAAAAGTAATGTTGTAGTTATTTATTGCAGTAAATGATGTATTGATACATGGATCCAACAAAAACTTGGTTTGAATTAGCAGTGTTTATCTAAAGTGCAATGAATCACGATGTTTACATTTGAGATACACAGGGAATCTTGCTTAAATGGTTGTATAATTTTTTATGGACACTCGAGTGGTGAAAGTTGCATCATAATAAGGCTTTTGTAAATGAAATAATGAGGAAATCTCTGCTAGGAAGTGCTTAATTCAACTGAGAGGTGGAATTTCTAGTTGATGCAGAAGCCTCAAAGCTCCTATGGCAGATTATGTAAAGCTGACACACAAAGGAATAAAAAAACCAAAACAAAGGGCAACACAGAAGGTTAGAAAAGTACAGACAAGTACTAACCAAGAATTAAATTGTACATCCAACAGAGAATTAAACTGTGTATTTGGCAGATTGTGAGGGCTTAGGATATTTTCTCTATAACGTCTGATTGACAAATTTAATTTCCAGAATGAAGATCTGTTAGGGAGAGAAGTACCAACCAATGAGTATCAGTCCTTGGGGCTGGCCAGCCACATCACTGCTGAGCTGCTAATAGATTTGAGCCCGATGGCACAGAACTTGAGACACTGAAAATTGGCGCATCAGGAGGAAAAGGTCTCTGTGTCTCCTCCTTATGTATCTTAATTAAGAAAGACTGGATTTTGTACTTTTTTCACATCACTCAGCATCATACTCCACAAGCAGATGTCAGTGGGACTGCATGGGAACAAAGCTTCAGGTAATGAGCAAAACTGCTGAGCAGCATTGTGCTCTGTCATTAGCTCAGTGATATAAATAAATTGTTTTACAGAGGATGCATTTGTTTTACCTCGTTGCCTATTAATATTGAGTTTATAAGCCTATCCTTCTCATTCAGACTCCTCAAATCAAGCATGCTGTCATAAGTTTGCAGTAAAAATGTGAATGGGTTAACCTGAAAATTACTTTAACAATTTTCTGCTTCAACTGTATGAATATAAAATGGGAAGTAATTTTTAAAGTATCAGAGAGAGGTTTATTAGGTGTGGGTCTAGTGTCTAAATGACAGAGAGAGGTCACATCTGACCACCCTCATTTTTTCAGTCTACCTTATTACTTCCAGCTGACAGCAATATTGAACTATAATAGTGCTGTCACCATAGACTGTGTCTCCTAAGCAGTTTGAATTGCAAGTTAAAATTAAATAATATCTATCTAGTAAGAAGGACATTTTGAATTGTGGTCTGCACTTATTTTCAAATGTTATCTGAGATCTTAATAAATTAAGATATATCTTATATATCTTAATATATTTTATATATTAAGATATATTATATCTTCAAAGAAATCACCAATCTAAGACACCAAGAGTTACTTAGATCTATTTTTCAGTAGCATTGAAATTCCTTGGGGGATACATGGGAAAGCTGTGGAAGGTGAGGGAAGCCA
This sequence comes from Corapipo altera, assembly GCF_003945725.1. Classification (NCBI taxonomy): domain Eukaryota; kingdom Metazoa; phylum Chordata; class Aves; order Passeriformes; family Pipridae; genus Corapipo; species Corapipo altera. Next base: position 20,421,474 of record NW_020884875.1, on the reverse strand, counting down.
TTATGCTTTTCAGTGTTGAAAAGAAAGGGCAGACATTTTACTTCAGATCTTAAAAGTGAAGTTAAAAGACATAGAAATAAGAAATTACTTACCATCTCTGTCTTCAAAACAGGAAGAAGACAGAGGTAACATCTATTTTCAGAGGTGTAAAATACAACTGTGTCGCCAAATGTCACTGATTACCAATGGAACTTGAATATTTAATTTTTGTGTCTGCTTCAGAAAACATCTCCCTGAGCTAATTCTCTGGCTGTGTATGTGACAGATCCAAGGATCAAGACCAGAACTCTTGGAGACTGTGATTAGATTAGCTTTCTTTTTGTCAGCACTTTACTACTAGTCTAGACTAAAGCTGTGCTGAGCTATGCTAACTCCAAGCAGAGAGGAAGAAGAGACATATGACATTAGGCTGTTAAGTGAAAGATCTGCTGCTCTTAAATGATTCGCAGGCCTCTCTTTAGGGGAAATGGAGAAAATATCTCTGGAGAAATTTCTTGGTATACTGGTGCCGCCCATGTGCCAAAGCTTACTCTATCTCTGCACCCACCCTGACCCCAAAAAACACAAAACTTAAACTTTAAAAATGTCTGGGGGAAAAAAGTTCAAAAAGGATGACCTCCAAGTGCTTTTAAATCCCAAAGGAATTTTCATAGGTGTCAGTCTTTAAGTTTGTGAGTTTTCGAAACTCCAGAAAGGAGCAATTCCCTTTAACTCATACCAAAATGCTAGGATACATCCTCCAAGTTCTATATCAGAAGTAGATTTTTATTCAGCATCCCAAGGTTTTTATTCAGCTGTGGTCTGAATGGAACAGAGACATTTTGTCCTTATTGATTTACTGATTTGTTTTCACTATTCTTTCCTGTAATTAAGGAAGTCTTCTTTTCACTCACAAGATAAAAGCCTACAATCAAATAAGGAAAGAATAAGGGTAAGGAAAAGACTCTAGGAAGGCAGAGCATTGAACTCATTTTTTTGCTTTGAACCCTGAGAACATACTATACCAACATGCAGAGAGACTGAAAACAAGTACTGAGACAACTGAGTCCTACTCAGGCCGGGACAGAAACCTAAGCCAACAGCCAAGCCTTGCACTGTAATCAGAGATTCAGTACAAATATGATTGTTTTCTGCACTAATACTGGATCTCTCTCTCTTTTCCACTAAGATACAATTGCATTTTTGCACCAGTAATTACACTGAACCTGAAAGGATGGTTTGTTGTGTATCCCTCCTCAAACACTAGCCTTTGAATCTCTCAACTTCTTGAGGAAGGAAAAGCAGACCTGTGGGGAAATGTAGAAATCTCCCATCAACCAGGATCTTTAACAGTTTGTGCTGAACCAAGCTGGCTTAGAGAAGCTGATGTTGATGTTGATGCAGGTGGTGGCTGGGAGATGGGAGTGAAGTGAGCCTCAGATCTTCATTACTGAAGAATTTTGAGACTTTGTGAAGTTACTGATAGTGGCAGTATGCTTGTGTCTGGAAACCTCAAATGTAGAAACTAAACACTTTCAACTTTCTTGATAGTTTGCAGTGAGTAATAGGACTGTTTTCTGCAGTCAGGTTGGATTTACAGAAGCGTATGTAGAATAACCTCAAAGACAACTATGGAGCACTTTAGAGTGTCAAAAAATGGTGGATGTGTGTTTATAGATAAATCTTCAATCCTTTAAAATCCTAAGAGAGAGATTTGGGGATTTGTATTGCTCTGAAAGTGTTAAGTTGATGGAACTTGACCTGGAGTTACCCAGTTAAAGGTAATGTCTGGAGTGCTAGTGCTGTCTCCTGTAATATTCCCTCTACAGCCTTAGGTGGATTGACATATGGAGATATTTGCAAATGTGAGTGAAGTGGATTGAAAGCCAGACTGCCTGTTGTCTCTTTGCACATAGCTTTTGAATTGGTTGGATATATACTGCCTAGGATGCTTGCACTCTCGTGAACTTGCTCTGTGCACGATGAGATGATTTCAGTAGGAGGGGAAGTAAATTTAGAGTTAGAGTGAGGCTTTTCATGTTCAGTTCTAAAAATGTTACATTGGCAAATGCATGTCTGAATTCTGTTTCTGCATAATTATTTCTGGAAGCGATCACACAGAACAATAACACAGAAGATTCTCTGCTGTTGATTGCCTTTGGTGGGTAAAGATCATGTCAGGCACAGGGTCAGGCTGTATACCAGAATGCTTTCCCAGTGGTTTTGTTCTATACACAGCAGTGGCCAGAAGCTAGAAATGAGTTAAAATCTAGTTACTTTATTTTCCTGTGCAATCTGTTGTGTTTCTGAAAGACATTCTGCCATCAACTTACTTATCCAAAGTCTTTGGGTACAAAATTTTACAGGAAGATTCTATTAATATTGTAAGGCTGTGTGTTCTTGTCTGATTATGTTGATAACTTGGTAAGCAGGTGAATACAAGTTAATACTTGTGGTTGTTTTTTTTTCCATTCAGGCTTCATTTGTGACTGAAAAGGCATCTCGTTTAATAATTGCTATGTTGCGTCCATTTCTTTTTGTACATTAAAAGAGCAAGGTAATTGTTCTCTTTCCACTGTCAGCACTAAAAATTAATTGAAGAAATGCAGTATGTATCAGATGTGGTAATTGACTAGTTCTTGTAAAGAATTTCTTCTATTAAACTGTGGAAAATTGAGTTTGAAACTTCCCCATTTCCTAGCCTTTAGAAATTCAAAGGGGTTGATATATTCTGAAAACCGATAAGCCAAATAGATTAGCTTTTCAGATGCAGATTTCTTTGCTCTTTATTATGTTGCCGTTCAGACTCCTCTAGCAGCTGTGAAACTTCTCTCTTTTGCCCTCCAAAAGGTCCCAACATACAAAAGCATACAGGGAACAGGAGAATCACTAATCTATTTTCAAACTTAAACAAAAATATTCTCCTCTAATAACAACTGTAGAGAAGAAACAGCACTGCGAGGGCATTGCATTTTGCAAGAAGTGTTTAGAGTGCAAGTTTGGCAGGGAGATCTACTATATATATAGACATTGTGACAGGATAGTCAGCTTTGATTAATGGAGGGCTCTAAGCTTAAGACATATTTTGGTTGGGATTTTTCTTAATACACATCTGTAGTCAGGTGATCATGAGAGAATCTAGGTTTGTTTGTTTAAAAGTTTCCAGCTCTTGCTGCTGAAAGACTGAGAGCTCCAACTATGTATGCTCCAAAGGTTCAAAATAAAAGTTCAGAACATGACAGTCCTTAAATGTGCTATTGTTTTTTAAGTAAAATGATTTTCTAAATGCTGGGAGTTGAGTATATTGGATGAGTGTTTCACAGAAATCTTGTTGATACGTGTAGGCTCTATTCCTTAGAAGACTATTATATATGGCATAAACTACAACGGCCATTGAACACAAACGTTGCTATGCATATATTTGGTTTCACCTCCTAAAAGAGGGAAGTAGAGCACTGAATAACCAAGAATTCCAGCCTTTCTTCTCCACTGCTGTCTCATGTAATTTGTCCCCGAAGCAAAGGGAAATAATAAGGATGAAAAACAATGCAAGCTGGCTGTTATTTACCTCCTGCAACATGACTGTGCCAGTTCACCAGGAGCCACCCTTCCTTGAATGCTGCGGGAATTGCACTATTTATCATGCAGTGCCAATGCAATGAGAGCTCTGGTCAACATCAGCTGAAACACAGCCTGTGAGAAGCACAACACTGGGTCACCAGGTCACTCTCTCTTTTGTATATGATCAGCGCAACATAAAGTCCAGATGAATATTTTTCCCTTCTGACTTCTCAAAAAGGGATATTGGCATTTCCAAGCAAGTAGAAGCTACTTTATTTTTAAATACCAGCAAGACACCTTATAAGGGAGATGTTTGTATTGAATGAAGTTGGCTCAGTGGAAGGGATTGGAGTAGGAACAAGCAACCATGGTCACCTACAGTAAAACTATGATAAGGCATCTTACCTATGGTAAATAAAAACTCTTATATGGAGAGTCTCTGGAGCAACACCAGAGCTGCCCTTTGTATGTGCTTTGTCCTTTACCCCTTGCACAACTTTAATCAAAGTTCAAAGTTGATTTATACAACATACCACCCAGTCAGTATATTCCCCAGATATTCCCTGGGTGCCAAAAGCCAGGACACTGTGGTTCTTGGGTTAATACACCTAATTTCTCAAGAAAGGTAAATTTCCTGGAGAGAATTCCATAGGAACCTTGCTGGTTGTGAGCAGAGCTGGAGCTGGCTCAGGCTTGAGGCACCTCATGGCAAGGCATGAGGTGCACTAATGCAAGATAAAGAATTAAACCCAATCTTCTCAGAGTCTCATTAGACTGATGACCCTGTTTTTGTCACACATGAATTCAATGAAAAGAATGACTTCCATGTCATTCCAAGGCATCGTTTTTCAGGAAAAGGCCCTGGACCCAGTTGTGAGTGAGAGGCCCAAGCCCTGGAGAAATTCAGTGCCTCTTCTCTGTGCAGACCTTGCAATGTAATCAATCTGAACAGATCTCGAGAATTTCCCTCACCCCTAAAATGATCATCATGAATCCCATTTTGAGATTCTGTCGAAGCTTTGCATAAAGCTTAACATAACAGAATGGAGTGGATTCTCCTTGGGACGAGTGAAGGAGGGAACCCACTAGGATTTTGACACTGAAAGGCGTGACTTTCAGAAATGCTACATCATATTACATCAGGATCACACTACTTCATTCTGAAACCATTTATATCCACTTGAAAGTACAGACATGAAATTCTCACCCTTTCACCAAGCTGTCTGTGTAAAACTTTTGACAAATATTCCTGTTAGACTGGGCAATGAAAAATAACTATACACCATTTATTTAAAACTTTATCACTGCTGAAGGACTATTTAATAAAGAGAGGAAATATTTTCACAGAGTCATCTCAATATGAAAATATATTTGATTAGAGTCCTTCCAGAATAAGTCTATTATAGGATATGTTGTTGGTTATAATGGACCTCAGCCATTTCAGAATAATGCACTAAAATGATCCCGAGTGACAAAACAAATGGTCAGACTGATGGTGGCAAGATTTCGGTTCACAGATATTAACATTGTGAAATGAGTAGGAAATGTAAGGCTGAGTGAAGTGTAAACATTATGCCACATAGTCTGGAAGCTAGACAAGATGAGGTCACTGAAAGAGTGTTCAGGAAAAAGAGGCAGAGGTTATTTTAAGACAAAAATGTGAAACTTGCCTTTCCATATGAGCAGGCATATAAGGATATAGCTTAAATTAGCTGAGATTTTGTGTTTGCAAATGGTGTTTACTCAAAGTTCATCTGTAATACTGGGGAACATTCTTTATCACCATAGGATATTCCTGAGTCCATAAATGTTCAGGAGATCCTGTCATTCATATTCAACTGGTGCAAAGATCAAATATGTACTCAGCCTGCCTGTCCCTGAGGACCTGCCAGAAACAGTGTCACCAGGAAGTGAAAGTCACTCGGAAAATAGCCTAGGAGAGAAATGTGGGCACTTGAGTAACTTCACTCTTTTTTTGACCAGGTAATTTTGTCCAGATGATCACAAAACCTTGGTGTTTTCTTGCAATCCCCTAACTCCTTACCCCTTTTTACCTGACACTGAATCTATTGATAGAGCATTATCTCTGCTGAGCAAGGACTTCCTGCTCAGCAGATGTCATATGGGCTCAGCACAGCATATACCATCTTGGCATTCCACAATAACAAGGTTTTAAGCTCAGATGAGCTGATTTTTTCCCATTAGAGGATTCAATAAAAAAAAAAAGAAATCAGTGAAGTTCTGCATACTTGGCTACAAAGTAATACTTGTTCATATTTAAAAAGAAATTACCTACTGGAAATTTTGAAATTAAATATTGCTGGTCCTGACCCTGATACAAACTTTTTGCTATATGAGAAATTAGGTGATTTATATTTTGTTGACCCTTGTAAAATTTTTAATAAGAGTTAAATATTCACCTCTGCAAAAATTCTGAAGGTTTACTTATGAGATTTAGTTCTAAGTGCTTCACTTAATACATAAAGATTCACAGCTTATGTATTGTAATCTAGAACACAAATTAACTGATTAAAATGCAGGAAAAAGAAGTAAAATTATATAAAGGTCTTATTGATTTGATACTGGAGAAATCTGGAGAATGTTAAAAAGAAGGAAAAGGAGAACAATGTAAACCACCAGAGGGGACAGATTGTGGGGATTTTTCTTGCTCTTCCAGTTTCCAGTTTTCTTATGTGAAACCTCATTAAACCACATATATTTCCTTATATCTCATTTTGCATTAATGCTGGTGATTGTTTACTAAAGACTTGAACAAGCACACTGTTATTGGGCAAGTTCTCATTCTTAAATAAATAAAGGCAATCCAAAGAGTGATTTCTGAATGAAAAAAAAGAGCATGTAGGGTCCAAGATATGCTCAACATAATTTGGTATTATCCCGAGAGTAATTTTTTTTCAGCAGCCAGACATATATCTAGTTATCTCACAAGGAAAAAAGTCCTGTAAAGAGGCAAACCAGAAAACCAAGTAGAAGGCGATCAGTCTAAAAACGTTGTGCTAATCTTCAAAACACTCTGATTTACCGTAAAACATTAAAACATTCTTACGAGGGTTGTTTGTGGGAAAACTCTCTCTTAGCAGGGTAGCCTTTGTGCCCCCGTGGTTGAAACCAGGAAACAGAATATTTTTGTGTTTTGCTATGGGACTGAAAAAAGGAGAGTTATTATCAACACAACAACTTCTGCTACTTTAGCACACAATGTTCTTATATGAAACAAGAAAATTATGTTTACAATGCCTACAACCAGAAACTCTTACAGTTGCAGTTCCAAATGATTTTATTTTGGTGGTTGGAAAATATCCATTTCAAATGGAAACTCTTTTTGGTTTTTATTTTACCTTTTACATTGTTATTTGTAAAATCAGGAGAATGAGGTTGCTGTCTGCTAATGTGTTCTTAATAACAGTTATTGCCAAGAATTTCTTCCAGTATACTTGCGACTGATGTTTCCAAAACAAAGGGAATTCAAAATGAAAGTTGGGATGACAGAAAATCATGATTTCATAGAACAAAACCTTCCATGATGCTTTTTTAGCTGAATTTTTTTCATTCATTTTGCATCCTGATAATTTTCTTAACATCCTTGTTGTTAAGAAAGAAAATTAAAAAGAGTGCTAGCTTTTCCTTCAAGTTTTTTTCTGCAGTCTCATTGTAGATAATAGGAAGAATGTTCATGCAATCCAGCCAGAATGATTGCTTTGCCCAGCTCTTAGAAACCTGGTGTGGAAACAGCTCTTTCATAGACCCAAGGGAAATCTGAAAATACAGGGGAATATTGTATATGTAATAGCAGAAGTATCAGATGACATGCTGGTACTCTGTTCATATCACAGTATTATCCTTTCATTAAATATATTCCAAATTACCACTCTTTTTACAAAGAATTAAGTAGCAGTACTAGATAATGTCTAGTTTCCACTGAAGTAATTAAAGACACAATATATGACTGCCTAATTTTAATGTTTATGGGGTTTACATGGATTAAACTCTACAGTGTGTACATTAAACTGCATCATCCACACAATGATCAGATAAGTCAAACATCTTCATTTTTTAGAACTGGTCTCTAGAGTCTACCAAGAAACCTATTTAAACTATTTGCCCTAAAAACATCAGATGATTTCCAGATGAATTTAATTTGCTGTACCAAGCAAGACATAATAATTACTACAGTGTGACACAGCTCAGGTATTCCGATCAGCAATTCATGACAGGTGTCTGGTTATTGAGGAAAATACTGTTCAAAGATAGTTGTATAGTGCCTTATCAAAACTACAAAGATACTGTAAAATGTCAGCAATAGGCTGAAGTTCAAGGTGCTCATTAATAATATTCTCAGTTAATAAATCATTACCTAAGAAGAAAACTACACCCCCCCTTTTTGTTCTGAAACAGCTTTTTCTTTACATTTGTTCTTTCATTTACTTATCCATGACATTCTAATCGATATGATAATGCAGAAATAGCCTGGTCAGGTGGCCACAAAACCATTTTCTTCACGGAGAGCTCAGTGGCAAAGTGTGGGAAGTCTAGCTCCTGACAACACAAAAGCTATGCTTGAGCAGGGACTGGCTTCTACTTCAAGGTGTTTTAGTAGAAATTTGTGAAACAAAAAATCAAGGGTTTGTTTGAGGGTATCACAGTAATATAATGGAAGTGTTACTGTCAGAGCTGTGGAAAATCAAGATAAACTGAAATTAAAAACCACATTTGAAGAATACATGCTTCTAGAACAGGGCAACAAACGAGGGCTTACCAGCCTCTTAATAGAGTGTTTCCATCTGTAAGTCAGTGTTGTAGAATGTTTATTTCTTCTAGCCATGTACTTACTCAGCCTAATGTAAAGAAAGCACATAACTAACACAGGATCTGGGTTGAAGTTATATTAATGCTTTTTTATAAAATAGTCTTACATACTCAGAAGGGAGAAATTTTAGAAGAGTAAAGCATTTCTGTATATGAAGATGATTTGTGAAGCAACGTCCATCTGCTTCTGCTTTGGTCTTGATGCACTGAATGTCTGTAAACACCCACCTACAAAGTACTCGAACCCCAGAAATAAACATTTTTCTGAACAGCTGAAGCAGTGTTTAACAAGGTTTTACTTTGAAGATTAACCATGTCACATTTTAAAATATTTACTTGTTAAAAGGGCTGTGTACCCCCTTCAAGCACTACTGACAGTCTTCGAAAGGAAGGGGATGTAAAATGAAGGGCTCTGCCTCCCGTATTTGCAACACACCACCACTATGTTGCAAAGAGATGTTCAAATTACCAGATTCTGCCTTGAAAGTAATAGCCATGGCCACCAGCACAGTCTCTTTTGAGTCTGTTGCTTGCAGCACATTTCTTGTGATGAGTAGTCTTCTTGCACTTTGGCATTACACATGGAATTTACCAGAATTTTCATATTAAACAAACATTACGTGGATGAATATGCTGGTGTTTGGAGTAGGACCTGTAGACACAGGCTATTAGAAGAGCTGAGCTCTCCTCACGTAGCAGCAATAGACCATGTTCCATGCAGGGAGAGGGCTGAACTGGTGAGGTAAGCTCTAGGGCTCAGTGAAACCCCAGAGTAAAAGCTATATGATATTGGTACAGTCCTACTAAGAAGGGAGCTGATTTTTGGTTTCCCTCTCTCCCACTCCCAGCAAACTTCCACCTCTCTGCTCATTTAGGAACAGGTCTTCAAAAGGGGTGATCATGGACCAGTCAAAACTTATGTAACTATTCTTTATTTAATTTTCTTTTAAGGAAAACTTGAAAAAATATGTTAATTTTTAAAACCTTTAAGGAGGTTTCCTCAGAAGGATGGTCCCCAACTAACTGGTAATTCCTTGAATCTGCATGGTCTTTCACATGATAGTCCCATCTATCTAAAGTGTAAACACTTCCATCACAAAGAAAAATCTCAAAAAAGGATGGTAATATCTGTTTCTTTTTAAGGCTCAACCTTCTCTCCTTGGTATCCATGAGGATTTCCTTTTGGCTTCAACAGGATGAGGACTGTAGCCCTTAGGGGAATCACCTGTATTCTCAGGCTTTAAGAAGGTGTGTTCAAGGCTGCAGAAGGAAGGGGATTTTTAGATTTACTACTTGTCTTTGCTCATCCTCTCAACAGTTACATGTTTTTCTCTGTCTGCAAATGTCTGCCATTGTGGAGGAAGGCCAGAACTCTATGATTCTCATAGAGTAAGAAAACAAAATTGTAAGAAGAGGACTAAAAAAGATTTGAATAGGTCATCTTTTTGTGCTGAGTCAGGATTAACTATTTCTAAACCATTCTTGATGTAGACAAAAAACATTCCTGATCTTTTTCTTACAGTTGTTAACAGAGAGATCTGGCAAACTCTTGAGTTTGTCTGTTCCTAGCTATATTCACCATTAAAAGTGTTGATGCCTAACTTAAATGTACTGGCTGCTAATTTAAAGCCCATTGTTTTTTGCTCTATCTGAAGCAAAAGTTATTATCTCTTTTTTGCATTAGCTTTTTGCATATCTGAAAGCTATTATTGTGTCTCCTCACAGTCTTTACTCTTTTGTAAGAATAAACAAATACAGTTCTTTCCTCACAGGTCATGTTCTCCAGACCTCTGACCTGTTTGTAGCTCTCCTCCACACTCTCCACTTGATCTGCGTTTCTCCTGGGAAATTGAGGACTTGCCTGCAGCCCATGCAGTGTAAGGATTATTCCTTCCGCCTCAGATATGAAACTTCTGTTTAGATATGGCAGAAGTTTGGGGGGGTTTCTGTTTTAGGCAGAGTTTATAATCAGTTTTAAGAACCAATGCCTTGCCCAAAAACCTGCAGCCTACCATTCACTTCCTAATTCTTCCTAGTATACTATTTTTGTAGTATGTTGTAACTTATTCCCAAAAATCAACTTATCAGGAACATTTGTTGAATGTAAATCCAGGTTCTCAAATAATTGAAACACTGGCTTGTGTTAAATCCCAGACAGACCATTTTGAAATCCTACCTCATACATAAATATGCAGTGTGACAGTAAATCCGTGATCAATAGGCTTTCCTATTAACACAAGACCTTGCTTAACAAATAGTGAATCTAAGCTTTTTTACTAATGTAGGTGGTTCAAACAGATCCTCCCCAAGTTATGTATCTCTTCTTTCTCTGTTATTTTTGTTATGGATAAAAATAAGATTTCTTTGATTGTTCTTGGCAAGTTAGCACTCCTTGCTATTTATTTCTGTGTTACCTTTGGGATGCTTATAATGGATCATTTTTTTATTTTAGCATTTTCCAAAGAATTTACTGTAAACTGACTAATCACCAGTATCTTAGCTGCACCCGTTTCATTTTTGAAAACCAGCCATTCATTTGCTCTTTTCAATCATCTGGAACTTTACCCAGCCATAAATTGTTCCCTAAGTGCCCCAGGATGATTTGGCTCTCACCAAACCCAATTCAAACATGTAGTCCATATAAATAGCCTTTTTTCCTGATTCAGACTGACTTTTTCCCATTTTGTCACTCATCTTAATGGCTTTAAGGTGAAGGAGTGTAGGTTTAGATGAGAGACTCTTGAGCTTTAGAAAGGAGACTTCATGCCATTACGTCAAAACTAAGGTTAAGTCCCATGTTTTATGTTGTGTGGCAGAGTATTAAGAGATGGTAACTATCACCTAGCAGGGTGATAGGGAACCTCAGTGGCACTTCTCAGATACACTGTCCTTCTTGTACCTCCTCTGAGGCCTAAGAATGCCCTGTAGTAAAATGGTTTGTGATTTTCAGTAAATTTACCTGGAAGTAAGTTAAAATACTATATATATATATATTAATGTGTAGATCCCAGAGACAAATAACACACTGCAATTGTCTTTCAGTAAACACAGCAAGCTCTGGGGAGCTGCAGGGAGGTATTGATGGGCTTTTGTAAGAAAGCCATACTGTGGAGAGCCTCCTGTTGGCTGAACTCTACTCCAGACAAAAGTTCTTGGATCCTCGGCGTCTTCTGTAGCTGCAGTCCTCTTGCCTAATAACTCAGACTTCACAACTCCATACAAGGTAGGATACATGTATGTGAGCATGCAAATATATGCAGTCACTGCCATGGAGTGCTCACAGGGACCACCACTTATGGCTTATGAGCAGATTGAATGCAACTTCTGTGCATTACAGAGCCCCTTGGACACCAGGGAGCATTACTCCCTCAGGAACCACCATGTAATCCATACCCCTTCCTGTGGAGGAAAAATGGGCAAGTAAGGGTTGATAGAATCCATATTACAGGGTTTCCTTAGTTCACATTTAGCCCAAATCTGTCATTGTGGCATATTCAGGAGGACTGTTATCCTGACTAATCACCACCAGTACTTAAGTTTTTGGCCCTTCAGGGTGTATGCTCTATGTCTTGGAGCTCTTAACTGTGAGGTGTTATGCAGATGTGCTGCTAGGAATTTTTTACTTGGAGTAGATACCTAGTGACATTTTTGAAGGCCTTACATACAATGCACTGCATTGCAAGAAGATAATGGGTAAAATAGCCATGAAACTTCCCTTAAACCAAGCTGCTCTGTACTACAGGCTTTTGAAATATGGGACTTCTGAGTATTTATATGATGTTAATAGGGTACTGCTTGACAAAAAATAGAAAAAACTTGGAATAAGAAATTCCCTTCTGATTCAAATGGGTATAAAAATGCAATGTTTCCATGAATTGTTTTTTTTTTAAAGAATTCTTGAAACTTACTGTTTCAGTAAAGTCAAAACACATGATTTTGATTTTACTATTTCTGATTATTCCAAGTGCTCCTTTGGGTCACATCCATGGAAAAGTCAACAATGAAAACACTTAATTTCATTTTTTGATGAAAGAATATTTAAGAAACATATAGACAAATTCAGTTGAAATTTAAACTGAAATAATAAGAGCACTTAGAGTTGTTTACTCATGCCATGGTCTTGGTTTCAAAACTCACAACAAAGGCTTGAGAGCACAAAAACAGTTTAAATGACAGTTCCATCATTTGTGACCCCTCTCAGGTAAGTAGCTACCTAGAGAACTAATTGATCAAAGGCATTTGTATTATACCAAAAACTGTTGTTGTAATGCAGAAATAATGTTTAAACTGCTCCTAGTCAACATAGCACATACTTCAGCGCTCATTTTGGGGATAAAGGTATGTATAAGGAATACGTAAAATGTACAACATTTCTCATCTTCCCAAACTAAATGTTAATAATTAATATGTCTACCTGATTAAATATAAACCAATCCTACTTTGCCTGATCATTTTTTGCTAAGCATATTTGATACGAAGCCAAACTATCAAAATAACAGTACATTTCTGAGCATTGCTGCCCAGACTCCTGATCTGTTGCTGATAACAGGCATGTCCAAAAGTGTGTGTGGATGTGCACATCTGCACAAAGGATTCCTGTGGAAGCATGGCCCCTTGTTTGACATTAATCTCAAAACGATATATCTGCCTCATTTCTACAAACCTGGCTACAAAGCCTTTCAGCTTGCTTTCTATTTCAAACAACATGTCAGATGTTGCTCCTTTCCTGTTAGAAATGGAAAAGAGCTAGTTAACTACTTTGGAAAAGTGAGTGTGTTCTTTTCTCATAAACTGCTTTTTTAACAGTGGCTATTACTCTCATTGTCCTAACATGCTGAAAAAGAGTTCTCAGTGTGTAGGTCTGCTCTTTTTACTCAGGTGTCACTGAATGACTTCCATTTTGCGTGGCATGAATGCACCCCAAAGCATTTCAGCTTGTACTGGCCAGAATCAGAATAACTGATGTTCCTACTCCTGCCTCCATCCGCATTGCTCTCACAGAGTTTCTGGGAAATTCAGATTGCTGTTCACTGATGTAATTCTCAAAGGATAGAGAATATGGAGATCACCCCTTACACTCTCAGAACTGCAAAAATGAAGATAATTTACTTGGAAGCTAGACTCTAGTTTCTGATTTCAGTTTGTAGTGTCATCTCCTCATTTGCTTGTGTTCTTATTAACACAGAAATTGACTTGTAAAAGTCTGTCTAAGGAGAGACTCTAAGTAGAAAAATTAATATTAAAAAAATAATTGCTAAAGCCTTTGAAGGAGCCATGAAAAGTCTTGAGAGAGGGGAAAAAAAAAACAAAACCCAAAAAAACCACAACAAAAACACACTCCCTATAAAACAAAAAAAAAGGCGGGGGGGTAAAAAGCTTCAAAAAAGCTGCAGAAAATCATTGGGGAAAAAAAAGGAAAAGGCTGTCTTGAAAAGAACACTAAACAAAAAGCAAGCTGCAAAATTCAGGAAGGATTAAAAGAAGGTGAAGACTACTTCAGCAAATAGAACATTTTATGCAGACAGGGGAGTCATGGAGAAGATATGCTTTGGAAAAAGATAAATGCGGGAAAGGAGGAAAGAAAATGCCAAAATCTTTTCCAAAATATTGCTCAACTTCTTGTAATTTGGGGACTTGTCTTGCAAAATATCAGGTCAATTGAACAACTCTTTTTTCTTTCCTCCAAGAACTGTATAAAGAAACCCAGCAAAAAGTAATGAATAGAGCTTAATTCTAGAGTTTGGATACAAATCAGGATGTGGTGAGATCTGTTTATCAAAAGCTCAGATGTTAGATGTTCTCCTGTTACATTAAGGATATATTTGAATTAGCTACCATGTAAGGATTGTGCAATGACTCAAGTGAAGTGACTTTGGTAATCTCCATTCCATTCCTCTTAGGCTTTGTCAAAAACTGCCTTTGTCCCATTTGGTATGTAGTGAAACCAGCTTGAGGTTGAATTTCTCATGTCAACCCAACCTCCTGTACTGTCAAATGTGGGCAGGTCACTTCTCAGAAGGGCATAAGTTGATACCTGCACATTTTTTTATGGACATATTGAAGGAGGTATAAGGAAGTAACAAGTGCAACTCCTGTTGGGTGAAGAGAGCAGAGAAAATAGTGGTGATACAATGATGATGACACCAGGTATAACTCTCTTTCTTATTCTGAGCTTACATATAAAGCAAAGAGGATAGATGACTTAAAAAGTTATCTTTTCTGTGGTTTGCCGTGTGTGTCCTTTTTGATCAAGATAATACCAGAATCAGGCACATTAACTAAAAAGAAATTCTGTTTTCAGAGGCCTGTGGGTTTTTTTGAGAATATTTCCTTTCCAGTTGAAGACCAAAGCTGTTATTTTAATCTAAAACCCAGGACTGTTAAGGGGGGAACATTTCCTACTTCTTCACTAGAAAATCTCAAGAAAAAGTTCCAGAGTGTAAGTCCAAAGAAAGGTGGATAAAATTTTTGATGTTTTTAAAACTAGGGAGCGTGAAGTAAGACACATAATTTAGCAAAACTTTGGACTTTGTTGCTGCTTAACTTAAAAGACCACTATTTCTGTGGCAAACGCAAAAGGTAGTTCTGCCCTTTTCTTAACACAAGAATTGATTTACCTTAGGATTCAGGTGGCTTCTCTTGCAAAATTTCTGTCCAGATACTGTACTGTTGTGAGCTCTCTAGTGCCTCAGAACTTCATCATGACAACAAATTTATCCCCAAAAATGCACTTGGGCAATAAGATTTAGTACTGTTCCTGTTTTACACATATCACAAATTATGTGATATAGCCCAGCTCATGCATCATGTCTGAAGGTGATCAAGAAGCAGGTTCTGAGAGCCTTGCTGTCAGTCCTGAGCACTTTGACATAACAGTCATTCTAGTCTTCCTTCCATTGCAAAAGATTTACTTGGAATAGGCTGTAATACCACACAGTACTCTTGAAAAAATACATTAATTTGCCATGAAAGCCATAGAGATGGCACTGAAACATGAGAAACTCAAATTGAGTCACTATATTTGCATACAATGAGTTTCCTGCACTAGAGGCTGATCCGCATGAAATCTACGTCTGCCAGATAGTCTGTGTAAGAGCAAACTGCAGTTTTATTAGTTTATAAACTGATAGCTTATTTTTAGAAGCTGTCAGCAGTCAGTCAGAATGGTAACAAATATGACTAAATGTGATATGGTTAGTAACAGTTGTTATTTTGAGTCCCTCTCAGAATAATCTGTTTCTCAGTCATTTCCTTTATTTTGTTGTTTCATAAAGAATAGAAAGACTCTATGCATGACTTACAGGTCATGTGCTTGACAAAATCCCAGAGCAAGGGGGACATTGACTTCTTCCCAGGGAACAGGTGAAATCTGTGCAGCTCAGTCTGCAACCGACTGTTCACGATTCTCCATTTCTAATTATATATATATTATGTACATAAATGTATATACAGAGAGAGAGGAGAGATGATTGATAGATAGATAGATAGATAGATGATAGATAGATAGATAGATATAGACAGATAGAAAGAAAGAAAGAAAGAAAGAAAGAAAGAAAGAAAGAAAGAAAGAAAGAAAGAAAGAAAGAAAGAAAGAAAGAAAAAAATATCTCTGTGTCAGAAATTCTCAGTCCTTTCTGTCTTTATAAAATTCAAATTAAACCTTGATCTGCAAAGAGCTTGAGTAACCCAGCGGGTTTCTCTCTTTGGTGATCTAGCAGAAAACGTAATAGGAATCATGGGTTAAGAATTGTTCTCTATATTTGAATGACATTGTCTTGCTGTATTACATAACATGGTTACAGCAAATAACTGAGATGTTCTTACTTTTCTCACGGTTCTGTATTCAGGATGTTTCCACCATTTTTAAACCTTTCTTACATGTCAAAAGGCAGCTGATAAATCCTGGTATATTAGGGCCATACTCTATGCAGGCAACTTTCTATGCACTGTAGAGAGAACAAGTCTTATATTCCCATGAGGAAGAAAGATTTTTGATTACTGAAGGATTAAAGAATAAGAAGCTAGTTTGTAGAACTGACTGAACTGTCTGGGGAACCAAACATCAAGCTGAGGTGTAACTGTATGGATACTATATACCAGAGGTTTTGTAATGTGCATGATTTCAGCCACATAATATGCACTATCAGCAAGAGTGAATACTAAGTATTCAATGAATCGGCTAATTAGTGTAAAAAAAAAGTTGGTGAGAAATCCTCACTTGGTAGAGAGATGCTCCAAGTGTGATTAGAGAGAGGCAGGTATTAGTTCTAACATGATTTCAGACATAAACTAATGACATGGAAATGCATATGGAAACCAGAGAAGATAAATCATGATCTTTTAAGGGTAATCATCCATATCAGTTCACTTATGCTGCACCTTACAACTACTGTGCAGCCTGCTATTAATATGGGCATCCTCCTCCCCTCAGCACACCTTCAAACTCCCTAGAAAACATCATCAAGTTCATGACATTTGATCCTATCTAAAACCAATGTGGAAAATAGATTATCCCCTCCTGCTGGCTTTTCCATATTTGAAGACTATTATCATCTGCACTGATGTCATATTTCTAGATATTTTTGTGTTCTAGCCTTTTCATTTTCCTTCTTTTCTGAATTTTGCTCTGCAGTGGTTTGAAAAGGTGAGGAATGAGGAGGAAGAAAGAAATTCCCTGGATTTCCCCAATACAGACAAGATGTTTAATGATTTAATCTGGAGTTTTACTGTGGCCAAGTAAAATTTTTGTTCCTTTTCATAGAGCCACTGTTTGCCTTTTTCATTAGAGTGTGACACTGTTCGTTCATGTCTATTTATGTGCTTTTGTAGGTCCAGACTCTATTCTTCTAAACCGCTCCCTAGACTACAGCACTCCACTTTGAACTGGTACAGTGGATTGTCCTTGGCAAGTCCTGTATTTGGGCTAAGTTCATTGTGTCTGGCTTTGGTTTGTTTGGTTGATTTTTGCCTTTTTTTTCCCCTCAGGACATACTCTTTAATTTATCATGATAATTTTGCATTCTCAGACTGTTCTGAAATGCAGTGGAAGTCCCTTCTGCCTGTTTGCATGGTCAGTTGCCTCTGGGCTTTATGAGATCTGGACAAGAAGAGAAAAAGTTTTCTCAATGATATTAATAAATTAAGCACACTCAGAATTTTTGCCTAACATCAATGCCAACTGCACAGACTCCATAATACTAAACTCTAGCACATAGTACCTACATCCAACCTGCATGTGTATTGCACCTAACTCATCTGGGGATCATCTAAGAGGGTAATCTTTATCCCACTTAGATTTGTGCCAGAACAGTTCAATTGTCTGGGTAGTAAATCCCACTACTTGGGAACCTTTTCTGGTTTTCTGTTTAATTTACTAGGATTGATTTTACCACAGTCAGGAAAATGTTAAGGTGTTATCCAGTTATCTGAAAACTTATGACAGAGTCTCTGCAGTGTGTGGGTGTTTAAGCACTGACACTTGTCTTTGAAGAGATTCATCAAGACAAAGAGAGTTCCACTTTGGCCTTACAGAGGGGATGTCTACCTGCCTTATGATGTACAACAGTAAACTACCTTTAGGTTTAATCTTTACTGAAAGCTTTTCTGAGTGAATGATTTAAAAATAGGCAAAAATCTAACATAAAGTTACAAGGAGAAGGACTGCTCCAGCTTAATGGCTCACTGATCCAAATTACAGCACACAGGCAGAGTATCAATGCACAGAAAATGTTTCTGTTGTTCAGAAGAGTCTGTACCAAGAAAGGGCTGAACTCCCAGGTCCAGTGAGAAAGAATGGTTTATGCTATGGTGTATCTCTCTGGATATGTTGTTCCTACGAGATGTACCAGTTATTTCTGAAGTATTATATTAGCATTTGTCAGTTGAACAATGTTTCTTCTTTCCCTTGTGAACAATCATTTGTCAAAGCACTAAATGCAGTACAAGATTGGGCATGAGCCTCTAACCCTGTGTTTGGCATCAACAGGGCAGTTCCATAATCTCTGATGCTGCTGTTTGTTGGTTCATTAGAGACAGAGAGCTTATGTGTTTATCCAGGTTCTTGTGCTGGAGCCTGCCCTGGAATATTTCACCTTGTGCAAACACTTATAGGCTAAACAAGGCAGCATTTGATAAACATGTATTTGTAGGTTATGCAAACGGCTTTACCATCCACTCAACACAATGATGACCAGGGCCAAATTAGATTCTGAAAATAGCACCCATTAACCAGGTTACCTTGAAAGTGCATTCAAGATTTTGGAAAGCACAATGAACCATGTGAGGACTCAGGAAGGCCCTGTAATTTCCCTCAGCCTTACCTAGATCCTTTCATGAGTATGCACTGCAGTGTATATTACAGATAATTTGACTAGATTGAGCATGGAACACCAACACCAGTCAACTCCATCACACATCCAGGAGTCTATACAGAGCTTCATAGCTGTTTGTGCTTTGCTTAGCTCATGGAGAACAGAATCCTTAAAGTTCTGCCTCTGAAAAATGTAGAGGTTATGGTGAATAGTATCCAATGCTCTCAGCCAAACCACATGCAAACTCTCTGAGGCTGACAGGGAAGGCTGACAAATGAAACCTGTCCTACACGTTGTAGTTGGTGTGTGTTTGTGAACTCCTCACTTCCAATCTTTACAGAAGGACTGTTCAGTGTTTTCTGCATAGATTGTATTTTATTCCTCTTCCAAACACTCCTTCTTTCCAGAGACCTAGGTACTTAAGAGCTCTTATGCTGAGGGACCATCTCTCTGAAGGTGGGCTAGCCAGGCCTCCAGGTTATGGGATACGTGACTGCTAATTTCTCCTATTGTTCTGGATTCAACTCCAACTGTTTTTTTCTTCTTTAAATTAATGTCTTTACAACTGTGATAGAGTAATTCTTTTTGATTTTGGCTCAATTCAAATTTCTTTTCTAGACAGGAAATGTACTAAGTACAACTGGGAAAATTGAAGGACTTCAATCTGTCACAGTAAGGGGGAAAACAAAAGTCTGCATCAGGATGTTGCTGCACATCTATCAGGGCAGTGGGAAAATGTAGACCTACCTCTCTACACCATGTATAAGATATCTAGCTACAACCTATTGTCCAGAATGGGACTCTCAGCCACTACCTTACTCGTTTCGTGAGGAGGAGTTTCCTTGGTTACCTAGTTTTGGGCTGTAGGTCAGGACAGAGAAGCTTACAGAGTGGCAAAAGAGGACAAAACGGTGTAAGGCAGCATAAGGACACACACAACTCATGGGATGGGCAATAGGACAGTCATGTTTTCAGGGTGTGTCCAAGCCTTCTAGAATGCCTGTACTTTGCTCCATATGAACCGGTTTTCAAGAACCTGGTAGCTTGCTTGGAGCTTGTCAGCAGCCTGTTCAGCTCTGTGTGGTCAAATCATTCACTTCTAAGCATTTTCTACTTGTTTGCTTGGGTGATGGATTGTTTTGCTTTCATCGTGTGTTACTCTGAAATAACTGCTGTTACCCAGGAGTTCTTATAAAGATCACATGAAATGTACTAGTGCTATATACTCAAACATATACCTCACACATATACATACAGACTAAGAACATATTCCGGAGTGGAAAAATCCCTGACTGGGGTCAAGAGGTGAACATAGCTTGTACCTAAACACAAGTGAATCCATAAATTTTGCTTATTACTGCTTAATAAACTGATTTTCACCTGAGTCTGTTTTCGAGGCTCATAAAGAGAGGTGTTCACTGTGTAGCAGAGTGAGCTATGGTTTTCTCATAGGCTTGTTCTCTATGGAAATACTCTGGAGAACATCAATATCTACAAGTCAATTCATGCCAGGTAACAGAAGGGTCAGATTCCCTGTCTCATCTTCTCTTGTTCAGCCATGAATTATACCCCCTGCATTATTTGCTGTTTAGGGAGTCAAAAAGTGTGCCAATAAATTAATTTCTTACTCTCTCAGAATCCTACTACTACCATTTTTGATTGTAGCTTCTATTTTTTTGTTTGTATTTGGGGACATACACCCAAGTTTTGGTTTCTTTCCCAAGATAAAACTATGTACTTTGTCCACCTCTGCTGCGAAGTAATCAAGAGACAGGAATGTACAGGACCACTCACATTATAAAAAAATGAGTCAAGCTCTAAAGGAAAAAGCAAATATTAAAATAAAATAGAACTCATAGTTGGGTTTTTTTTTTTTTCTTTCATGCTGTTGCTAACAGATTAATAACTTTGCAGGAACTGCTCTGGAATTTATTTTCAAATTAAATATTTTGATTCTCCCAAAACAGCATTACTCCAGGAGGTTATATATAAAGCAGGAAATATGCCACTAACACAATAAAATACAAGTTTGCCACATTTTTTATTCATTCCAGTAAAAAAAGTGGACTTCACTGAAACTAGGACAGAGAGTGACAAACACTGACTTGACTGCATAGTGCTTCTCATGTTCTTCCATTCTTCAGGGTCCTGTTGTGGTTTTTTGTGCCTTCCACAAAGAAGAAGCATCCAGAGCATTTTATGTGTTAGATGCAAGAATTTTCTCCCACTGTCTTGTCTGAAAGGTAAGAAACCCTTATTAGTTTCTTTTGTCAGTTCCTTCTTTTTCCCTTTCTTCCACTGCTCACAGCTGCCTGCTCATTATCCCACCTTCATTAGAAATAGTGTGAACTCTTCACTTTGTGAAAAAGAAGAAGATGCTCACAGTAAGAAAGCTCTCTTCTAATCTAGGCCAAACTAAACTTCCTGTAAGATTCCTAAGATGTGTGCTAAGTTCATTGTGCTTCTAAATTTGTATTAGTAGTGACTTCATTGTGGAATCAACCACGTGCCCATTTGAACTCATTACAAACTTCACTTGTTTCCCAGGTGACATTTCATTTGTTTATTGTTATTTTTGGAGTGAAGTGAAAAAAGCGTCCAAAGAGACAAACCTCTCCATACATTCTTAGTGAGAATTGTAAATGATATCTGAGGCATGAAAAGTTTACTTTAGTTTGGAACACTGATTCTGATGCACTAATTGGATGCAGCTCATTTTTCTGTTATAGCCCCCAGAGCTACTTCAATGCACAGTTAGGAGGAAAGAAACCTCAACATTGTAGCTGTACCATAGATAGCATAACAAGAAAATGCAAATGTACAGGAACATTTTACTTTGTCCTTTGTACCAGTAAATGACTATAAAAACACATAGAACAGGAACAAGGAACTAATTAATTTTAAATTAACATATAATGAGATTTTTTACATATGTATTTTAGTTAGATATTGTTTGAATGAAAGAAAACAAAGAAAAACTATAAATTGCTCTCAACGCTAATTCTCATCATGTACATACAGATAGTGTGACTGCGAAGTTTATTTGCAAACTTGTGTTGATGCTTGCAAATTACCTCAAAATACAGAAATACTTTCAAATGAAATGTATTAAATCAATGGCTCAGCACAATGAGGTTTGTTGTTTCTTTGGTTGTTTTTTTTCCAGCTAGTAGTGCCTAAAACTGTGCTGATACAGTTTATAGGGGGGTAAATTTACAGATAAGTGTGTGAGAGAGCACTACAGGCAAGTAGATAGGCCAAGAGTGTCCCTCTGGGCTTTTGAACAAATTTCTTCCCCATATTTCTCCAGAGTGAGGAAGAGGGATTCTACCATTCAGAGATGTCTGGGATATATCCTGCCTGGACATCACTGCCAATAACAAACTGGAGCATCCCCTAACCTCCATTTCCCTTCCTTCTTCCATATAAAAAACAAAAAGCATTGAATTTAGCCCCTGAAAGTGTCAGCTAAAGAGAAATTATTTGACATTTTTAAAAAATTTGTTTCTTTATAGGCAATTTGTAGTGGAAAAACTTTTTTCAACCCTGTGCTAATAAACTCACAAAATTTTGGAGCCAGACAAACACGTACGTGTCTAGACTTACACTGCATTTTCCCCTTTATACTCACTTCACTTCTAGACAGATGCTGCTCAAACAGGGTATGAATGTACATGCACATGTAGTGCTGTGGCACAGTGGTATTCCAATGGTAGTCAGTACGTTCTGACTATAACTCCCTCCATTTACCCTCAGAGCAGCAGCATGAAGCCCGCAATCTCAGAGGGGTTTGTCTGGACTGGGAAGGAAAAGTAAAAGTAGTTTGTCTGTTAGGAGTGGCAGTCAGAAAGAAGGGCAAAGGATGGGCCAGCTGGCCAGTATGATTTTAGATAAGTCAAATTTCTGCTCTATGCTTCAGAACAGTTATTAATCCTCTCTCTGGGACTTGAATTTTTTGCCTTTTGAAGGAACTGGGAAAAACATTATCCTTGTCAGCAGGAATAGGTTACAGATTTGTCAGAATATGTTGTTTCATTCTTCTCCAAAGCAGATTGACAGCCCTGAAGAAAGTAGATATATGAACTAGGAGAATCATATTCAAGTAACCACAAATTATTTTATGCCAGGTATCTGGTTTCAGGCTGGCTCTGTGGTGGACTGAGTATGGTTGAAAACACTCCTTTGAAAGGGTGGGCAATGGGAGTGGACAACCTTCTTCTTTCTCCTCATCAGAGAAAGTGGTGGGTCTGTCAGCATATTTAGAATGAATAGCCTCTGAAAGCTGCTGCAGACAAGTGTGCAAAGAAAAAAAAATATCACTAGTATGTTTTGCAGATATTTGTACTTGTTGCTACTTCAAACCAGAAAGACAAAACAGGCTTTTTATGCTCTGGTAATTCTAAAATTTTGATCACTGGAAAAACTAAAATAGTTTGGTTTCTTTCCCTTATTCTGCAGAGTCCCTTTTATTTACTTTATTAATGTGCTTCACTGACACTTGGCATGGCCCATCTCAAGGGCTGGTGGCTCAGCTCAACACTACATGTGAGTGTAAGTCACTATTCCGAGACAGTGAGCTGAATGCTCCATAGTGTATTTTTAAACTATGATACCTCTGTGTTTTTAGTATGTGATATATTTTCTTCTTATTGCTGTTTCTAGAATAAGGGGCAGAGTTGAGCATACATGCTAACTTGATATATTCACCTTGCTGCAGGATTTTGATCAGAGGACACCACAAACCTGCTATTGATCTCTTAGTATCTGGTTAGATGTGTTAATCTGTTGTGACACTACTTCATGACTAATTTATCATCTCCTAGTTGATAATTTTGAATAAACTAGTGAGTAAAAATCTGTCCTGTGCAAAGATAATAATCTTTACTCTCTACCTTCCTAATCTGCAGTTCTGATGAATGAACTTCATTTTGCAAGCCGAGTCACCCCATTTATGTAAACTGGTCTGTTAAAATGTATAAAATTTCTTAAAAATACGTTTTGAAAGATAATTTGCTTTTTCTGAGTGTCTGCTACATGCATTAAGCCAAAAGTGCCTGTGTCCCTCAAACAGTGTGATAGCGTAGGCTGTGCATTCCCCTGTGTGTTCCATCCAGCACACCTCTCCCTCCAGCTGACTGTCTGATGGCTGAGTGAAAGGAGTGACATACCTGATAAGAGTAGGCTGAACAATATAAACCTCCTCAAGTAAGATAATTTAAGAACATTACGTATGGCCAGTCTTTGTGAATGAAGGTTTGGGAAAGGTCTTTACCCTTCAAGCCTGTGCAGTGGATTTTTTAGGTGAGACACAGTGTGTGCTGAACTGAGCCCACCCTTTAATCCTAAGGTTCATCTGCCAGGGCTGAGTGAGCTTGGATGGTGGCAGTGAGGTCCTCAGGATGTAGGTTTGTTTAGAGTGACCTTCTCTTAGATGGATGGCCTTACAGGGCTGATGAGCTCCATCTGCCTGGGGGAGTTTCCCTGACTGGGAATTGAACCCTGGGCTGCAGAGGTGAGAGTGCTGCATCCTAACCACTAGACCACCAGGGGTCCCCCTATTAAGAACATTATTTACATTACCAATGTAACTGAACTAAGATCTTTACCCTGAACATCTGAAACTGAGTCTTAAAATCTATGTTTGGATTCAGATTTGAGTGGTTCATTGTTAGTCATGAGATATAAAGTTAACTCCTTACTTTTGCCCATGGCTTGTGTCCATCTGTGCTCCTGCAAGTTCCACTCATTTGAATGGAATACTTTCTGAAGACATTTCTAATCTATGTGGTGTTATTCATCAGTTAAAAAATGGCTCCAGGGTATTTTCTCTGAATGCTTTAAGTACTGGTTTCCACATGTCTTTGTATCATTCTTAGGATTAGGGTAAACATGTTGTATTCAGAAATTCCTGGTATCTATGCATCCAATATTTTAATAGTTGAAAGCGGTGATTTTCCTTCATGGGAGAAGAAATGTGGAGTTTGTCCCCTGGAATCTACAGGGGAGGATATGCAAAATAATGAGTTAATTTCTTCCCAACATTGAATCAAAATACCTTTATAGTCATCATCTTGAGTCAACAACAAACACATGAATCATCATTTCCATCTTCAAAAGCATTTAAAATTCAAATGTTTTCAGTAACTCTTATCAGGTTCAGATTTGGCTACATCTTTTAGTGTAGTAACCTGTATCTCAGTTTCAGTAATATAAATTTAGGACTAAATATTAGGGGAAGTTTACATTTGGGCATTTACAATTATTAAAAAAAAAAAAAAGCCAAGCAACAAAAAATGTGGAATGGCTTTATTATGCATTACTCCCTGAAGATAAATATTGCTCAAGTTCTTTGCCAATTCCCTTGACAAGTTATTTCAAACAATAAAAAATGCATGCTAGTAGCTTTCCATTTTATTTGTGTTGAATGACCATTTATTAAATATTTTTCCCAACAGTTTCTTTCCAAGAATAGTTAAAATATTTTTAACTGTATAGGAAATAGTTAATTGACAGCAGCTTGACAGAATCTACTTCTCTGAGAGAGCTACAACTATACTCTTTCCAAGAAATGGGACACTTCAGTAAACGAGGTGACTTGTTGCGCCTTTGAAGGGGTCAGTTCATTGAGAAAACAACCATCTGAGTGTTTTCAAGTGACACATAACCACTCTTGTGCTATACCTGTAACTTGCTACAAAAGTAGATCAGAGCAAATTTAAAAAGCAGTTAGTTTGATTTCTATTTTCATTAGAAGGAAATACTTTCATACGATTCTAAGAACAAAAATACAGCCAACTTCACTAGTGTAACACTAATCCTGATAGTGAATACAAGATTGCATAGACACAAGTAAGTAAGGTAAATGTACAGATGGAAAATGTAGTGGGGAGATGTGTATGCAGTGTCTAAATGAAAAAATGCAGAATGTAAAGGAGGAGCATATATGTTTAAGCTGTAAAATTATCTAGTTTATAGTCTAACATCTGGTATATGTTACAAGGCCAGCTTTGTTTGAACAAACTCTGCTAGACCTGGGTTAAGACAAGTCCCTCCCTATTAATAAGATCTGTAGTTCATAAAAAGGCAGCCTACATGCTGCCAATTCAAGTGCTCTGAGAAATGTCCTCCAAAATGTACACAATGTAGACTGCTGCCCTTGTGCTAGTGCCACTTGTGCTGGGGAAATCTTTTCCCGCTTGTCTGGGCATGCCTGTGGTGTACTGCCAAGGGTCAGCATCACAGTCAAGTCATGAGGGACCTCATCCCACAACTTGTACCCTCATGTGGCTGATGTGAGTTTTCTCTTTGATTTTTGTGAAAGTGAGAACAGTCAGCAAGAGCAATGTTAATTCTAACTTAAGGCTTCACAAATGTAGTCTGTACTGCATAGTTCAATTTGATTTAAAAGAATACTACATCACAACTGATATTGCCTCCCTTTGCTCCTTTCCCACCAAGCTCCTTTTATGAACTCAGAATAAAATCATGAGATTGGAAGAGGATTTATTCTGTCTTTGCACTTTATTGCTGGTAATAACTGGCTACTCCGTTTCTTGGGTCAACATCTAGATTAAAAATTAAGCCATCTCTTCTACCTCTGAACATGATCACCTATAGTAAGAACTGTTTTTCAGACTGATGAATACATTCCCTTAAGTACTGATCTCAAAGTGCTGTATATTCTCTTTCATGAACAAAAAGTAAGTTCTGTAACAGGATTTTGAGCAGTAAATTAGTCTCTAGGGGGAGTGACTAATATTTATAATAGTTCATGTTTTCTTGAGAACTTTAGCTGTCTGGGGAAGGAAAGGTCAAAAGGTTACATTTTTCTGGATTTCTCCCCATCTAACTATTAGATATAGTATGTAATTTATTATTCATCTAAATATGGACCTAGACCTTTCCTACAGCAATCTCCTCTTGGGGGAGGTTTGGGACAGCCCAAAAAGTTATTTTTATCAAGTCCTCCACTCCTTAACATTCTGTTTTTAAAAGTGCTGGGGATAAAGTTTTTCAGCACACTAATTCCCAAACCAAAATTGTAAGCAATGCGCTTTCCAAGCTTGATATGAACATGACACACCATGACTGAAGAGAAGCATCCAGGAAAATGAAGTCTTGTCATTTTTGGTGTCCCCTTAAATGTTGTTTATTAAAATAAAGCAGCTATAAGAAGAATCTCTGCTCTGCAATTGACATTTAGCAACTCAGACGAGCATTTCTCCTGAGTTCAGGACAATTTACTAAGCAAAATTACTGTGTGCCATCTGAAAATCATCTTTGGCACAATAAGGTGTATTCCTCTACCATGCTCCATAGTGCTGACCTGAGAACTTCCCCTAAGCATGTGAATGAGGACAGGAGTCATAGGAATCATAGAGATAACTTTCTTTGGATCTGGATTAAGTCTGTAATCCTTACACTGGTTTTTAAAAGAGTATTGAAATAAAATGCAGTCACATCTTATTTCTCTGAAATTGAAAAAGAGCTCTTCTCAGTGTTATCCAAAATAAACTTTCTTTTTCTTTCAATCCATCAAAACAGGATGATCATTCGAACTCTGTTCTGTGAGTCATTTGTATACCACCTTTTACATTCTGTTTTGCAAAGTATTTTACATAATTAAAACAAATAATACCTTCAGGCTTGAATACGCAGTATGGGAGCAGGTCTGAACTAGAAATTTTGTTCCAGTATCTGTTCAAAAGCAGTAATCATAGCGTCCTTGTATGCCAGTAAGGAAGCTACTTGCTATGCTGGCATGCCTGTCACAAAGTTTGGGCACTGAAGGTTTTACTACTCTTTCTCCTGTTCTGAGAGGGTCCCCAAAGCCTCTAATTTTCACCCATCCCTGAATACTAACCAGGACAGTGTTTTCAGACAGGTAGATCCTTCTTCTCTGTTTTCCCATGACCAGCAACTGCTTGAAATAACTCCACAACTTCTTTAAACAGAATTCCTTTTTTTTCTCCTGGTGATTCCCACTCCCATCCAACAGAAGAAGAGTACAAAACATTACAATTTACTTGTAAGTTTGGGATAAATACCCCTTCTCTTGGACTGCTACACTGCCCAACAGAACTCTTTATAGTGCCTCTACCAGACATGCATTAGCTTCAGCTTGCCTGTTGTTCCATTCCTCTCTGCTAATTTCTTTTAAAAGCACAGTACATCCTTTGAAAATAGTTTTGACCTTGAAAGAAATAAAAATCTTACATGCTTCTGACACCCAGGTGAGAGGATGTCCCTGAAAACAGGACTGCCTTGTATGTATGAGTCCAAAAAAAACAACAAGTAAAATATGCTGGGAGTATGAATGCACAGAGTAACTTCTGTTTCACAGTTATCACTTATGCTGTTACCCCTTAGCAGCTACAGGGTAATTTACCCCTCTTTCATGGCCATATTTGTGCAATCTACATGTGAAATCAAACTCTCTGATTACGTTAGTCCATACTGTGCCACTGACTTCTGCGATCCCTTCCAAGTAATACCTTCTGATGATCTGATCCAAACCTCTCTTAGGTCAGAGGTCATCCTCAGTCATTTAGGTCTTTTATTTCTCCCCTCCACCCCCCAGCCTCAGTTTTGTAACTTGTTATATAATGGATGTCCTTTGGAGAAGTTTTATGTGTATTCTGCACAGCTAACATGCTTTAGGCACCATTTGTCTCTCCTGACTGGGGCTGTTCTCCCTCCTTGCTTTGCCTTATAGGTTTCAAGATAGTCCAGGGTTTCTGTGGTGTTTTGTGCATTTGCCCTGCCTCTGTCATGCATTGCCCCAGGATTCACTGCACACACCTTTTGCCTGGCTTGAGAGCTCTCCACTGACAGGGTGGCTCATGGCAGACTTCCATACGGCTTGCACTAACATATCCTCCTTGTAATAGGTGGGATTTTATGACTCCTTTTATTGTTTCCATTCTTCTACCTTGTGTGAGAAGGCTGGAGTGGTGAAAAGACTATCATTATCTGTGCTGCATTACTGATGCTGGTTGTAAAGGTAATGCTTAGCTGGTGTCATCAGGGCGCTGTAGCTGTTCTGCATCACCTGCTAATGCCACCCAAAACTCAGAGTTCAGCTCACCAAAAAGAACAAAATCAGCCAAAGGGGACTTCCAGGTGATGTAAACTGAACAGACTGTTTAGTTTCCTTAAGAGATAAGTGGATAATGACACATGAAATTGATGCCAAAGGCTAAAAATTTACCAGTTGTCCTGTATCATGAAGTACCTTCTTATATAAGGTCCCACTATGCAAAGGCTAAACAGACAATTCAAAAATATTGTGCACTTAATCAATACTAAGGACATTCTCCCTAATCTGGTTACAACTGTCTGTCTCTCTGCTTCCAGGGACAAAAGTTTTCTCCAGAGGCTTAATGACTGAACAAAAGCAACTTCTGGAGCTTGCCAAATTCTTCTGAAATACTGAAGTATTTGCCTGCTTCCAAAGGCAATAGAGTGAATGGAAGTGGCCTTTGTCTGGTCCCAGAGGCTGGGACAAGAAGATCACAAGGAAATTAATTTTGAAAAATCACCTTCCCTTAATACAAAACTTTCCAAATCAACTCAAGTCATCACCTATTCATGAGGAATTTGGCAGCAGTGTACCAATCCAACTTGTTTTATAAAACCAAGAAAAACAACCAATAAATTTGACAGTGCAGTCTTGTGTTAGTCAAAAGCTAGAGAAAATGAGCGTTAAATTTTCCTTTTCTTTTCCTTCTGTGCCATTCTCAGAAAGCTCTGTGGTCCTAAAATTTATTTTCAGCAAATTTAAGTACCATAGCCCTAACCCGTGGTTTTATATCCAACCCACTCAGCATCTGTAGTGCCTCTGAGCATGTCCAGAACTGCTTTGCACCTTGACAGGACTGAGGTGGCTGGTACCACTTTCATCCCAAATGGCACCCAGCCACATCCCAAATTTGGTCTCTTTTCTGCTGAGTTTCCCATAGGCAGAAACCCAGGCAGCTTTGTTAGGTGGGACCTGAGATGTACTGTTGGGATCAGGTTCCCTCCAAAATGCGTTGAGGGAAGCCATCTTCTTTTTTTCTTTTTTTTTTCCTTTTTTCTTTTTTTTTTTTTGTGGTAGTTGCAAAAGAGGAAGTGTTTGTTTTGTCCCCTTCTTTTTTTTTTTTTTTAAACTCCTCTATAACATAATACTATAGCCATTGAAGAATTCATGTAGGAAGGAGCGGAGGGCCCTAGATTCGACTACTCAGTGTGAAGGTGTTAAAATTCACATCTCTAATAGGACAGGACAAATGGTTTAAGAATCTGTTTATAGAAAGCAAATGTAAAGACCAGCACTTTCAGTGGTATCAGGGTATCAACCACAGTTTGCAGGAAAAATTAATCAAAACGTTTTTGTAGTAATCACCCATTTTTAGGGATAACTTCATGTCTTAAGGACACAGATAAGGTACTTGAAAATAAATATTTTCCGCCGCTAATTACTGTCATTTCTCGTAGAACAAATCCCAAAAAATGTCATCAAAGAAAAATCATATTTAAGTGCATTGGAGCTGATATCTCTAACATTATTATTCTTCCTCTGCTTTTACTGAATTCTAGTCTTGTTTGTCTTAGTGAGGCAGTCACAGTTGTATGGGAAAAGGCTTCATCAGTGCTTTGTTATTTTGGAAACTGAAAACTTTGAGGCAAAAATATTTCCACTGAAAACCAAGAATTTCTGTTTGGGAAAGTTGCCCAGTTGCCTGTTGCTCAAGTAATCCTCTTGTCCCATGCAGTACTTCTACATCTCTTGGAAGGGGAAGAGACTCAGAAGTGAGCACAAGAAAGCAACAAAATAGGTAATAAATGCATCCTCTTGTATCTTCCTCTGTTTTCTGACTGAACTCTGTAGAGAGGTGAAGTGTTTTGCCATAAAACTTTGGAAACAGACTGCATCAGCCTCCACTCTCTCAATTCTAGCTGCTGCTATTCAGTGCTTTCTGCACAGCCCACCAAAAATCACAAAGGGCTTGATACAATGCATGCAGTTTGTGGTTCTATTCTTTTTCAGGTTGGAGCTGATTCTCATATGTTGTGTATGATCCAAGGAAGGCAATGAAGACATAGAAGCAGACCTGCTGTAGTTTACAGTCAGAACATCACTGTGGTTGGGGCGGGGGAGAAATTGTTTCTTAGGCAAGAGGAAGTTTGAAAACAATCATGAAAAATGCCATGGTCACTTTAAGTAATTTTCATATTGTTGGACACACCTTTGTAGTTTACAGAATTTATTGCTTCTGCAGTATCAGCAAGTGAAGAGCTAAAGAAAAGTAAAAAAAAACTACCAGTTTAACAGCACTGTGAAAATTTGGACCTAGATTTTCCCAACAGCTTTCCTCTTTTAATCTTTGAGTATAACTGAGGTTTTGTGATTTATTTTGACAGACCAAGAATCTGGCCTTCAGATACAAAGTACTTGTCCTACTTGTTCCGGAGAGACTATATATCATTTTCATCAACACTTAAAGTTCCCCCCAGAGCCAAAAAAATGACAATTACTGAGTCATAGCCCGTCAAATATTTATTAATCATATCACATTAAATAAAAATAGGGGAAAGAGACACTGTAAGACAAAATAATGTTTAGATTTATTTCCCTCTCTTTAACTCCCATGTGAAGTGAGTTCTATCTGCTTAAATACAAGTTGCAATTTTTTTTTTCCATACAAAACAAGCCCATTTCAAAATAATTGTAAAAGTTTGCAGTGTGCAGCATATGGGATGTGCAAGGCAAAACTGATGACTAACACTGTAGACATTATTTATTAACTTTAATTCGTACTATCTCATATCCTCCTGTCAGCGCACTCCTCCTCCTCCTTTATTATTACAGATGAATGAAAACTGATGCTTCTGCATTCTTTTTAAACCATTAAAATATGTTAATTATTTATGGTAAGGCATCAGAAGGAATAACAAGACACTATTCCTGAAGGTTTCAGCTTCGTGTTGTAGAAATTCCTTTACCTGGGCATAGTTTAAAGTAAAATGCATGAAATGATTCCAAACAAAAAAAGCCCACATTTTCTTCAGAATTTACAGGGCCAGTCAGACGTTGTTAACACTGATACTTAGGCCAGTCTTCTGAAACAGTATTACACTCTATGTATTCTAGGGTTACATGTCCAAATATGCTTTCAAAAGCTGTTTCATTGCTAGAACAAAAGTATGAGAGATGGGAAAGGATGAGCATATGCTGCCTGATGGATGCTGAAAGCACTTTCCTGCTCCAGGTCAAGTCAAGAGCTCTCACTACTTGGGATTACAAGTCAAGAATCTACTCCAAAGGCAATACTTTTGCTCTAAAACCCAAAAAAGGCTAATTTAAAAAGATTGGTCACAGTACCTTTAATATTTTATAAAAAAGCAAAGTGTTAGAGCCTTTGTTTTGCAGTGGGGAATATCACGGTCTATGGAGCTTAAACCCAGGAGAGATGATGGACACTGATCCTGGAGAAGTATTTGTTACCTCTCACTCTCCTTGAGAATGTGGCATAGTGAGCAAAGGGTTGGTGGTTCAGTGTCAGAGAAGGAAAAGAGTGTGAAGCTGGCAGTGACTCTTCAGCTTCCTGACTTGTATGGTTAGGATATGGGATTGCAGGTTGTCCTAGAAGTACTACCAGCAGTGCTTTAGCACTTCCATATGTATTGGAAACATCCAGTAACATGACAGCACAATGAAGTGGCCATGGCTTCATCAACAAAGAGAGTAAGTAACTTGTGCTGTGAAGGCAACTGAGATCTACACGTAACCTAAATTAAGCGAAGCTTTTAAAGGAAGCATCTGGGACCACCAGGACAGATTCAGGTATTGTTGCATAAGTGTAACCTGTGCACTGATTCCCAGTATCAGAAGTTGAGTGCATAAGAACCCCAGGACTAATCCTTTAATTCTTAGACTTTTTGTAGATCACAACTACTAGTTATAACTACTTAATTTTTATGGAACAACCCATATCCTTTTATGAACAACAAAGTGGGGTGAACAGCTGTTGTTTTTAATACTTACAGTCATTCTAAATGACTGGTTTTATCTTTTTAGACTGAATAAACTAGAGCAAAATAAATGGAATTTTTTGGAACTAGAAGTTATGAATCAACTCTTTGATGCAGAATGACTGTTTCTTGTCAGTATTGGCTGCTGACATGATTTTCTCTGCATTTGCATAGTACAAGTTATGTAAGCATCATGCAGCAAAGACGGATGAGGGTGTGCTATATCTCCTTACAATTACATGACAAATGGTGAGGGATATGATTCATGTTTGTAAGGCACTAAATACAGCAAAGAAATTAAAAACAGACCTTCTGTATCTCCAACAAAGGAACCACGGATTGAATCCTGCAGCTTTAAAAACATGATTATGTACAGATGAAACAAAATCAGTTTTGTAGTAATTTAAAAAAATTAAAAAAATATGGAAATTTCTGATTTGAAGGGATAGAAATTAAGGCTAGGAGGGGTTACTTTTGGGTAAAGCATTTTCATGTTGTTTGTTTTAATCCCTGGAAAGAACGCCTATCCCAAACACCTACTTCCTGGGTATCATCAAGTACATCTACAGCTGTAAGGCCAAGGACATAGACCAATTAGTCTTGTAGTGATAAATCCACAAGACAAGGAGAACTGCGGGGTTGATTTTAAAAGAAATATCTTCACACTTCCAAGCCAGTGATTTTCAGAAGAGATTGTCTTCTCCAGAGCACTGAGAAGTGAAGTTCCCATGCTGTGAAGCATTCTGGCTGGAGGAGCACACACCCCTGTGCTGTGTGCCAGCGGTGGGCTCAGCCACAGTCCACAGCCATCACTGATCAGCACCAGCCTTTCCCTGGCCTGAGTTACCTTTATTCAGATGCAAAGGGTCAAAGCAGAGCTTAGTTTTGGATAAGAGCTTTCCAAAATTCATGTGTTTTACATGAGTTGGAACCAGAGGGATGGAAGTATGATAGGTAACAATTTCCAAAATGAGAAAAATGTCATTTTGCTATCCTATATTTCATAGTTGCAGAAAGACCTAGGCATAGATGTTGTCGAAAACTTTGGTGGAAGCTGCCATGACAATATTTTCAGACCAGTAAAACACAGGAAATACCAAAAATCTTTTAGGGAGTGGATATGATGAGATTAGCACATTAGTTTTATCTATTTGTAGAATTCAGAGAATTTAGGAAGGACTTTGTGGAGATTACCAAATCTTTAAACCTCAGGAAATCCCACTGTAGGTTCTCATGAGCTGAACTGCCAAGGGCGTCTGGCAGGAGAGAGTTATTATACGTCTGGGAAGAGCATGTGATAGTTTCCAACTTCCTTTGTAACAACAAAAAAAAATTTTCACTTCACTAGGTGATTAGGAAACAAAACATCTTCAGCTATGAGACCCTTTATTTTCATTGCTTTCTTTTAACAAATTTTGAGTAAATTTAACTAGTAAAATTTTTGAGAAGCAGTTTGGGAAAGACATGGATATTCATTACACAACCCTTTGTTAAACAGGATGTCCTTGGGAAAATGTAGTGCCCAGAAACCGGAGCAAGTACATATACCATTATATCCTAAACTTAATATCTGGCTGAATAAAATCAATCTAAAAAAATTCTTGTGAATAACATTATTATTAACAGGTACAGATATAATTCTTCAAATTTCTGCAAGTTTAGCATGTCAGTAGCCTGGCCAATCCATTTGTTTGTTTCCTTTTTTATTAACAGCATTTACCTGCTTAGAGAAAATCAAGTGCCTCTTCGATGATTTCATTTGGTTTTGGTTTGTTTTTTACCATTTTAAGCTTCCTTAAATTCTGTACCATAAATTCTGCACCAAAGTGACAGAGTTCATCTGGTCTTGTGGTCACTGCACACCTATGGTGACATTACATTGTGTGACTACATGGATCAGAAGAAACAAAGGACTTTTTTCTGGTTTTCCATGATGAGTCTTGTCAGGACTGTGGTTCAAAATCCCAAAGGATTAAAAACACATTCTATGTATTGTTTAGTGTCTCTCATCACATCAGTTAATGTCAGGTGGCATTTTTTATCTATGAGGTCATCTATGGAGTTACAGAGTCCAAATAGCCATCAAAGCCCTGTTCAGAAAACCATTCAGAAATAAGGTGAACATGGGCCAGTTGGTAAATGAAATACCAAGACGCTCAGAGCAAAGAAACTCATTGGTCCCAATCAGTTTTTTAGCTCACCTCATTCGCCTCTCCTGCTCCCTTGATTGTGTAAAGTTTCTTTTTATCTGTGAGATCTTAGCGGGACTCTTTGTGTCAGTAAGGGTTCACTAGAGCAGGGAAGTATTGCAAAATCTGTACTTCTCCTGGGGAAAGTGAAGAGGAGGGTGTTTGAGCCTGTGTGTTTGGAGCAAAGGGCAGGGAGGGGAAGGGAAGTCACCACTTGCAAAATACCCAGAATTTAGATTTCATCTTTTGCAACTTCTCCCTTCCCATTTATTATTATTCTTCAATGTCTGTATAATTTTTTTTTAGTTTCATTGTACCTTTTTTCATGAATTTTTTCTTGAAAATTAAAAAGACCACATGTCAAATTTTGAGTGAAGGTATTTTAAAATGGAGCCACTGAATGCTTTATACTAGTTAAAGATCTCTGTCCCTTATAGGTTCGGTTTCCCTCACTTTTGCACTAAAACAAGTTTATTTTAGCTGGTGGGATTCCCATCATGTTTCCAGGCAGGCAGTGAAGCTTTGTGTGCTGTAATAGAACTGGTGCCTGAAGGGCAGAAGGGATATTTCACAAGCAGGGACACATTTGCACAAACTGCTCTCACTTCTTGTTCTGGCAATGTTCTCAAGTAATGTCACGGGGCAGGCATTCCTCTAAAAAGACTTGAGGATTATTATCCTGCAACTTGTGGTGCAGTAGTAAAATTCAGCTGCCATACCTCAAAGTTAACCATTTAGTTACATGATTTGAGGGGGTTTTGAAATGTAATAGAGGAGATTATTAGTTCCCAAAGAAGAAATGGCTTAATAATTTGGGGTTTATAATGGATTTGACATTGGAAGTATTTATGAACATATGTGGCAAAGCCAAAGTGGCATAATCTAGACCGAGGAAAGGGTATAAACAATAATAAAAGGGAATTTCTCCAAAAGACATAATAGGTTGATGACCACAATAATTTCTGTTGTCTTTTCTAGAAAAGTTGGCAGAAGTGACATCTTTTGTGGAGATTTCTCATTGCTCCTTGGCCTCTGTGAATCTCTCCTGCTTGCAGAAGAGCTGTGCCAGCTAATGCTCTTCCTCTGGTGGACATGATCAACCTGTTCATGCACTGGGCCTCAACGGTTGTTTTTTGGAACTCTGTGCTACTCAATACCACTCTATACCACAGGTAACATTTAGGGTCCATGTGTTGTTTAGAAGCACTAATTTTCAAATTAATTAAGTTGTAAAAAAAAAAAATAAAAAAATTGTAGTCACTTTGCTTCCTCAATAACCATCAGCATACTCAGCCTCTGGAAACCTATACTGTGCATCTCCATCAACATTTTTACAAGGTCCTCACTGATCTTACCAGGAAAGTGGTGCTATTGACCCATTTTAAACAAACAAACCACATCTACACTCTGAGCTATATTCACATCTGTTATGTATATGTTGTATTTGTGCACTGTTGCATTTGCCTATTTCTCAGTTACTCAAAAGCTGATGTAAGAAACTAATTGAACACTAGTAAATACAAGGGGCAGGTATTTGTTCTCTTTGAGCTTACTGCTTTTTTTTTCAATAGAGATAAGCTTTTTTTTAGCTTTGTGATCACATAGAGATGTCTCTTCCTGATTTCAGTGTGTGGAGAGGGATTAATTGCTTGGGAACGGCTCATGAAACAGGCTTAACTCTATAGTATTGATTTCCTTATTCAAAGATCCACTTGGATTCCTCACACTTTCATACTAGAAATAGTTGAAGATGGCAATGAGGAATCTGGTAGTAGCTGGCAGTTACTGTTTTGATTTGTTTTTTTTTTTTTTCATTTCTTCAAAGTTCTTTCTGAATAGCTGAATGTTCTTGCATCTTTTAAAAGTGCGTTTTTAAATTACATTTATGTGCATCTACCATGATAATTCATATCTACAAAAATTGCTACAGTAGTATAGTTTGGGAAAATGACCACAACCATTCAAATAGAAACATTTTGTAGTCATTCATTTATTAAGTTTTCCTAGTACATGGACTAGCTTTGCCATCAAAATTTATTTACTGAAAAATGCCAAAACACGGCAACATAGAGCTGAACCTTTCATTGCAAATTCTTTAATGAGAACAAGCTTCTTGACAAAATTCAGAACTGATTCCGTCAGAGATGACTATTGTTTCAGCAGATACATTTCAAATTTTTAAGAAAACTTAACATGGGAAGGAAGTTTGGTAATATATCAAAAGTATCAGCATCTTTACCCTTTTTTAAGCCTCAAACATAGCAAAAACTGTTTGCATTTGATTTGATCACACAGAGTCCAGGGTCCTTGTTATAAGCATCCTGATTTTATATATTAGTCAGTAATCCTTTGCAAGGTTTGTAAGTTCCTGGTGCTGCCATTCTTAGCATGCAAGTGGCTTCTGCTCTCCTAGACCTTCCCCTGCCGTGATGGTTTTTGCTTCACTGGTAGCTCTGACAAACTCGTCCAGTTTTCCTCATGGATTCTGTTATTTTAGCCCTTAGAAAGAATGTAACATTGTGAACTTTATTGCACACAGAATGACCTTAAGTAAATTCTTCTGAATCTTTGCCCTCATAAGACTCTTCAGCTTTTTGTACTTCAGATTCTACAAGAAACAAAGTCTTGTGGTTTTTTTGCTTCTAATCTTTGATTTTTTGCAGTTTTTGTGCTAACAGCTATTGCTTTGTATTAAGATGATGACAGTGGCTACACTGGTCCAATTTTCTATACTATTCCAACTAAAAATATCTCTCCAATCTCTCTCTCCTTTTTTTTTAATTAAAAAAAATCAGTGTCTTGAATAAACCTGTCACAACCTTTACCCTTGATTCTTATCATTTAATCTCCATTTCTATAAGATGTTAACAGATTGACAGTATCTTCACCACATTCCTTACATTTGATCCCATCTCCTTTCCAAAACTCTGCAGAGGATAAGTTGCAGTTAGTGTTTTGTTCTACTTTGGGCTGCAATCTTCATACTTCAGAACCAGTCTTACTTATTTCCCTAAGTTTGCCAAGGAAAGAATAAACAGTGGTGCATGGTCAAAAGAATGTTTTATTTATGAAAATGTGGACTTTTGGGTAAAGCAGAATTATTAGTGAAATTGCCTCAAATTGGCAGCATCAGCCGAAAGTAAAGGGATATTTTAATTTTATTTTCACAAGTAGTTCTAAATGGTTTCCCCTTCTCCCCAAGTGGATTCCAAAATAATATGCTGGTTTTTGGGACTAAGGTAAATTTGCAAGAACAATTAAGTGTCTGAGAATGGGGTGTTAAATACATTTAAGAAGTAAGAGCTACTGATAATATGTCACATTAAAAAAAAACTATAAAAAGGGTAGTTCAGACCCCTGAGGCACTCCTCTGACCCTAGGTGTTTCTTTTTAAATGTGAACTTTTATGTGCTGAAGTCAGTAGCTGGAATCCAAAAGGGGTTACTCAAAATCAGCACCAGTGCCTATTTGTAGCCCCCTGTTTAAGAACAAAAGACTTGCTAAGATAGTTGTAGCATCTGTAGAATTCATCAACTTCCTATAGAGGCTCACTTGGTTCCTTCCAAACATTCCTTTCAGGACACAAGAGCCATTTTTTTGGTATCAGGAGGTGCACAGAAAATACCCTGGCCAAGGCAGCCTCTCAGACAGATGTAGGATGTTCTCCTCAGATGTAGGACAGCAGGCCTTTGGGCCCACTGACAGGACAGATATCCCTAGGCAGTCTTCAGTTACAGAAAAGATGGATGCTGGTGTTTCTGGCCTGCTGTAGTGTTTCCAAAGAACACATGTAGGCATTTCTGCATTTCCGCAGAAGGTCTGCATGGTCTGCATCACACAAGGAGGAAGCTCTTGGACTTTACAGCCACTTTAGACACCAGGGTTTTGTATTTAACACGAGTATGGTGGTATGATTCAGCACCTTTTCTGCTGGCCAGTTCTGGGCAGATACTTCCTCAATGCACTGATTTCTGTATTAGGGACCTAAAGTTACTCATTCTTCCTGTAAACACCAGGTGTTGAATCTGGGAGATTAGGCTGTACACCAAGAGCCCTGTACTTAACCAAGTGTTCTTGTGTTGTGGTTTGGATTTGGCCTCTAGATTTTATATTCATCTAAGCTCAGCATGTCCAACACACAAATCAAGTTCATAATGACTACTTCATACATAATCATTTATTAGTTGCATATTCACACCACATACATAGACATACATACAAGATCCTTTCCTATCCATGAAGTTTCCTGTAATTTTGTGATTTACATCTAGAAGGCCTATAATAGCTATACATTAGGTTTGCAGAGAAACACTGAAAAAATCAGAGTGTGCGAATTAGCAGCTATTCATTGATTTCCTGTTTAATTAAAGCTTACATTTTCCTGCAAATGAATTAAATTCCTTGTTACCTACTGATTAGCTTTGGCTTGACTCTTCCACAAGAATAAATCAGGTGGCACTTTGACATTATACTGAGATATGTAAGTTATTAACATCCTCCGGATATTGCAAATAAATTCTATTTAAAAAGTGAACTTTAAACTGAATAATAATTTTTTTTAAAATAATCTAATGAGTAGTATTTCTTCTGATACCAGACTGATCAGACTGATCTAGGAATTGAAGCCAGTAGCAAAACTGGAACAGATTCACAACATAAAGCTGAACAGCATAAAGCTCAGTCCCTAGTGAAACTCTATATTGCTTTATTTATTTGCATACACAAGAAAAAAAAGTCATTATTTGCTGAATCATGTCACTCCAGAAATTCCAGTGAGGGACATCATGAAAACAAGATCTAAATCAGCTGTTAGACAATCACACACATAAACCTAAGGTCACCATACTCTTCTCCAAGCATAGCCTTAACATCCAGAGATATCTGCCTTAGCAAACAACTTTGTGAGTTGTCGTCCAGAACACTTCCTGTGGGCATGGAGATAGGAAATTTGGAAATGGGACACCGAGAGAATAGCAGAAGTAGGACATAAGCTTACCTAGAAGGGCCTTTCGGGAGTTAGTTTCCCCCTTAAGCCTCATAGCATATGTCTAGACAACACAACACAGACAATAGTTTTCTTTGGCCAAGGAATTACAAAAAAAAATATTTGGTCCCTATGTTCTTCTGCTTCAGCAGTGTATCTTGTAGTCCATTCACTCACCTCTTCACCTCCCTCCCTTCCCTCTGTCCCTTGTATTTGTTCAATATGGGCAGCAGTGGCAGCAGCTGCAAACATTATGGAACAAAGGAGGAAGCTCAAAGGGACAGCAGCAAATCTGCAAGGAGGCAGTGAAAGAGGTATCTGCCCTGAGCATCATGTGAGGTTCAAGGTAATGCAAGCAGATGTTCTCAGGGTCACAAGAAATTGCTGCTGTTGCC
The DNA here is from genome assembly GCF_003945725.1 of Corapipo altera. Classification (NCBI taxonomy): domain Eukaryota; kingdom Metazoa; phylum Chordata; class Aves; order Passeriformes; family Pipridae; genus Corapipo; species Corapipo altera. Next base: position 20,381,213 of record NW_020884875.1, on the reverse strand, counting down.
TATGGAAAGGGTAGAGGTCCCATAGTGCTTCCTTCCCTCAGCATGTCAGGATACTTCCTGCCACCCTATCAGTCCACTCTCTCCTCTTCTTTTCAGTAATAGGTTGCTTGTGGCAGTTTGTTCACACTGGTTGTGTCATTTTTGACAGGGATGGGAACATTAGGCAGTTGTCCCCAATGTTGCTGTGGAAAGAATTTCCACTCTTGACCAACAGCTGTGGCCATTCTGCTCATGCCACAAACACAAACTTGGGGCTTTTAGTGTGGAAAGAACAGGTAATTGTTGAGTTTGCAGATAGGAACAGAGGAGTAGGATGTGTCTCTGCTGGTTCTCCATCACCTCTGAAGGAGATCGCAGACTGTGCACAGAGTGGACCTCTGAATGTACAAGCATTACATTAAAACCTCAAGCTTAATTAAACTCCTTTAGTTAAAAATGAAGGGAACTGCTGGTCCTTTATTCCCACTTCAGTCAATTTAACAAAGACTTGAAAGTCTCAATTTTCATTTGTGAAGGATTAGGGAAAGGCAGAATCTGTTCATTCTCAGTTCTCCTAAGTTTTTGGTGTAACACAGATTTCTCATGTTAATATTTGTCATGTATAAAGTTCTGAATGTGTCTTCATATCTACTTCAACCTATTTCTTCCTAATTGATGTAAAAGGTTGCTAATAACACCTTGAATGTTTATGAACTAGGACTATAAGGTCCATACTCGTAACTGAAAATACATTTAACCATAGCTTCAGGGCATATTCTATTTTGCTACTACTTAGTTTTTTGTTTATTTTAGTTTTACTGGATCCATATAATAAAAATGCCTGTATGGTACATCTTTCACTTGACTTACACAGAACAGGTTTTTCTCTGTTATTGGGTTCTCTGGGGTAAAATCATTCTTTATACGGTGCCATCATTAATATGTTCAGTGTGCCAAAAAACATGCATCTCCGATTTTACAATACGTTCTTCAAAGGTAAGTTTACTGTGAAATACAGTAAAGTGTGGCCTTCTTCACAGACATCCAACAGTCCTGCATTCCATTAACCTGTTTTATTATGAGAGATATTCAAAATGCATCATTAGGATTGCTTTCATGATGTTGACACCAGGTCAGATGCACCTGTAGCCAAAATAGTAGTCATATAACTCTGTAAATATTTACTATGACTTCTGCATCATTGGAGCCCAGAACCTTGTTTTGTCTGATCTTAGTTAATTGTAATTTTTCTGGAAGAACACATACATGAGGAAAACCTGGGATGACTGAACAGCTTACACACAGAAAAGACTGATCAAATAACTAGATTTATCAAAACACAGAGGTAAACACAATGTTTTGTTTAGTTCTCATATTGATTTTTTTTCCACTTGAATTAATATAGTTGATATTGTCTTGTAATCCATAATATGGTTTATTTAATGCAAGTACTCTCTAAGAGATAGAGTGTCAGGAAGAGACTGCAAAAGTAATCTCATAGATTGGGGCTAAGAATGATGTTAATCTAATTGGGTCCTTAGTCTCTTCTCCTGTAGCTAAAGAAAAGGCACCATAATATTGCTTTATTTGATTGCAAGCTCTTCAGAATCTTCCTCTATGTTTGTACGCTGTCTAGTGCCATGGAGATTTCTCTTCAGTTAAGGCTTGTGGGTGCTGTTGCAATATACATAAATGACAAGAAGGGGGAGTGAAATAAAATACAAGGTTTCTATAGCCATTCTGTATGTGAAGCCAATGTTCTTCCCTTCTAGCAAAAAAATAATACAAGTGGAAGAGAAAATTTTAGTACAGATGATTAATCATCCCTGTGACTTGTCTTGCTTTAAGAAAGAACTAGAACAGAAGTTTAGAGAAACTTGCTTTTAGCTGAGGAGACTCCAGGAATGTATTTATGGCATGAGCTTCCCTTTTGTCTAAAAAGCAATAAGCAACCATCATAAGAAACGGCAGACTCAAAGAGGGTTTAAAGGCTGGAATTTATTAGAACAGTGTTTCCTCATACCTAGTACTAAATTTTCCTCCTGAACGTTCATCTAACTTCCTTGTTGGAAACTATTGCTCTCGAAAAAGCACCTATCTCACCCCCATATCCTGTCTAGAACTCTCTTGTGGAACCAATGCTCGCATCCTTTATTTGGAGCTGTGGACACGGAAAAACACTCACCTGCAAGGCATAAAGCATACAATGTGTTAGTTCAAGGGTCTGTTCAGTTACTTTGAAAATCTAAGAGAGTTAACCAGAGTTCTGTAAACACGGTTCGAGGTTTCAAAATAGAAAACTTGGAAATACACTTTCAGCGCCAAACTCTTGCTCCTAGGCTTTCTGTGTAGCTCTAGCTTGTGTCCACCCTGGGCCAGAGAACTGAGCTGACGCTCATGGCCTCCTGAAACCATGGTCCCCCTGAAACCACCATGGTCCCCCTGAAACCACCCAGGGCACCCCTCCTAATGGAAGCCTCGTGGAAAAAGAAACGTTTTAATTCTCTTTGCTTAAGCAGTCTAGAAAAACCTTTGCACACATATCACATCACCTGCAGCTTTATTGAAACATACCTTGCATTTCAGTCTGCTCCTTCCAGAAGGCCTGGAGGAGCTCTCCAAAATCCACAGTGGGTGTGTGATAGACCTTGCTTTAAAATTGGATTTGTTTTCACCCATGGACTTGCACCTCACCCACACAGTAGGATCCCCTCCACTTTATTTCATGTCATCTGTGGGTTGGCCTTAGAACAGCTGGAAAGAAATGTCCAAGTAGCTTCTCAGTTTGCAAGGCACTTTTTGCCCAAACAAATAAATAGTTCAATCATATTTGTCACAGGGCCTTGTACAGAGCATGAAAGGGAAGAACGATTTTCCTCACACAGAACCCCTCCAAAATCCAAAGGCTGCTACTCCGCAATAGTCCTGTGACACCTAGTTTATATTTTCATACTACTGTGTAAACATACTCCTCCTCTCCATGCCCCTGTGGGGTAGGGAGTCAGTGTTTGATTTCCTCTTCACAGCTAGGAAAACTGGCACAACCAGTGTGTGACAGTGAGGCACAGCTCTGAGTGGTTTTGGGACAGCAAAAAATCTCAGTTGTAGAAATGTTTCTTGGCAAAGAGCTCTGTAGAACCTTTAGTCCAAACTCCTGCTTCAAGCTGGACTGTTTCTAGCCCAGGATCAACTCCCTCAAGGTTCTATAAAGACTAAGTAAACATTGAGATTAAGAGAAATTCTTCAAAATGTTATAACATATCCACAGTCTAACATTTTGGACTGCTGGGCTGTTGTTTTCTCCTAAATCAGAGATTTAGGAGGTTTAAAAATGCAGTGGAAACCATCAATTTTTGTTTTGCTACCACACATCAGAGAATCTATCAAATGTTGTTATTTGGTAGGTTAAATACTCTTTATTTTCTGGATTAATGAATTTACGGGCATGCAGAAGCACCTGCAGCAAACTCCTTAACCTGAGCATGTTGTTTCTTCTCATCCCACACATCATGCCAGGTTTAGAGGTGTGAGCAGTAAACATGAGTCTTCTCAGACTAATGGAATAGGACAGTGAATAATTTTAAGTATTCACTTTTTTCTTCCAATACTACCTTTGTCTGTTTTAAGCAATGTGTGTACTTTCAAACCAAAAGACTCACAACAGATTCCACACTGACCATGAAATGTGTATTTTCTTGAGAAATTCCCTGAGTGTTGCATGGAAATAAGTCAATGAACATGGTGTTACTGTAAAGCAGTCATTCTCCAGACTTGAAGTGAGCAGTGTTTAGGATGGTCATCAGGTAAAGGATTGATACATTATCTAAAACTTATTGCCCATGATTATGTTTTTATGCTGTCAGTGAGATACCTGGAATTATTTGGCAGGCCCCTGCAGCCCTAGTGAATGTACTCCTTCACCTTTTCTCATCCCAAGAAGCTCAAAGCCGATAGACTGTTTTAAAAGTCTCCTATTTCTCTGTTGAGAAATCAGGAATGACGATAGCAGTGGAGGAGCAGCCAGGGTCAAACCAGAGGTGGCAGGGTTGAGAAGACTGCTCCCTCTCAATGACAGCTGACCTCCTGAAACCCTAACAAGGGAAGGTATTTCCACTAACCACAAAGGGGATAAAGTAGGTTTGATTTTTTTGGCAGACACGGTAGTGAAGGAGGCCAAAAGGCTGCCTGGCTGGATGGATGCAGCAAAGATACATGAGTCTTGAGACATGTAAAGTGTGTGAAGAGGATTCTTCCTGATCTAGAGGTTACTTAATAGTGGAGAGTGGGAGCACACTGATTTAGTAACTCTTATCTAGGTGTATCTAACTATCTCACAATGCCTCTCCTGCATTATCATCACAGACTTTATCATCATCTGTGAAACAAAATCTCTCTGCTCACCTGAGGGGCTCTTGATCTCACAGCTATCCCAGGTACCTTTGGAAACCCAAATGTATTCAAGTGACGACGCAGGCAGATACAGCTTTATTTAGGATCCAAGGCAAGCTTCATGATTGCTAAGGCAACCTATTGCTCCATACATGGCTACTCCTTTAGTTATTAACAAATCCTTATTCAGAACTGTTTTACACTGGTTTTACACAGTTTAACCCATGCTAGTCAATGAACGTTCCTATTGTTCCATTTTGGTGCTCTATGTCACCATCACTGAATTAAGTAGAGAAGATCCTGCAACTGTTATATGTCACAGTAATGAGTGTAAAGTAATACCTTCTTGCTTGGTTAATCTATATATGGTCATTTTAATTTTCTAGCAAGTGAAAGAGAAGAATCAAAGTAATTTATGGAAGTACATAAGGGTGAAAACAGTGACAAATTACAATTACTGGATCTATAGCCTGCTTACTTGCAGCTTTCTGTCCTGTCTACCTGATCAAGGGATGTTTCTGCACTTATGAAGAGATGCACTTCCTTTCATAAACGTGTATGAGAAAGTGCACAGGAAATGGTACCAAATTGAACTTTATTGCATTTATATAACACTAAAGCCTACAGTAAGCTGACTAATAAATTACCAAGCCAAATAATACAAAGCATCAGACAAATAAATGACGTCTCTTGCTGGAAGCAGAAATAGTAGAATATTAACCATTGATGGCCCCAATATAAAAACAAGTCAAAAAAAACCCTAAAGTATCAAGAATGGGAACAAGGAAGCTCACAATCTGCTGTCTCATATGAAATAGCCTGGCTTTTGAGAACTGCTACGAAATAGAAGGTTTCATGACTTTGTCTAATACTTGGTCATTTGAAAATTGAAATTTCTCCCATTGAAAACAGAGATTTGAAAAAATTCATGTTAAAAAAAAGGAGCAGACGTTACAAGTGGAAAGTTCTGTCACACTACGAGTAACATGATTTTCCAAAGCTGATCAAACACATGAGAACAACATATCTTATGGGCATTCACAGGAATATGCAGGTCTTTTACAAAATTTTCATTATATAGCTAATCATAACTGAAGTAGAGAGACCCACTGAAAATATTCAGTCAACAGGTCAAGTTTGTTCCAGGTCAACATCTTTAATCTTTCTGCCAAAATTTCTGGCTTCTTCTTTCTCCAACCCTTTTTTTATCAAGAGAGAGGAGGAGGGAGGAAAACAGAAGGGAAAGAAGAGGAAACAAGAAGGAAGGAAAATTTTAAAATTGAATGCCGAAAGAAATATTTGTATTTTCATTAAAAACTTCCTGAAAAAAATGTGACCCCTCTGTCTTCCTACTCTACTTCCCAAATTAATTTCATTTCAAAGCCTCTAGAATCAAAACTACTTTGATAAATTCATAGTAATTTTCTGTGTGTGTGTCCATTTGGAACAGTTTTGGTTTCCCTCTGCACCCACACTGAATAGGTAAATAACAAAATCCTCAGGATATGAACTGTAAATACGCTGACCACAGGAGAGCATGGGCTTTTGTCACTTAAAAGTTGGACTGAAATTTTACAATTCAGCTTCAATAGGAGACGTGGAGCTGAACAGCAAGGCAAGAACAGACTTTCAGCATTTAAATAGTATCAAAATTTAGCTCTCACTTTCTTCTTTTTCGAGACAAGAAAATCAAAGCACACAAACAGCTGTTATAACCTTCACCATTTTATGCAGAGCTTGTTAGAAGTATCTTTGCATTTTTCTGCTTTGAGCCATTTCTACAGCAATGTGCTACAGAAGAGAAACTCTTATTATGCTGAGGGAGCAGTGCTTGATGTAACATAAACGAGTAAATTACATTAAAATTAGATTTCACTGTCATTGAAAATAAGACACTGTCCACCCTGGAACTCATGTAATGTAAATTGGTTGTTAGACTTCAGACTTTTTCTAAAAATTGAATAATATTTAAATCCATTATCAGTGTGAAGGATTTTCCCCAGCTTTTTAGCTGCAACTACTTGTTTTTGCTTCTAAAGTCAAAAATAATTCAACTAAGAAATTGTAAAAACTGTTGTGTGGATATCCTTCACTATTATGAGACCTCCAGACACTCTTCTATATAATCTACAGGACATATTAAGATATATATAATAATACATTAAAGAGGTCCAGAAAGTGACCTGAACACTGACCCTGTGTTCCCTGTGCTGTTAAATCACTTCTAAGACTTCTGAGGTGTCCTTGTCTCCAAGGACATCCTAGGTACAATCCAAGGAGACAGACAGGATGGACACCACTATGGAAACGGACTTTGGACATGGTGCCATTCTACAGAGTAAAGGCCAGAAAAAGGTTTTTGGTAGGGGTTGACTCCAGCCCTGCCATGGCTTCAGGAAGAGAAGATAAGGGTCCTGAGAGGATAAAGGGCTTTACATGTGGGACCTGCTGGAGATCTTTCTCCAGTTTGCTTTATGATCACTCATCTCTTCTTTCAGGGACATGTGATTTCTTTTATGCCTAATGTAAGTGCCATTCCTTCTGCTGCTCTTAGTTAGCCCCAAATTTTGGTGGGCTGGCTCTGTTCTGTAATGACAGGAGTGCTGTGGCAGTGACAAGGGTAATACGAATTCAAGGTGTTCCTGCTTCCAGATCATGAGTTTACATGTCACTCTTTCATACCTCAAAGTTCTTTCTAATGTAAAGGGTGTGTATAGACTATTTCAGACTCATGCATTCATTTCAAGAACTTCATTACTAGAGTTGTCTTCAAGCTGTGATATTCTTATGGGTCCCCCAAATCACCCAAAATCCATCAGTCCTGCATTAGATGAATACTGAAGTTTTAATTTGGTTGGCTGATTTGTTGATCTTGTTGATTTTTTCCAATTTATACCTAAGCTTAGTGCATTTATGCCTATGCAGTAAGATAATTATCTGGAGAGCTGAGAGATTTTTAAAAGACGCTATTTCCAGAGTATCTGGAGGTGTGAAGCACTGTCTTGAAAGGTTACCAGTAAAAAAACCCCAGTCATGAAGCATTTCTTGCCAGACAAAAACTGTTCAATGTTAGTGAATAATATTACAAGGTAAAATGACATAACTAATTTCCTTGTGTGACAACAGTATTTCTTATGCTCTTAAGACATCTACACAAATAAACCTGTAACACACTGGTGACCTCTTCATTCTTTCCATCAATACAAGGGATGCTGTCTGTGTGTCAGAACCACAAATGTGCACAGCTGGGCAGGATTTTTAACATATTCAGCATTGGTTCTCTTCTTTTTCACTGGATGTCAGGGAATATGTCAGGATATATATCAGGGATTTTGCAGGCTGCAGTGGAACATCTAGGGCAGAACTTTCCATCCTTTAGAAAATCTCACTCTTTTCTCTCCGAGGAACTGACAGGTTTTGGTATGTAACACATTAAAAAATGTGTTTTCTGCAGCACAAAATTATTTTCAACATGAAGCAAGCAGTGATAAATGTAACCTGAATATGTTTACATACAATCTGAGCAAACAATTCGGTCTCCTTACTGGTGGTTTTAGAAGAAAAAAATATTATAATTACTTTTTCATTTCATGCAGCACCACATTACCTACAAATACACATAGTGCTTTTTCCACAGTAATCCAGCTGTTTTTCTGATTGATGTGAATGTGAAATTTCTTGAAAAAACCCCCAAAGTTCAAAAATCAGCCAAAAATTCTGAGTCTTCCTTGATTTCCGATTAAACTACATAAAACTAGATAATAGCACTCATGTGCCATTGCCCAAAAGCCATTAATTAGTGTATGAATCTTAAGAACACTGTTCTCTTTGAAGCTTTCTAAGAAGTAGTGCTTATTCATTGTAAACAAATAAGGACTGCAAATCTGAGACAGTCTGGACTGAATTTCAGGTTTTTATTTAACTTGAAAGAGGCCAAGTCTTATTTGTTTCTAAAGTGAGTTTTACAAATATTTCACTTTCTTGTACTTTGTGATGCGACAAATGCTTTGAAAGTGCAGCAGTTCAGTTCATGTTAACACTGCATATGCTAATGTCTGTGTAAATCAGAAATTGTTTTGAATGAGAAAAATTTTATGGAGGTAAAATATAAACTGTTACTGGCTTTAGGAGTTTACACAGTATAAAAGGAAGGCAGTAGGCAATAAAAAATAGCAAATCTTAATATTAAAAAAAAAAGATGGGGAGACATTAGCATTCTTGGATCTCCACCTAAGCTGACCCTCTATATACGCAGAGTGAGTCACCCGAACTGTCCAGACTCCTGATAGTCTCTTGGGCATGGTAGTCAACTGTGTTCGGTATTTCGTTGACTCAAATATATCAGTTCAATGCTTTACATGCTTTCTTATTTTGCCAAGCTGCCTCCTTTCTGATATCCTTTTTCCCTGATGGTCAGTTTGGGAATTACTATTGTGTGGTGTTCACACACTGAGATAGCACTTAGTCATCTTCGTGGCAGCATTCTTATAGCTATGTGAACCTAGTTTCTGGGAATACAGTCATCTTACTCTGCCACTCATAACTTTGAAAAGCACACTAACTTGTTATAGTTTGAGTTTATTTGCTTTCTTTTTAGGTTTGGGTTTTTTTTTTTTTCACTTTATTTTCTCAAGGTAACATGTTTGCCCCTATTTATGCAAGACAGAAAAGTTCAGATGCTAATGAATTGTGTCCCGGATTGGGAAGTTATTATATCTAATTCAGTTAGGTGTGGGAAACTAGGAATTTTCTTATTTGTATTATTTAGGCTGAAATATGCACTAAAAACAAAACAAAACAACAACAAAAACAAACCTGCTAATTTGAGCTAATCACATACCTGAGAATGGAGGACTGGAGGTTACCTGGTTATCTTCACCACTGCCTGAATGGTCACAATCCAGATAGAGCCACATGCCAGGAACCATGCCCACCATTGCCAATGAAATTTAGGTCACAGAAGTTGTATGATATAGGTAAGTAACTGGAGAGATTGAGAATTTTGTTTCTTTCTTAAGTTCCAGTTCCTGAAGGGAATTCATTACATGGAAATACTCTGACTGGCACAAACAAATAAATGTTGGCTTTGGAAAATGAGATAGCAGCACTATCACTATCCTAGAAATTTAGTGAATAGTCTCACTGGTGAGCTCTGCAATGTATATATAGATTTAGGTTTCTACTGGGATCAATGTTGCCTTGGACATCCAGACAGATTCAGATGCCCAAGGGCAATATGTATAAGTAGAATAATCCTCAGAAGGGAAACTGCTATTTGGGAAAAAAAAATAAAATTGTAGTTTATCATCAGAAGTTAGAAAATCATCCAAAAGAGTAAACCAAAAGAAAATTATTTTCCATGTTCAAAGGAACTAACTAATTAAAGCTGGCTGATCTGAGACTACCCAGTGGAGCTTAATAACCTCTTAACATCCCAGAAGGGGAGCATGTGGTTTGATTTACAGAAGTGCCTGAGGCACTTCACTTCAGAGCAGAGAACTGATGCTCAGTATACTTGAAAACAAGATAAATGATCTTAACAAGGATTAAGAGTCCTGTAGCTAGTTCTCATAGTGACACTTACTTGGGTGATTCCCTCTCACTCCTTTCTGGACTTGGCATTTCCAGATTAAAATTCTTAATAAAAGCAGTTATTCTGGCATCTCTTCAAACAAACCAGACATTTACAGATGTACGAAATAAAGCAGTCTGTGACATATAAAGCCAACATCTGTAAATACAACTGCACTGATTGTGATGGGAATTCAACCTGCTTACTCAGAGGTCCGACATGACCCAAAGAAAAGCTAGGACTCGCCCAGAATCGTGGTGAAGAGTCACTGTCAGAGTTCCCAGCACCTTAGTCATGTACTTGGCTGAGTCATCCACACCTCTGTCAGTACATGGCCTCATCCACAATGAATCATGCCCTCTCCCTTTCACTCACTGTTGGTTTGCTCCTAATTTAAACTGAGTGATTTTAATATTTATCCTGGTTTCAGATTTATGTGTGTGCATCTCTCAGCCAAATTGGTTGTTTCCCTCCCTCTTCTTCTTCCCCATCATTCTACCCCATCCCAGGTTTTTGTCAGTGGCTAAGACCTTTCACCCAGTGTCCTTAAGGAGCACTGACTTGGGGTACATCTCCCTTATTATCCAGTACCCACCCTTCAATCATCCTGCCTAAGAGATTGAAGACACTGGGAGCACTTCAGACCTCCATCCATGGAGGAAGATCACCATGCTTTTCCCTGATCAAAACAAATAAAATCTTTCCCAAATCATAATTGTTGCACTGTTTTGTGTGGTCAGGAAAATAATCACTGTCGTTTTAGCCAGTATTTCAGTCTTCATTGGTAAATCAACACAAGCCATATGATAAATTAACACAAGGTGTATGTAGCTCAATCATTGGTGTTTGACCTGGCCACCCTCTCTATACAAAACTCTGCTGTTGTCAGCTTGCATGGAGTTTACCTGTAAACAGTAAAATGTCTGTCTGCAGCTGGACTCAGTCTTGTAATGCCACAGGTGAGAAAGAAAAGAGTAATGGTAGAAAAAGCCTATTCTTCAAAAATAATCCCACGATCTGTAACGTCATCTCATGACTTGGGAGAGGTGTTGCCATAGCTCTGCTGTTGCTAACAGAATGACAGTACCAACTCAGCTGCATTACTTAGGATGGGATCATATTCAATGGTCTGCATACAGTCAAATACGCTTTATTTTAGCATCAAATGAAGCAAGGGAGGTAACAGTGGTACCAAGGAGTTCAGTGACACCTGTCAATACCCTCTCTCTTTTTTATTTTTAACATTCTTTGAATTTTTTTTGTATCATTTCTCTGTTTTGGTGTAACATCAGTTAAAAGTTACCATGCCTAACTCATTTTTTTATAACACACCTGCACTTACTCTTTGAAAAAATTGTAATGATCATATTTGGAAAACAGTCTTCTGCTTAGTTTGTTCCAAAGAATTACAAGGGATAATTTAACAAATATATAAAGTACTTAATATTCTCAGATTTAAAATTCATGCAACAAGACTGCATTCAATTGCAGTAATTGTTACTCATCACTTACACCCTGGTCACAATATTAAAAATACGCTCGTGAAGTCAGGTAATGCTGTAATGTAACTACAATACATGGTTATCTGTGAGGGAAGTCTTAAGTTTTTACCTAGTTTTGACTAATACAAACGAAGGCTGTTGGTATCTCTGTGTGGACATGCTTTAAATAAATGGATATGCCTCTTAATGGGTGGAGAGCAAACAGCTTTACAGAAAGAGAAAGAAAAACAAACAACCTCTCAAGTCACTCAGATAACCTTTAGGAAAATTACAAGAAAGGATATTTAATATATTGAAGTTAATGTAAATGAGTCTTTGACACCACCAGCTGCTGAATCAGGATTATCCCTACGCATGAAGCTAGGACAAGAATCATCAAAGCTTCCTCATGTCCTTCTGTGGTACCATTAACCTGTGGCAATTTTGATTTATAATTAAAAGTCCTTAATGTTCTCACATAAACAGAAGTTTACTGGATGGAGCAATTTAGACTCTCAAAGGTCATAAAGGCTTCATCCATTTAGGTAAAAGAAAAAAAAAATAGGTGGGGTAGATTTTATGTACCCTGACCAGCAGGTCTGTGGTACCCAGCTGCTGCAGGAAGACTTGGAAGACTTGGAAACATGACCTCCGCACAATGAGCCGGGCTCTGCCAGGGCTGGCAGAAGAAACCCTGAGCACAGGGGTACATTCAGTGTTGCCCCTGCCCTCAGCCTGACATATTCAGCACAGGCTGCACATCCAACTGCCAGCCTGCACATTCAACTGCTCAGGAACTGCATCCCCAACTACTCTTGTGAAGGCTTGTGCTGATATTTTTCATTCAAATGACTAAATGGAATGTGCTATTTTGTTGGTGGACAATCAGAAAAAGCCTCTGCTTTGCATGACAGCAGAGTCCTGACAGCACCTGGGCCACTGGGAAGCCTGAACAATTGCCTTCCCAGACTGAGGAGATCTGAGTCTGTCTCTCTCACCTGATCAGCACAGCTACTCCTGTCATCTCTGTCAAATTCAATAGCCATGGGATTTTACAGCAGCCAGCTTGGGAAGCACCAAAATTCACCTTCTCACCTCTTGTTGCATGCTGAAATTATCAACCTACAGGCCTATGCATTTTGTCCCTCACTCTGCACAAACATGCTGAAAACTGCCCTCACATTGTTCTTTGAACCCCTGTTAGGCTTAGGCACCTGCCTGACCAGTGTGAGAGAGCCTTGTATGGGCTGAAGAACAGGACTGGAGGCACTTCTGGAAGGGTCAAGTAGTACAAGAAAGTGCTGTGTAAACTCAAGTCCTGATGTTGTTGGGTGTCCACCAAACAGAATTGGGCTGGGTGGTATTTTGATTAGATGCTTCAGGTCCACCAAAATCCTGTACTGGATTTGTAAGTCCTTAGTTGGGTTCTGTACTGAGTTCTCAGACCTTCTGGCAATAAAAGATACAGATAAACCATAGCTTCAGTCCATCAAAAGATAATGTATATGTCCAAAGTGTTTGGCAGTATAAAAAATTTTAATAAACCCAGGCCCTCCTAAACTAACCTTGTTAGACCATACAGTCAAATAGAGTTTTATAAGTATGTAAAGGCAAACACATGGATTAAAACATCCCATTCAGATACAATACAGAACTTTCACATGTCCTACCACATTAAACTCTTCTCTAATAATCCAAAACAATAAAAGAAAATGTATTCATACATTCTTTAGCAGTTCCAACAAGCCTAGTACTCTGTATTCTACTTGTCAGTGGGCAAATACAATCACATAACAAAATGGCAAAAGAGTTTAGTCATTCCTCCTCCAACATTTTCTAACTCTTTTCATCTTTAGAAGGAACATCAAGTTAGAGGAAGGATGAAAGGTGTGAAGTTGCAGAAAGTCAACATATGTCTGTTATTTCATTCAGCTATTAACCTGAGCAAATCTTGTAACTTTTAAACTAGTAATGGATTTATATTTTGTCATGAATTCTTCTGTAGAGGATGGTATTTTTCAGATGAGAGGTTCAAATAGATGGAGACCACAAAAATATATAAAATATTGGGTGTGCTGCTACTAATGTAAGGCTTAATTTCTAAGGTTAGAATAAAATTATTGATGACTACTAATTACCCACATGAAGAAGTAAAAATCATCAGAAATAATCTGTTTTCTTTATGACAAAAGACACGAAGGATGCCTAAAGATGTGTGTCAGACAGGTCTGGGCATGATTTCAGTGCTGACTAGGGACGGACTTACACAGCTTCTCCTCCACTTAGTGATGACAGATTATACTGGGCAGTTGTACGAAGGGGATTTAGTCCTATTAGCCTTCTTCCCTCTGCCTCATAAATCTACTGCCAGCAACAGATTTATTTAGCACATATCTCAGTGATTTAGTAAAGGTAATGAGCGATTAAATGGTTTGATTTGCAGCCAATCTACATTACTGATATCTTTAAAACGTTCACAGCTTGGCCGCTGTTGGGAGTGCGCTTTGTACAGCAGTTACCAGAACAAAACTGAGCTTCCGCAGCCTGCTCAGGTTCTTTTGCTCATGAGCTTCCCTCAGAAAAGTCTTCAAGCTTCGCTTTGCAGCTTATTAACTTGCATGTATGTGTAATTTTATTCACCCTGACAGAGCTTCTTCATCTGTTTTTGCTTTTTGAGCATTAAATCAAGTGACAAATGGCTTTATAGGTCAGACTTTCAAATGTTCCTCACCTTATACGTTTACATCATAAGCAAAATATATACATTCTGTCAGAAAATATCTAACAGTGTTATGAACCTCTTATCTTCCTCCAGTAAAGATATTAATGAAATTAATATGAAGCTAGCTCTCACTGAGAGCAAGAGAAAGAGGGTGATGAACAAGAATAGCCAGCATGAATTTTCCAAGGACAAATAATGCCTGACTAACCTAATTGCCTTCAGCCATCAGACTCTGTCAGCAAGGGAAGAGCAGCAGGTGTCAGTTACCTGGAGTTTAGTAAGACTTTTAACTTCGTTGTGAGTAATATAGCCAAACTGGGAGGTACCAACTGGATGGGTGAACTACCCAGGTGCTTAGAAAATTTTCTGAACCATCAGACTCTGATCAATTATTTGAATTCCAGGTGGTGACTCACCAGCTGTGACTGATCTTGCTTAGGTGCTAATAGGAATACAATACTCTTTCAAGATTTTAAGAATCACTTGGACATAGGGACAGAATGCAACCTAGACAAGGGTGGAGAGGACACAAAAAAACACAGTGTGGTCAACAGAGAAGAGTACAGGACTGCCTTTCAGAGGGGTCTTGACAGGCTGCAGAAATGGACAAACCAAAAGCTCATGCTGTTCATCAAGAACAAATGCCAAGTCCTGTCCTTGGCAAGAACCAACCCCATACAACCATGAAGTGTGCTGGCTACCTGGCTGGAAAGGAGCTTAGAATAAAAGAATTTGGGGAAGCCAGATGGACAACGAGTTAAGGATGGGACAGTGCTGCTGGAGGATGGAAGACCTGCTGCACACTGAGCTGCATTAACAAGGGACCAGCAGACAGATCAAGGGGAGTGATTATTCCCCTTCGTGTAACACTCTTAAGGCCACACCTGGAATAACCTGTCCAGCTTTGACTTTCTTAGTAGATACTAAAACAGGGAAGGTTCAGCAGAGGGTTACTAAGATGATTAGGGGCTGAAACCCTTTTAGGCATAGGCTGTGGGAACTAGCTTTGCTTAGTTTACCTAACGATAAGGAAGATTAAGGAAATATCTAATCTCCAACCACACAAAAGGAAAAAGGAAGCTATAAAGAAGGAGGAGCCAGACATATCTCAAAAGTGCACAGTGATAGGATGGGAGTATAGCTTTTCATCAAAAGTTGCATCAAAGAAAATACCAATCAAATACAGTGAGTAGATTTCCCAGAGAGGATGTGAATTCTCAGTGTTTGGAAATATTCGGTCCTCAAGTGCAGATGGCCATGGACAGTCTGGTCTAACTTCAAAGATAGCTTTGAAAAGCATATTGCACCAGACAACCTCCAGAGGTCCCTTCTATCTTAATTATTTTGTGACTCTCTGACTGCAAGTCAAAAGAAGTTTAGGGTTTTCTCTCACTAGAAAGGAAGGACAAGGAATGTAAAAATTTAATTTAGCAAAAGAAAAAAAATTTAAAATCAGGTTTTCAAAAGAAAAACTCTTTATGAAACACAGAACCATTTGTCTCTTGTATGACATCTGAGAAAAATTGATGCCTAAAACTTGCATTCAGAACTGATAATGCACTGAAATTTATTTTCAGACAGTAGTTACCCTAATTCAGAATGTGATGAAAACTGCTGTGATGAAAGATGCTCCTTAGCATTTTCTGGGAAGTGTCCCAATCCATGCACATTCACCACCAGGATGCCTTCCCAATGTAGGCAACATTAGCCTTTTTTCCAAAAGGAAAGCAATATTTACCCTATTCTGCTGTTTTCTAGTGCAAAATTCAGAAAAATTCTTATGTGCGTTTGTTCAAAATAAAATTAATTATCCATCTTGTCACCTGAACTACCTAAGTGGTAACATCAATAAAGAAGATAGTGAAAGCGGACAAAATGAATATTATTGACCACAAAGTCTTAGTGTAAGAGTGTTGCAACTGTTACAAGATAGTTTTGTTTATTTTCTCTCCTACATTGCCACCTTTACTGAGCATTCTAGTAATAGATGAAATATGGATCTTAAATGCCACAGGGTTGCCGGGGTCTCTTCAGTTCTACATATTCATCTGCACAGAAATACACCATAACCAACGGCTATCAATTTCTTCTGGCACACAAGTGAAGGACACTTTCTAGTGAGGCTGTACAAAACAGAAAAAAAAAAGTATATTCCACTGGTAGCTATAGAAATGTATACGTGTATGTGTGTGAGAGAAAGAGGGACTGTCTTGCTAAACAGAGTATTCAGTCAAGATCACAAAACCTGAATTTCAAACACAGTGAGGTCTTAGAATGACAATCTCATAAATCTTTGTCAGGTGTCCAGCTCTATTGCTGCCTCAGTCTCCTGGATAAATTCATTCAAGGCCTCAAGAAAGAGAAATGCTTCACTTAGGGATGCCTATTAAGCTTAGATATTAATTAAGTTCCAAGTTCTTAGTGCTGTGAATGAAACTACAGTGTTAGAAATTAAGGAAGATACAATTCTAAACATCTAAAAAATGTTAAGGTCAAAATAATAGTAACTGCAGAGTTAAAAAAAATTAATTTGAATGACAATTAAATAAAGAATTTCCAGACCATGATACCATATGTTGGCATCTAATTCTGTTTTAGTTCTACTTTGGGAATTTATGTCTTTTTTAGGACTGTATAATTTAATGTCCAAGATAATTTGGTCATGGAAAATGAATGGAAAAAGTGCTTTAAAAGTACCATTTAAATTTCTTGGAAAAAAGATTTAACATTCACATAGGACATACTTTAAATAATTCCTTTTGGGATTTAAAGAAGTATATGCATACTAGAGGTCGGGGAAAAGCTTAGCAGTATGCATAGGCAGAAAACCAGGAGCCTTGCTCAATCAAATGCCTTCAAGAGAACAACATGTTGGCTTTGCTTCCAAATGTGAAGCTGAACACATAACCTTATTGGGACCTAACCACAGTTCAAGTTCCATTTGCAATGATCATAGATTAAGCTGATTGCCTAAAAGATTGCAATGAATATGGGTTTGAACTGGCATTTATGTGTCTATTAACATCATTATAATTAGCTCTTTGTTCACAGATTACAAAATAATTCTAAACCAAGATGTGAAAATCATTTGCATAACTATCCTCTCCTTTCCCAGTGCTGTGTGACACTCCTGCACTATAATTGGATGTACCAAAAAGCTGTATGTACAATTTCTTTTTTCATTCTTTTCATATATACACATTTCCTATATGGTTTATTCTCACATATAGAAACATATGTGTAATTTGTATACTCTAGATATTGTCAAGTTGATAATGTGGTAGATCTTTTGCAATTTATGTAGATCGCAGCCTATAATTCCGTATAGTAATGTACTACAATAAGCAGGACTTAAATTACCACAAATTTTGAATAGACATTGGTAAAAGAATGATCTTGTTTTCAAAAGTCTGCAGAATATTTAGATAGCTCCTGAACACACATACACTGTTTAAAGGTCCCATACACCCAAAAGGAAGATAAGACTCTGCTGGCCGTGTCTTAATGGCCTGAAACCCATGACTAAATTCTGCCCTCCATGTATGCAGGAGGAGGGTTGCTGTTTGTGTTGCTGACAACACCTCTTATAGCAAGCCCTGCACTCTGAAGGGTGGATGCTCTGGGGGCGATAGGACAGCTCATACCCAGAGTAACCCAACTGTGTTTGCCTCAGCACATCTGGTGGGATCATCTTCTGCCATTGCCAACTGTTCTGATTCCTCAGCAAGAGGAATCTATGCCAGACCTACTGTTTGTCTCATGATGTAACCCTGGCTTGAACACCATAGTCAAACTGCCCACCAGTCCCTTGTGACTCAGAAGCTATAAACCCTCTGGGCTAGGGTGCATGACTGGCACGGTAGGACATCCACCACCCAGAGAGCTACTGACCTGTACCATCTTCTGCTTCCAAACTGTGTCATCCTCAACCACTACGAGTCCCTCAGAACAGTCCTCACCAGGGAATGGCTTTCATTATACAGTCAGTCCTTTCCCGCCCTGAATTGGAGCCACTAGAAATAAAGTAAAGCTGAACCAAGTATCACCTGGAAAAGAAGGATAAATTGAACTTTTACTGAGCTGATACTACTGCAGGGTTTGGTGTTGGTTTTTTTTAAAATATGCAGATTAAAACTGCTGAGCATGTTAACAATAATTTAATAACATGATATTTGGAAGAAAATTATTTAAAGACCAGTGAGTGGAAAATGAAATAGCATGTTAAAGTTCAGAATGTTTAATTTTAATCCAAGCTTTCCGTATGTTAATATTATGTTCTACATATGCCCAAGGATTTTTTTCCTCCTGTTCCAGGAAAGCCCACCAACCCCCCTATATGCTCAAGCATGAGGCAGTGAGAGGGATGATTACATCTCTTTCCAGGAAGAACCACAGCTTTTGTGATACTCCCTTAGCTCTCCTTCAACACTAAACAATTTCTCCTTCACAAACATTTTTCAAGAAGAATCTTGGCACTACCCTGCTTTGAGGCCTGGCCTGGGTTAGGACAGCTATTACATTCCTAATTTTTCTGAATTTATGACAGAGTTGATATTGCTTGCCTTTAACAGCTGTAAACAGGAAAAGACTTCCCTCAGAACTGAGATTCTGGGTTCCATGGTGGTGGCTACTGCCATCTAAACACCATGAAGTAATATCCTAAATCCCTCACCTGGGCCTTAGTGTTTTCATCATTAGAAGCTCGTTCTCGGTAATGTGTAATCTCTGAACACAGGTATATACTTTTTTTGAAATACACTGTAAAATACCAATGAGAACTGTCTTACCATATTTTTATGTATACAAATATGTGGCAAAATGACATACAATACTGCTAGCAATGTCTATGAGAGGAAAATATCTAACTGGTGTCAGTCACAACTAAATACAGAAATTATTCTAAATCCAGA
Organism: Corapipo altera; assembly: GCF_003945725.1. Classification (NCBI taxonomy): domain Eukaryota; kingdom Metazoa; phylum Chordata; class Aves; order Passeriformes; family Pipridae; genus Corapipo; species Corapipo altera. The sequence goes on along the minus strand of NW_020884875.1, from coordinate 20,362,160 downwards.
CTGGTGATGGAATTCCCCAGGGCCTGCCTTTCACATGACACCAGCTTCTTTCCAAAAACATAAGCTAATCAGATAATAGCACATTTTCCTTTGTGCAGTGCTGCTCAGTGGCTTTCTCTTACCAAAAAATGATTTGCAGCTCACATCCAACCTCTCTCCCAAATATATTCCCACTGGCCAGATGCCACCCAGATACCTTTATTTGTCTTGTTCCAGTTGCTTGCAAAAGACTGTGGCTCAGCTCAACTCTTCACAGATTGAAATTGTATCTTCTTGTTCTGTAGGACAGAAAATATCAGTATTTTATGGGGTTTATACAAGCAAAATTCGTACAACACATATGTTGAAAGAAGTCTGCTAAGTACCCACCTTACAATTCCCAGTCTGAGCCCTGGGAAGGACTCTGGAATTCACTAAATGCATCAAAATATGTCTAATACATGGTTCATTTCAAAGTAATGCTAGTTTCAAAAATATGAAGTCTAATCATTGCTACTAATTACATGCATACAGAAATGTATACAGAGAAGGCTACGAATTACAAAGGGAAACATTAATACTCAAAGTAGCTCACAAGAGTAAGTGGTTAGAAAGCACAGCTGAGGTTTGATTCCCTTAATGTCTTTGAAGTAGAGGATTAAAAGAAATTATTCTAAAGTTCTGCTTCTTGCAAAATGCTCTGTGGAGCTGCTGCTGAGGCTGTGAGCCATAGCTGTGATCACACTGAAACTTGTATTCCTCTTCATGTATCTCTCCTTGGTATAGTGACTGAGATCAACAGAATAATGGGATTCAAAGAAAGACTGTAATTTATATACAAGATTTGAGCATCATCGGAGTCTGTTGAGTGGATTAATTTAAAAAAATTGTTTTAAAAGCTGTTGTCCGTCACAGCAGACTGCCTTTCATTAGAAAGACTAGGATGAAAATTCTGTTGTGGCAGGGAGCCTTGTATTTCTGAAACATCTAGCATCAGATGCATCCAAAGATGATAAATTACTTGGATCTCTGTGCAGATTGAATATTGATATCCTGTGCCCCTGGTCTGAAGGCAAAGATGTCCACTAGCAAAGAGCATGAAAACATGGTTGCATGGGGTCAGCCAAGGGTTTACTTAGCTTTCTGCTGTTTCAGTCAGAAGCCAATAAGACCTGCCAAGAGAAAACTAAAAGAAAGGAAGTATGCAGTCTTTTTGTTGTGGGTTTTGGCTTTTTGAGGGATTTTTGATGGGTTTTTTAAGTGCTACAAATTACGGAAAGATAGTCTCTGATTAGGTTTAGACTACCAAGTTAGGAGGAAGTTTTCCCAGGTTCCTGGATCCCCTGTTGAAACAGGTTTCCTCCACTCCTGGAGTACCATGGTGTACCTGAGGACAGCAATATCCTCACTATGAGATGTTCAGTTGGAGCTTCTTCACAGTGTTATGGACGTCCTGTTTACATGATGACACCAGGACTCTGGTGTGAGACCCCTAAATGACGTCATGCACATCAGGTAACATGGGACTGCACCAGACCTGGATCTTGCAGCTGAATCTATACATAAGGACACCATGCTCATTACTTAGAAATTATCAGAAACATGAAAAATTACGTATGCTGCCTGACTAAAACTGTATGACTCCATGAAGAGTATTCAAACTGTTGGAACATATTAGCAGAAAGCTTTTTTCTTCACAGGAGGGTGCTGAAATGATGTACTTGATAATGAGCAGGTTTCAGTGACCAACTTCGTATGGTTAACAGCTTCTGTTCTATTAGAAAGCATAAGGTTTAAGGTCATTAATTTAAAGTTCTAACCCAAGATGTTGTAACATGTAATGAGTACCATTTTATAAGCATAATCACTGAGATTCTACTGATTACTTTGTCTTAGAAATCACTAGAAAATTTGATGACATATACTTTTACTTTTTATTTTATTTTTGTTGAATTATAATGTTTTGCCAATGCCAGTGTTTTGTAGAGGTGTCAGTGGATCGTTACAGTTTTCAACAGTAGCCAAGGCTCATTTTCCTTGAAAAAAGAAAAAGAAATTAAGAAAACTGTCCTTTTTAATTTGAAAAGGAATGTTTCCACAGAATTCCCTTCCAAAATGTTTGCATGGTTTCTTTTCTGTTATAACCCAGAATAAAAACAAATTTTGAAACATCAATGTTTTATATGTTGGAACTGCTATCCACTGGCCAACTCAACTTTTTTATTGAATCTTTATGTTCCAGCTAATGAACACTTTGTATTATCTGTTCCCAAGTCAGACATGACAGAAAATCTGAATACTCTTTTGATTATATATTTTTTATAGACATTTTCTGTGGAGTTCACAGATGGGAGAAATTCCTCTGTGAACTGGATTACCAAAGTAAAGTTTGGGGATTTGCAAAAAAAACCCACAATTTTTAAAATAACCGAACAACCAAAACCAAAACAAACAAACCAACCAAACAAACAAACAACTGAAAAAGAAAATAGTTCAGTAATGATGGTGTTAATTGTAATTTTCTTCATGTACTATTATTTCTATTTGTGTATGAAGATTTTGTATGGTGAGAATATGTTTATAAAATCTAACTAAAATCTTTGTATGGGTGACAAAATTACATGTACATGAAATCATAATGTGCAGGAAAAAAATTTAGTTCTTCTAGAATGTCTAAAAAAGTCCCACTTAAAATCTAAATTTGAACATTATTTTTTCTGGTATGCACATAAAACTGTTAATACATATTACCAAACTACATCTCACCACTTGGGGTTTTGTTTTACCCATCTCTCATTTAGGGACAGTTTAATAAACAAGGATTGGGAAATCCTAATTACGTCTGTATGTCATTTATGAAGTCAGTAGATCTACTTGTATAATGTTTGTTCTAATCATGTGAATTTCATTCTGCCCAAAGTATTCACTCATTTATATAACCACCTCCTTCATTTCCTGTTTCTGTATTCAATGTAGAAATAATGAAGCTCTTGAGACTGCTCAGCTTGGACTCTTTCTTGTGATTACCAGTGAACGAATTTGGTTATTTAGATTTTTCTGATGTGTATTTGCAGATAGTTATAGCTCACTTCCCTACTTGTTTTATAGAGATAGTGTCTCGTAGATAAGTGACATATTTATTTACCTGTAATATAATTTTTAGCCTCCTGTTTGAATAAGAAGAATAGCAACAAGAAAATTTTAAATTTTTTTTCTTTTTAACTTTGTCTAGAGATTACGACAAGTAGGACTTTTATAGAATCAAGAATTATAAACAGTGAGGACTTTAGACCTACAAGGGTTAAAGAGAAATAAAACATGTTTTGTGAGTATTAGGTACAAGAATCAGACAAAATAGAATTACACTAGCATAATTAATAACAATATCATATAGTAAAACAATGTTAATGACATTTAATTGAAAAGATGTGGTTTAAGAAAGCTTTTTAAAATGTAGTAGTATACATTCCATAAAAGGCATTAACCATAAGCTCTCTGAAGAAGTGAAAATGCATTATTCTAATGCATTGTTTGGTTTATGAGAAAATATATAGCATTCACTAATTGTTCAAGTTCAATTCAATAAAATGTTCGCTTTCATTTTATATTCCATTTGTTTTATTGTCTGTAGTGTGTTATTTAATATGTTTACGGGTCAAAAAAAGCATGTACTCTAGTAAACCATGGTCAAAATGCATGTGCTTTTCAGGATGCAGAATTTTGATAAACAGAGTAATGTAACCCTACTGAAATGCCATATTTTTAATGTTTGGTTGGATAATTCTTTCCCATATTTTCAAAATAAATTACCAGATCTTATGAAACCATATTTCCATAATATTTTGTCATCCTGAAAATGGAAGGGCTGGGCTTATTTGAATAAATACAGGTTTCTCATTTCCCTAATTGTTAACTAGTATTGTCCTCCCTCCATCATTAAGAGATCATTTCTGAAATAGTAATTAAATGATTAACAAAGGCCGTGATGTGTAAACACTATCCAGGTACTGGTCAATGGCTTTTACAGAAAGCTGCTGTTCTAATGACTGAAGGGAAATGTAATTGTATGCATAATCTGAAATGTTGCTTCTCAGCAGTATTAGTAGATGAAGAGTGGAAGAGATGAGTGCTATTGGTAGGCACTTTTATTTCCCTCTGTGATTTGTAGAACAAGAAATACTGAGTCAGTACTGGGAATCAGGCTCTGAACTCTTGTTGAAGTCACATTAAAGACATTACAGACTTAGAAAGTATAGAGATTTTTAAGACAAATTAAACTTCCTTATTCAAAATAGGAAACAATAATAGGGGGTGTTTTGAGGGACTTTCTTTAATGTTGGCATTAAATGATTTGAATCTGCAAGAAGTGACTATATTTGTACATTCAATTTCTGCAGAAACTATTCTAAGAGCCAGTACTCATAACTCAAGTCTTAGCGCTCTTCAGAAAATTAATGATCTACACCTAAATGTACTATTTTAGGATACTTACACATGCTCTGTAGTTACGAGTCCATTAGAAGTTTTCACTTAGTGAGCTGACACTGAAGCAATGAGAGAAGATAAAAATATATCCAATATAGTAAGATATAAAATAAGAAATACTCTCATCCAAAAAGAAAAGAAATTATATCTTATATCTTACACACTACTTTTCAGAAGGGAAACATCTGAAAAAGTTAAAACCCATCCCACCCACCTACCTCTATGCAGGTGGTGTGGGAGGTCTGGAGAGGGAAGGTCTAGCCTGTCCTTCATGTGCCATAGCCATGCTTGTCAAGCTCTCTTTCCCCAGGAAAGCAAGAAAAGCTGGGGAGACACAGCAGCCCCCTTTAGGGCTGAAGCCACTCCCTGGGAAGAACCTGGAAAGGAGCACCCATTTGTTGGGACCAGACACATCATCAGATGTGTAGAGTTGAGCAGTACGAATGGCACGTGGCTGAAGGTAATGCGACAGTTGAAGTCTTTTCCCCACATGACTATCCTGGTGACAAGCCCAGGCAAGTGACTAACAGGATGCCTAATGTAACTACTGAGCTCTGAGATTTCATTTTCCCACTCTACTAGCACAGATGAAAAGTGAAGGGGATAAGCTGACCAACGCAAGTGGAAGGCCATATCTGCAGAAGTCTGCATATGATAGGAAATTATGTTTTGTTCACCAGGACCTTCAGGAATCACTGCCAACAGGTTCGTTACACGTTATTTATGAAGAAGTTAATTCTTGTAAAAAGAAAACAGACAAAAAAAAAATTACTTAAGAATAAAAATTAGAAAACGTAGAAAACCGAGGTCAAGGAAAGCTCAGAACTGTCCTCTGTTTGGTACAAAAAGAGCTGACATCATTGAAAGCTAGAAATCTGATACTGACATACTCCTGAGCTCAATTTGAAGGACAGCAACTCTTGACCAGAAAAGGTAGTTCAGGAGAATTAAAGGTTGTTTGATATGTTCCTCTAACCTATCTTCAGAGAAGAGGCAATCAAGGTAGGGAGTAAGAGGTTGTCTAGATCTGTGTCTTACAAGTGAAGTGCTTGGCAGAGATTTCTCAAGCTACTACCAGCACATGCTAGTAAACCTTCCCGGAGTAGTACAAAAGCCCAGTTTATGTACAGCTGCAACAAAGTCAATTTGTGTATGTCCAACCTAATAAATTGGGGGGCAGCAGAAGGCTGGAGAAGAGCAGCTTCAAAGGCTTCAAAGAGCAGGCACAGAAGTCCAAGGTAATATCTATAGTGTTTCAAACCAAAGTTGGTTTGCATGGAGACAGGTTAGGTTTCCCCACACTTCTAATACAGGTGCATCCAGAGAGAGTGAGACTCAGTGGATTTAATTTGGAAACATCTCTTGGGTTGGAAAGGGAGTAACCTTTCGTAGTTAACTGATGCTTCCAGCATATGATTCACTTGACCTATTTCAGGTTGCTTACTTTAGGATAAATTAATTTTTTCACAAGAAGTACCTGGTTTTCCACTGAGCACAGTCTAAACAACTTTAGAGGTACATAATTTTGCTGGAAATTACCAACATATGGAAAATTAACCCTAACTTTTTCATTTTTTCAGCATTTTCTGAGATCTAATAAAGGCTTCTGAAGAAGGTAACAGACTTGGGTCTCAAAAAGGCATGCTAGGAAGATGAAAAATGTTGTTCCAACCACAGAAGAGAAGGGGTTTACTTTATTTCAATTATCAGTATCACATCACAGGTAGAATCTTTTGGTCTCATCAGAAGGAAATCATCTCTCATGAATAGAAGGGGAAACTGAGTCTACCAAAAAGCTGTACCAGAAACTGGAAGCCAGCAGATGCAGGTTACTGGAAGATGCTGGTGATGAGCAAAAAAGCTATTGAGGTTGTCTTATTACCTCACACCCAAACTTATGCAAGCATTTCATTGCTCTGTAATTTTGTCTAGTTGCAGGCTCCCCTTCTATGACTTCTTTGGACAGCAACACACAGCACTGCGGTCTGTCAGCGGGGCCTCCTGGCTCGGGCCATGCAGGCACAGCTGTGTGGTGGCCAGACCAGGCAAGCAGGGCCACACCGGGTTTGCTGTGAGACCTTGGACACACAGCTGTGGTCTCTGCTGGCTGGAAGAGTCATGACCTCACACAGCTTTCCTTCAGGCTTTCTGTGGCCTGTTTTGAGAAATCTGCTGTGATTTTAAGGGTTGCAGTGCAGTATAAAACCAAACCAGTTTCATAGTTTCAGGTTTCACTGCTAATGTTCCAGGCAACTCCCCAAGTAAGATGCAGGCAAGCATTTCATGACCTTAATTTCTCATATGCTTGACTCATTATTTTACCTCCTTCAGTCAACTCTTGATTTCTTAATGTATTTTCCTTTCATCTTCTGCTTGTAGTTGTCACATTGGTTAGAAGTCATTGCTGCTATTAACACCAGGGGTAGTAGCATTCCCTTTCTCAAGGTAACTGGGAAATTTGGGGAAATTATCAGAATTATCACACGTGTGTACCATAATTTCTTATGTCCCCAGACATACATAAATAAGTAAATCTCTATCATTCCTCTTATTTACAGACTTCACTATGAAAAACTGCCAGAAATCTGCTTATATGTGGTGGCTACATGTGCTTCCTAGCGTACACGTTCAACACAGCTAGAACTACACCAGAACTACTTTGGCCCTAGTGCCTTCCAATTCACTCCGTCCACCTCAGACACAGTCCCAGATGCAGCATGACAGCAGCTTCTTTCCAGTGTCCCCAGTCTCATAGGATTAATCAGCAGATAAGGATATGCTTCTTTTTTCAGTCCTACCCCCATTTTGGGGCCACTCATATCACTTAATTCCCCTCCACACCAGCAGCATTCCCACCTTTCCTACCAAAAACATTACTTTTGCGTACAGCTTAAGTGACTATTTAGACTTGGGGTAATGACAGCACTTAAGAGCTGCAGTGTCCCACACACCTGACATTGTACTAAGCAGAAAAAAAATGACTACCTGCCCAGAAAGACTCACAGTGACATCAGTCCTGTTTCATGGCCTGATGGTTTCTCTCAGAGGCAAAATAAAATTACAATGGCCAGCTGTCACTTCTGTTAACAGATCATGAGACTGAAAAACATGTGTCCAGTTGTTTTGTAGGCTACAAGTGGCTTTTTGAGAAGAATAGCACCATCAGAAACGCTAAAGGAACAGATGGAGGATTCCCAGATAGGTGACTGGTATCGTCAGCTCAAAGAGTTCTAACTAAAGAGGAAGAAGGGTCTTGAAATTCTTCCCTCTTCTTCTGCATAAGTGATGGATCATATCAGACCTTTGGTTCCCTGAAAGTAGACTCATAGTTCAGTAATTCTTCATAACAGTGGAGGTGACATTCCAGAAAAACAGCTAATAAATCTTGTGAAGTTGAGCAGCAATGTTACCATACAGAAGTAAATATGACATTTGGCAAAAGCTCACACTTTTTATACTAATTGTCCACAGACATTACTGTGGTGACTTTTCTACTTTGAAAAGCCTTTGTTGGTATTGGTTTCAACTAAGTTCAAAGCTTGGACCAGTTGTGATTAAGGTGTCTAAAGCAGGACTTTGGCACCAAATATCTCCATTTGCACTTCAAGCTCTTTATAACTTCTTTAAAACTAGTGAAAATTTTATCCCATGCACCAGAGGAGTTATTTGCAATTAAACTAAACATTGAGAGGATTTGAACAGTCCAGTGTCAGGAACGTGTATGTGCCTGAAATACAACAAACAGATTGCATGAGTAGAGTGGGGAATGGTCATTCATTGAAAATAAGTGGGAAGAGTTCCTTTTAAGAAAAAAAAGCCTCAGAGTTCCTTTTAAGAAAAAAAAGCCTCAGAAAGCCTTGAGAAAGGCCTGAGAGACAGCAAGAAATATTCACCAGGGAAATTTTTCAAACACAGTATTTATTCTAAACAAAGGATGAGAAGATTAAGAGAAAGTATACCAATAATGCAATAGAAATTGAGCAGAACAGGTCATAAACTTTCATGCAACACAATACTAGCCACCTGCTCTCAAACATGCGATGTTTTCTGGTATATAAAAGACTTCTGATGCCCAAGCAAATAACATCCATTTTGAAAAATAAGAATGATTAGTGTTTCACCAAGCTATAAAACTTCCTGAATCAGAATAATTGTTTGGTATTATATATAATTTTTTAACCCTAAATATAACTGCATATGGTGACATTTTGAAGTATTATGCACTACACAGTCCATAGCCCAAAACACAAGATAAGAAGGATTTTTTTTTTCTTGTGAGGCAGTTCCTAAATTCCTTTACCTTTTTTTGTCTTGCTAACTACCCTGTAAACTCAAGAAGTCTGATGGCTTAGTGGTGAATCATTAGTCTTTGATTATAGCTTCATAATGATAGTGAATGACATAAGCTCATTGTGATGCAGACTTGGAAATTATTCAATGAGGTTTTATCCTTTTTGACTTATTTTTTTAATAGCTATACAGATCCATTTTATCACTGTATTAAAGCACTCTAGGGCTTCCATTACCAAGGTATTATAACACTTCTCAAGTGCCTGACAATGCACTGCTTCTCACTTTCTGCCTTATAAAAAGAAAATGTTTTGTGCAGATCACAGAGTGTATTCTTGGGTTTATCTCTCTGTGGAAGTGCCACACATTTTACAGCATGCTTTTCAAAGTGAGAATTCAACTCAATTACATTGAATTTCAACATGGACTTTTCCCTAAAGTTTGGTCCAAAAAGTAAGTTGAAGTGATTTAGTTCTTAGCAAACAGAATTTTAATGAAAAGTCCAAGCACTTTGATTTGATGAATATGAGATCATTTTGTACGTAACTCTGCCAGGTAGTATTTATTTTAGGATGTTTTGTCTATCAGTGATAGATGAAAAGTTGCATTAAATCAGTTCTGACGTGGTAGAACTGAGAGCAACCAGTCTTAAACTTAAAGATACTTTGAAATGAGGAAGAAAAAAGGGAGAGAAAAAAAATCTAATTAAAATCTACATCTAATAGCATTTAGTTTAATAAACATATTTGAGATAGTAAGGCAATTTGTAAAATAAATTTCTTGTTACCATAAAAATTCATTATGAATACTTCCTATTTTTAGTTTCATCTCATTCTGGAAAATACCTGGAGTTATGTCGATTTCAATTTTTAAAATCTTAAAATTATCTGAAGATTTCTGCATACCTTCAGATGTATTTATCTTTCTGTAGACCTTTTGTTTTTACTTCCAACCTTTTCAGTACAAGTCATTTCTAATACTGGCAAGATTAACAATACCACAAGTGCAAGGAAATATGGAAAATCAACAAAGAAAAACAAATCATAGGCAAAGACCAGATTAAGCTATTGATTAAACATCAGCATACCCACAGTCTCTCCTGTGTATGTGATTTAGCTCCCTGATTCTAGTCACTGTGGCAGGAAAGAAGGACATCAAAGGAAAATATATGGTTTGCCTTCCAGAGCAAGGCTGCATAATCTTTCATTTGGTAGATGCAATGAAAAAGACAGCAGAACCAGATGTGTGCTGAGGAATTCTTTGTACGATAAGTAACTCACTGAATATGCATGTTTGGATTGGATCATACACATCTAGATGTAGGTAATAGGAAAATACCATGGCATTTCGATTACTATACCAACTTCCCAGGATATAAATGAAGACCAATATTTATTTTATGCATAATGAATTAAGGTGCTGGAAGAAATCACACTTACCTGTGACTATTTCTCTCACCAGGCAGTAGCTGGGTAACAGCAGGCCGACAACAAGCAAGAAAAACTCCAGGTTTACATAACCAGTCACTTTGATTTGTTTTGTGTTTTGTCTATAACAGATTTGTTATAAGATTACTCAGCTGTTGTCTTCACTAACACTCTGTGCCGCTGAGTATCAGTCCTATGACCTGAAAACCTCTTAAATGAGGCTTATGTGATTGATATGTGATATAATATGTGAAAGAAGCAGTTTTGTTCTGCACATTGCTCTGAAAATTGCACTTTTTTGTGTCAGGAGCATGAGGTTCACATTTTTCTGGGACTGCAGAGGCCATGCTTTTCTGGCCATGCCATTCATGGTGCTGTTCCCAGTGATGATGCACTGTCTAGAGAAGCAGGAGCAGCTGCACAGTGTCTTCATGATCTTGGGGTGCTGCAGGGCCAACAATGGCAACTGGGTGCAGAGGAGCTCCATGCCCACAGTGCTCTGACAGCAAACCCAGGGAAGGAGACTGCTCCAGGGACTTGCGAAGGATTACAAGGCGCACTCAACCCGTCTCCACACAGAAACACCAGCCATAGCCATGGATTATCTGCTGTCATGTGCATGTCAAGTTGGAATGAAGCCTGCCAGATAAGTGCTGTTTAAAGCAAAAAAGGCTGGTTTGTTGGTTTGTTGGGTTTTTTTTTTTAATTTGGTTGGTTGGTTGGAGTTTTTTGTTTATAAGTAAAATCCTACATGATAAAAGAAAATCATTTTATGTAAGGACACTACATCCCAGGCCTAAGCCATCCTTGTAACCTGGTTATAACGTATTTTATCATTCTTGTCTGGTCAGGTTCCTGTGCCAGATGTTTTCTTATCTTTCCAGTGGTCTGATTCAGAAGTAAACTCTCACAATGGAAAGATGTTTTGGTTCTGCTGTGGTTTGCATGGAAGCACAGCCATCAGCAGTCAGATTTCACTGGCACTCCTCAGCTGCTGGCTGAGCTGGGGCAACCACAGCGGTGGATCAAGGGTTGGACTTGATGATCTTGGAAGTCTTTTCCAACCCAATTGATTCTATGATTCTGTGACTCTATGAACTGTGCATGTGGATGCTCCCTGCCCCAGGTTGAGGTATAGTTCCAATTGGCTCAGCCCTAGTGGAAAGAACATCAAGCTCATAGAAATTCCTGTACATTGCCAGAGACAAGAAGCACACATGTGGACATGACCATGACACAGCTGCAGGAATATGGGTGCGAGACCTTCCTCTTTAAAATCATTTTATAATGGTGTTTAATTTTTCCTGTGAAGCAAAGCCCTTTTCCAGATCAATCTGATCCTATTCCTCTTCCTGCCAGTTGCAAAGTACTCATCAGCTTTAAAGGAATAACAGCAGGTGCCTAAGTGCCATTTAACTTGACTTGCATTTCACTTGATTTTAAGCTAAGCACTTAACCACTTTCATCGAGGTCAATTAAAGCTGAGTATTCTGTTCTCAGGACCTTAAAGAGAGAGTTCTTTATTTTTGAGAGGCTGATATGTTATTGTTTTTTTCACAGCATCTGGAATTAGTAACATGAGGCAAAAATGTTTTTTATTTAAAAATGATACTCTAGTTAAACATGGGTGGGAAAGGTCAGATGATCATACAACACAAATATGAGCAGTCTTTTGACTGTGTGCTTTCTTGTGAGCAAATTGGAAACAAACATTTTTTTAGACCAAAACACACTTGGAATGGATTCCCCTTGGAATACAGTTACACTTGTAACAGCTCTACTGCTGGATTTATCTTTATGAAATGCAGTCACTGATAAAAATGGAAAACATCAAACATCTGCATTTTATTATGATTAACAGCAACAAAAGAGAATTTTATTTAATCTTTCAAAGCATTTCATCACTGTGAATAAAGGAGGCCGGAAAGTTGACTAGAATTTTGCTCTTTATACAGGAAATTGAACAAGAAATATGAGAGAAACCTGGCAATATACATAAGCATGGTAATATATATACAGAAGGAACTCTCTACCTATATAGTTTAGTATTAGTTAATGTTAATATTAATATTAATTAATATTACTTTATTTAATTAATACTTCTATCAAATGCAGCTGTATAAATACACAAAAATATTGATTAATCAGTCAATCTTGAGTCTGTAGAGTTCCTCCCTTTCTATTTTCTTGTTCATTTATGGGTTAATGGAAAACTGACTTTCCCTTGAGTCACTGCCCTGTGTACAGAGAGACTCAACACCAATTTACAAACACTTATATATAAATTACTCATTCCAATTAGTGAGAGGAATCGCAATAACTCATGTCTCACTAAGATGTCATAGTCTTATACAGTAGTAGAAGTCCAGAGAGAGAGCTTTGCCATTATTTCATTCTCCTGTAATTTCCTGTAATTCCTAATGTTTTAAAGTTTTTCACATGTAGTGAGGAAATTAAGAGGCGAGATGGAGAGGGAGGCAGTATGCATGCCCAGCTCCATACAGACCAAAAAAGAGAATAATATTTTGGAAAGCGTATGTCACTCTTCTTTGAACAGTGCCATCTTTAATATCTTCCTCTCAACTCTTGGAACTTCTGACACTCTGCAGTTATTTGATGATTACAGGAACACTTATTTATAGGCTCTTTTAAATGGCCTTGCCTTTTCCATTTTATCTTCTTCATCTTCAGTAGTTTCATGTGTCATGTTGGCTCTGATATTAGCCAAAGAATGAGCATGGCTTTATCCCAAATCCGCCATCGACACTCCTGAGCCACCCAGAGGGTGGCTGCTGGGCAGTTCAAAGCTGTCCCTCTCCCAGGCAGTAGTAGCCTGCCACTGCCTTCTCCCCAGAGACAGAAGATCTCATTTTCTGAAAGAGGAGTGTGTGTCTCCTGACTGCACCATCATTTTTGCACTGGCTCCAAATACACTAATCTTTCCTGGTTCAAAAGCAAGCATAACTTCCCTTTAACAGTATTGTGCAAAAACCAGGACCATCCAAACTCAGCAGAGAAAATATGGATTCCTGAAGAATCTGGACTAGTTCCTGGGTTTCTGGTAATGCTTTTCCACAAAAGATATCTGCTTCTATTTGGGCATTTCCTCAGCTACTAAAGATAAAACTTGAATAGAGAGATCTTGGTGTTAAAATCATAAGCTGAAATCATGTGCTGAAACCACCCCAGCCCTTCTAATGGTAATATTTTAGAGAGAGAAGTTAGGAGTTACTGAAAGGGATCAGCTTCCCACAGTGAGAATAATTTTGAGGTTTTGAACTTCCAATATATCAGAAGACAGCGCCAGCCACCAAAATATTCTGCTAAGTTTCTTAACAGAGCTTCTAATTTTGTCACAGTAATTATTTTCAAGGTGTTTTCCATATGCACCACTTTCGGAATCTATGTCTGAGAACGCAGTTCTGGGAAGGTCTTGCATAAATTCCATGTACAAACAGTAAAAACTGTAAAATTTGTAAAATTCAGCTTTATATAAAAACCAGAAAGTCAGATCACAAATTATTGCACCATATGGTCCACCCTTCCAGGGCTTCTTGTACTCATACCCATCATATGACCTTAAAAAGTTACATAAGATCATGCCTTTTGAAGTCATGTGCCTTAGCTTGTTATTTTAATTGAATATACAAGTTCAGAGTTTCTATAGGTGTAAGGAATTCTTCTAAGCCTTCAAATGTTCCCTGAAAATCTGATCATCTTAAATGGAGCATTTAAAAAAACACATCAGAGACAAGTTTTGAAAAATATGAATTGTAACACACAGACCTCTATTGCTTGGTCTTGGAATCTGCAAAGCAATGTGAGGTTTTAAACTGAGTCTGCTGGAACTTAGCTTTCCAGCATGGAAGGGCAGTTCAGACTCCAACAGCAAATCCAACAGCATGGTTGTGGATCGGAGGTTGGACATGACCTGGCAATGTGCACTTGCAATCCAAAAAGTCAACATCATCCTGATCTGCATACAAGTCAGTATGTCCAGCAGGTTGAGGGAGGTGACTCTACCCCTCTTCTCTGCCCTCATGTGACTCCCCCTACAGCACTGCATCCAGCATAAGATATGGACCTGTTGGAGCAAGTGCAGAGGAGGCCATGAAGATGAAAGGGGACTGAAACACCTCTCCTATGACAGGCTGAGAGAGTTGGGGTTGTTCAGTCCAGAGAAGGGAAGGTTCCAGGGTGACCTTAAAGCAGCCTCACAGTACCTCAAGAGTATCTAAATGCTTACAGAAAAGGTGGAAAGGGACTTTTTACAAGGGCGTGTAGTGATGGGACAAGGAGGCATGGCTTTAAACTGAAAGAGGGTAGATTTAGATTAGATATTAGGAGGAAGTTCTTTACTGAGAACGTGGTGAGGCACTGGAACATGTTGCCTAGAGAAGCTGTGGATGCCTCATCTCTGGAATTGTTCAAGGCCATGCTGGATGGGACATTGAGCAGCCTGCTCTACTGGAAGGTGTCCATGCCAGTGATGGGGAACTAGATGATCTTTACGGTTCCTTCCAACCCAAACCACTCTATAACTCTATGAACAGTCCTACTTGAGGTCATGAAAAGCATTTCAACTGAACTGCCATCTGAAAATTCACAGATTCCAGAAATCACAGTAATATCCACATTTTTGGAATGTTCGACAATTCTAAAGACTAAAGCGTAAGAATCTGTAAATTCCTAGACCAGGCCTACAAGACTGTGGAAATGCTAAGCTATGAATTTGGGATCATTGGTCTCTAGGACAATCCAGCTAAAGACAAGAGAACCTGGCAGTGCTTAGTAGCAGGATGACCACAGCAATATTTCCAAAATATGGCAAGAAAGAAGTCAAGTTCATATGCCTAAATAAACAGAAAGATCACCTGCTTTCCACTGGAGTTGCATAGGAGTCTGAACACATTCCTACAAAATGCTTCAATTTTCATCAATAAATATAACTTAAAATAAAAGCGTGTTGATGAAAAGTCTCCCTAGTTTCATTTTTTCAAACACATTTTTTGCTTGATCCTTCAAAAATGAAATCTCTTTATTATGAAACACCACAAACCAGCAAGTGGCAAATCAGCAAGTAGTGATTGCCCTCAAAAACTATTTCAGTTCAATGAAGAAACTAATTTACATCTTAACCACTCTCTTATCTTCTCTGAATAAATGGAAAAAGACTGTGGGGAAGAAATATGCCAAAATGATTATTATATGAAATATGCCTTTTAATAAAGAAGTCTTACTGGAGTTTTCTCCTGTATTCCAAACAATACATGTCCTACTCTAATGCAGGACACAGTAGAGAAGGTTTAGGAAGAAAGAGATGAAGCTGGAAGACCAGAAGATGTGAAGGCATATTAACGTGCCCTTGACTGAGACCATAGCCTGTAATCACTACATCTCTTGAATGAAAGGCAAGATTCATGGCCTATATTACAGTTTATGATATAGCACATATTAAATACAGTCAACCTATGTAAAGAGGAGCAGTAAGAGTCTTTGGCACTTTTTCAGTAGCTACATGGAGAAAAGGCCAACTACTTTCAGTTTGAAGCAATATGAGTCATTTACCACTGGAAGACCCACTAAATACAAACATGATCCTGCAGAAACCTGAAAGGAGTACGAGGGTTACTGTAAGCACCAACACATCTGCCCTCTGCGAGGGGTTCCTGAAAAGACCAAGACTTCTTCTCAAGTACTAACTGGTTTTCAAGGCTGAATCTTGTTTTAAGGGGCAGGTGTATAAAAACTTATCTGCAATGTATGGTAAAACACCGTAAATTTGGTGTTGGATGAAAAAAAAAAAGAAAAAAAAGAAAAGAAAGATTAAAAAAAAAGGAAAAGCAGAAAAACATATAAAATTATTTACATAATAAAATTTTTTTGTTATACCAAGGAGTGGAAAAGCTAATCCCATTCTTAGCCTAATATTCCTTTTCCACTGAGTCCACTGGATACAAAACTACCAGCTACAGTGTGGGGTTTTCATCCTTCTGAAAGCGATAACAAAAGTCAGACAAGGCATGGTTAGCCAGTGTAGGAGGGACATTAGCACTGACTTTTACTTCAGTTCCATTTATTTTTAGTAAGAGAGTAAAACTGACAAGCTAAGCTTTCAAAAAGAGAACTGAAGTGTGGAGTAGTTTAATGAGCATCACTGTAATGATGTGACCTTTGCTCCTGGCCAGGAGCAATGCAGGGAATGAAGTGCTGGTTCAGATGGTCATGCCTGCACAACTGCACAGGTCTCAGATTATTCCTTTCCAGTGGCAGCTGAATTACAACATTTTCCTTTAAAAGAGTTGCAATGTGTACCAAAAGCAGCTGCTTTGGAGGCAAGCCTGTTTCTGGTAGCTCCTGCCCCTGAGACAGCCCAACGGGTTGTGAATGATGCTGCTGGATATTACAAGGAATGGGGAGAGTGAGGGGGAGTTTCTAGGAAGTCTGGCATAGTTATACACAGGCATTTTCGCTGCATAACTGGAGAAGCTTTGACTGACACTTTCCTTTCTACCTGCCACATTTCTCCTTCTGGGACTCCAAGGGGCCCCAAGTCCCCATCAGCAGTGCACAAGCAATTGCCCCTGAAGTCACTGGGAACTGGTCTTATGGATCTGTCCCCAAGAGCACTGTTGGGGGGAATGATGTTTCCCTGTTTACTGCATCTCTATTTCAGATCTCTCCTTGTGTGTACAAAGTGCATACATGGGTTTATGAGCTGCTTGTTGCAAAGATAAGGGAATGTGGAGTGCTGGCCAGTCCCGTTTTCCATTACTGCTTTGCTTTTCAGTTTCCTATTCCTCTTTTATGCTACTTGGTCTTCCTTCCCCCCATCTCCTTCCTTCTATGGTAATGAGCGCTGTTTGCTCCTCAGCACATGCCAGTCAGGCTCTGCTCCCACTTTTCAATAAGCAAGAAGTATTCAGTATCTAAAAGCAGCTCATAGTAAGCTACCCAAATATGGTACCGCATGCTGTAAGAACAGCAATATGTGGATCTTAACCTGAGATTGACTGAGCTGTGCATTTCAAGGGTCGTCATTCCTTGAATACTAAACCAATCATTTCAGATAAGTTCTAAAAATAAACACATCCTGCATGCTATCGGTACAGCAGGGGCAACACTTCTATAATTTGTAAGTGTGGGATACAGAGTGCAATTGATCCCCAACCTCTAAATGCCTCCTTGTAATTGAAAAAGATTATGACTATAACTGCGCATCTGCAGCTATTTTTTCAGATCTACACCATTAAAAGCAGCAGGTTGGGACACCTCTCCTGGCTACCATATCCTGGTGTACTGGGACCAGGTGGGAGACTATGTGAAGAGCTGAAATGCTCTCCAGACATCAGCCAACAGTTGCCCCACCCCAGCCTGCAAGATGTCCAGCATCTCCCATCCAAAAAACCCTCACGTATCTGAAGGAAACGTACGTGGTATTCATATTACTGTGTGGTAGGGCATATCTCTGTGCCAGCAAAGCTGAAGTGCTTCCATTTTGCTGAAAGCAACTGTAGAAGGCATTACTCTGGTGTCACCCAGGTGTTTTTGAAAATCCATTCCTTTTAGGTGTGAACTATGCTCACTGAAGCCATTAGGAATCTCATGACTCAGATTTTACATGAAATCTGTACTAGTTCTTCAACTTCTTTTGTGATTAAGTTTAGCAATGCAAATCCATTTTTTTCTGTCTTAATACCATGACGCATTTGCTTTTCTATTTTTTCATGTATGGATGCAAGTACTTTTTGCACAAACATAAATTCTATTTTCCAAAAAATACTATGGTTTCAATTTTGTTGCAAAGTTATTTGTGTAGACATGTAGACTTATTTGGAAACTGAAGAGAATGAAGAATATTGATGGGAATCTATAGAAACAATTGGGGTTGTACAAAAGGCTACTTTTTTCAAAAAAGTAAATTTGCTTTCTAGTTTGGGGTAGTTTTGTTTGTTTTTTTCTTTTTAAAAGTGATTTTTTTTTTTCAAGTTTACCTCATATGCTCAGGATATCTGACATTACTATGAAAGAGCACCTTTCCAGGAACATATCATATTTGGTTTCAGAGTAAAGAGCTCTCCACCGGAGAAATCTGCACTAGTTTGCTGCACTAGTCCCCTCTGGGATTTCTTTATTTTACTACAACTCTTGATGTTGTTGTATGCTTTAGTTTGTAGTAGAAACAGATTTAAGGTTGTTTTCTTAAATGATCCTTAATAATTTATAAGCCTGTGCTAGAAGCTGCATTATCTTGGATTTTGGTAAATACAGCAGCTCAAAGCAGTGTTCTCAGTGGGAAAATAGCTGGATGGGTAAATGCAAATGTGCTTGGATTTGGATAAATGCTACAAAATACAGCTTAAATGTCAAACAGATGAAATCAGTCTCCACAGCAAGAACATATGCCAAGAAGCTGTGTGAGGCTGATGGTACTTTCTAAGCATTGAAATATAACATGTTATCAGGTCCTGACTCTGCTCAGAAGTGGGGAATGGGAATCTCACAGATTTGAGTATCATGGAGAGCAGTATCAGCTCCCTGCTTCCACACTGCTAGCAAAACCATCCTCAGATAATTGTTCTGGGAATGAAAGGTTTAAGTCTGGCCTCTGGAAGCACTCTACTGTGGCAGCAGGGAACAGAAGGTTACTTTGGTGCCATTCCGGCTAAAGAAACATTAATATGTGACTCAGCATTCAGGTTAGTATAGTTGGAAGGAAGCCAAGAAAAGAGCTTCAACTGATTCTATTTTTTCCATGCAATGCTGTCCACCACAGCAAATGAAAGTTCAAAGGAAGCATGAAAGAGCTATCTGCTGGAGTTTCACATGGTGATGCCATTTGCTGTGCACTGGGTTTCAGAAGGTGGCATTCCAGCACTTGCAAACAGGGTACTTTCTGGCTCATACCCTCTGGTACCCAAAAAATGGTATCATTCTGAGTTATCTTCCTTCCTTCCTTCCTTCTTTCCTTCCTTCTTTCTTTCTTTCCTTCCTTCCTTCCTGCATTTATTGCCTAAGTAGGGATTTGGAAGCTGAGCTGATTTCATACAATGGACAGAACTGAGACCAGACCAGGATGGCCTTTGTCTGAGGTCACACCAGGTCTGAACCAGAGCCATAAACGTAGGATGGGAGAGGACTGGGAAACTATGTGCATAATGTTGCTACTATTCTCTGAAATACCTAATTATTGGGGCAGGCTTGGCTTATCTGGCTAAGCCCTAGAGAGCTACCATTTGAAGCATTCCCAATCTTATCCCTAGGACGTTGGCTGGCTCCTTGTAGATGAAGTACGAAGCAATCTGTCTCCTCTCTTTCCTGGCTCAGACATGGCTCACGAAGCAAGGTCCCTCTGGAAAAATCTCCGTAATTAGAGTGCAGTTTCCAGTACCACGCTCCTTACCATTTTTGTGGCTGCCTTCTGCTTGGAATACAAGAACTTACAAGTTTTCCGTAGGAAAACCCAGAGAGATTTTGGGACTCTTGTCATTTGCCAGTGGACATCATTTCCAAGTCTTTACACCAACCTGCACAATTCCTAAGGATATTTTCAAATCAAGAAAAAGAAGTTCCCAGTTGTTTTTGGTTTGTGATCTCTAATCTAGACCCATCACATCTTGTAGTCAAAAGCCTTCTGGTTCCTATTTTATCCTCTAGAGTTTTCCTGGCAAAGAAGTTCTTTGTATAAATTAAACCTAGTGATTACATAAGTATAGATTCCACTACCACGGTGTCTTAGAGCATCTTTACTTAAGAGGAAGGAAACTATCTGTCCATCAGCCACTTCAGGCTGAGGCCTCCAACCATCCTGCCCTGACCAATGAAGAGAAACAGGGTTGTTTCCTGGCACTGACAATGGCTGAGACACCTCAGCCCTGCCTGTAAACTGCTGTTTTCATCATCCTGGTTACGTGATATTTGTACCCTGAAGCTCTGCTCCAGAGGTAGCTTGA
The DNA here is from genome assembly GCF_003945725.1 of Corapipo altera. Taxonomy (NCBI): domain Eukaryota; kingdom Metazoa; phylum Chordata; class Aves; order Passeriformes; family Pipridae; genus Corapipo; species Corapipo altera. The sequence continues at coordinate 20,342,026 of NW_020884875.1, read as the reverse complement.
GTCACCCAAATGACATGACATGGAGACAGTAGAAATACCTCAATGGACTCCGACTGACTGCGCTCAGATCCAGCAGTAAGGTAGTTATGTTTACATTAAAGTTTATTATTTTGCCCTGGACTTGTGTTTCTTGTTCTGCCTTGTTTCTCCAAAAGCTTTGGACAGATCACTGAATTCATGCCAATTTGTCTGAGATCTGCTACTGAAGTTAGAATGGGGCTTTAGCTGCACCACACCGAGTACCATCACTGGCTGCAACCCACAATCACCACCATCTGTCTGTGTCTGCATCGTAACAAAACAGAAGAAAATGTACTTCCTCCACACAAACTAGAAATAGTACCTGGAGCATCTTCAAGTGCTCAAGAGAGCTTAAAATTATCATATACATGTATAAAATAATTGTATATTGGTGTAACATTTGGGTTCTATTAAAGAAAAAAATGCAATGCTTGTCCATAGTCCTAGAAGAAATAAAAAGACATCACAGAACATTTATTTTTTGGACAGCAGAACTCTGTGATGCTGTCAAAGATAAGTAATTAGGAATGTCTTGACATGTTGTGTTTGACTATATCTTATTAACAGCTTCTAAACCGCTCAAAATAGATGTTCTTCTTTGTTCATTGAACAGATGTATCTAGAATCAATTTACAGTGAAGGCCAAAGATTAATGAAACAAACTACCTCTATGATTTCTTTCCTCCATTGTGCTAACAACCATGGCCTTTGGGACATTTTGGATAGGCCATCTTTTGTTTTGAGTGTTTACTTTTCCTTGACTCCTTTTGTAACTTCTTGCTGGTTAGTTTTTTTCCTTTTGTCTCTGCTCAAACATGTGGATAGCAGGAGCAGGGGTGGCTGCCTGCATCTGTGACAGTCAAAGTGAACCAAAGGTCTCAGCACCACTCGCCATTTCCAAGTAGTATTTTCAAACACAGCGGTTTGTGCATTTCTAGTGTTTAACAAATGCTGACCTACTGAAAGGCCACATTCACCTATATTTTACAGAAACGTGCTTTCTGCAACTAAGTGTCCTCTTCAATCAAATTTCAGAGCAATGAATAGAATCAATGCTTTTGTCTTTTAAATATTTTTTCTATTATAATTTTCTCCAGAAGAGTGAGAGATAAGACAATTTCAGTATGCATTCCACAGCACAAATAAAAATTGTTTCATTTTTATTTTTAAGGTCAGTACTGGCAAGTCCGAAAGTTAAATTCTAATTTTTTTTCCAGTGATGGTCAAGTTCCTCTGAATGAGGTACATAACTACTTTTTTAAGGCATGAACAGCCTTGATCACATTCAGAAACAGAAGTTTAATCTCTCAAATTGGTCAGAAATTTTACCTACATAACAATCAGTGTTAACCAGTGTTTTTATTCTTTCAAGATTTTTTTTTAATATTTACTTTATAATTATTATTCTTGTCTGGGGCTATCACAGTCTTTTGGAAGCTTTACCAGCTGAGTCGTTAGCCTTGAATGGTTTGTAACAATCTGGATGTTTTTTACTGCTTCAGCATCAAGACTTTTAGACTGAGATGAAATATTAATCAAGGTACAAAACATAATACTTCATCTTCCTAAATAGATATTTCTTAGTTAGATATTCCTCAAGTAACCATGCCTTGTTTTAATTACATTAAATACATGCTGTATTTTAAACTCATAGTCTCCAGTGATACAAAGCATGACAGTTGGTTAAAGAAAAGTAGGCCAAAACCATTCAAGGTAATGGGAGTAATTTACCATATTGCATGAAAAAGCCAGTCCTTCTCTGAAAGGTACACTTAGATGTGTGTTTTACTGCACACAGCTTTATTATTTCTCTCCCAGTGGCATTTCTATTTGGAGAGCCCTAAACTTTAAGTGGATCTAGAAGAAATGTTGCTGAAACCCAACTGCCTATTCACCCAGGAAATTAGAAATCTTTGCATCAGCTCTGAGTCACATGTTCTTTTGAAGTTTTTATTTACAGTTTCATAGGTTTTTTTATTTTGCCACTGGGATGTTATGACTGAGCCTGATGTCTCAGTGGTCTGGAGACAATACTTGGATTCATATTTCTCTCCCTTACAAAAATAATAAAGACATTTACCCTGATAGTGGAAGCCTGACCTCAGTCTCTTCACACTGCTTTTGCTCAGGTGTTGACAAACAACTGCAGAGTTTCACAGAAACTTGATTTGGTCCAGACCAATGTGGAGCCATTCTTAAAAAGATGATAATGAGCTGGGAAAAGAAAGTGATATGACCTTAAAAAACCACAGAATTAACGATTTATTGCCACTCACTTACAATCTACCTCTAAGATTTACCTTGAGTCTTAGAATTGTCCTCAGTGTGATCAACTATGCTGCTTTTCCGAAGTCATACAGTTAAGCAAAGATAAGCCATTAGCAGTCACTGGACAGCTGATCTATGCCCTGACTCATAACAAATACACCTAATATCAATTTACTGAAGGGAAAAAAAATTGTAGTGATCATGAATGATCCTTTATAATGCAAATAGAATTAAGATCAAACATCAGAAAACTACAGGGAATCACAACTATAAAGATCATATTTTTAAAGCTTTTTTTTAAAGTATATGTATGGTTTCATATACTATAAAAAGTATATGTATGGTTTCATTCCTGAACTTACCTGAGAGAATACATTTTTAATTCCATTTTATAGCAGCAAGGAAGTGGAAGATAAGCCGGAATGGCATATGTGTTCAGGCACCACCTTCATGGTGGTGTTGAGGTTACCTGCTCCAAGACTGTCCTGCCCATGCTACCAGGATCTCAGAAACCAGCACCACAACATTGCTACACCTGTGCCCAGTCCTGCTGACTGGGGGAGAGTTGGCTAAATGGCTTGCCTTTGCACTACCCTGGTTACAGAGGATAATTTGCTCCAAGAACTGCTAGACTCTGAGTCAGACACCCTGGGTGAGCTGCCCTGTGCTGAGGACAGACTTACTCCTAGCCCACAGCATCTTCTGAAATCCTGTTTGAAAGCTCTAGAAGGTTGGTGGGGAATAGAAATGTATGACATGATTTCTGCCATGTCATACATTATGACACGAAGGGCCATACCAAAACAGGGTAAAAGTTTGGGAAGAAGAAGCATGAACCTAAAAACAGATCAGAAGAAGAGACCGGCATTTTTTCAGATCAGCAACAAATGAGTTTAACTTTTCTGCAAATGGAAAAGGGTATGCCAGAAATGAAAGAAAGGGACAGTACTAGGTCACTGGTTAAGAAGTTGGACTAAAAGAACAGAACAGATGAGAAACACTAGTCTGCTTGTGGGGGGAGGATAAGGCAGCTGTTTTTTGATAGATAAGGCAGCTCTTCATGGCTCATCTGATGGACCATATCATCATTTGTCATCTTTGAAGCTGCCAACATAATGAGAGAAGTAAGTGATGGATATGCTGAAAGTCACTCAAAAACAAATTTCAGGTTTTTCAGGTGTGGGTAGAAGAGCTGAGGGAGCTGTTTGATGCACAGCAAGAACTCCATAACATAGGGACTATTAAAACTAGGACGGGAACAGTTTTTTACCCCAAAACAATCTACTACCATGAAGCCACACGAGAAGATGAAATAACTGGGACGGTGGATGGAGGCTTCTGGTCAGAAGAAGGTAAAGAAAACAAGGATATGTGGTAAAGGAACCAAAGCAACACCAGAGTGCTACCACATAGGAAATTGATTCAGCAGCAGAAGGGAAGAGCATGGAGAATAGGAGAAAGGAGTTAGAGGCTTTATTCTTTAGCAGACATATGAGACTGGAAATATTAAAGAGGAAATGACAGCTGGTAAAGCTCAAAGAGAAGATACTTGGCTGAATGCTAGTGGAGTTTCTCGTGCTCAGACTCATGACAGAGGCTGTTAAATATCTGCATTAACAAACTCAACTCAAAAGGTAGGAGAGTGCAGAGGAACAAATTACATACTTTACTAGAATAACAAATGGGTGGAAATCAATTATTTCCAGGACATGCAAGGCCTGGGAATAAAGTACATAAGTACATGACCACAGAAGAGAGGCTTGTGATCAGCTAGGAATATCTCAAGAGAAAAGAAAACACAGATAAAAGTTGACCATAGGATAACAATGAGATTTCAAAGTAATGTATTTATAATAAAAGGCAATATAATTGTCAGGGTTTACCCAGAGATTTTTTTTTTCCCTTATTTTGTGCTCCAGGGAGCCATGTTCAGTTGAGTTTTAAAATGGACCAAACTCAAAGGCTGGCTGTTAAGATGGTCAGAGGTATTCTACTTTCAATCAAAGACACTATTAAGAAAGCCTTGACTAACCCAGCAAAATGAAGGTTGAATGAATATTGAGTGTTCTTGTTGTTCATACATTTCTAATGAAGGGTAAACTGTGAGAGCAAAAGGTTACTTATATTAGAGGACAGTATTCGGACAAGAGCCAGGTGTTGGTCATCTAGACATTTTGGCTGAAAACAATGAATGCAAAATAGTGATGTTGTATTAAAAAAAAGGTCATTCCAGGAGCAGTAGACAAAAATTTTTTAGTTTGCTCAAATATAACTGTGCCCTTTAATGGGGGCTCTTAGGTGCTTTAAATCAACAGATGTTGCAATTTTTACTGTGTGGAATTTTCCATTTTTGCCTCATAATGTCTTCAAATCCCCATTCAAAATTCACCATCAGCTCCGGACTAGGATCATAGTTTTCAAATGTTTTCTTCTGTGGAAGATATCCCTTAGCTTTTATGTTTACACAATTTCAGGCAGAAAACTGTAGCTCAGCTTCTATAACCAATGTTGGGGTTTTTTTATTTGCATCTTCTTTCCTCTGGCCACGTTCTGCTGTCACATCAGCTGCTAGTTTTATTTGCCCAGTTCCTATGCTTAAAGAAAAAAAAGAGTGAAAATTCCCCAAATTCTCATAATTCTGGTCTCTGCAGCTGGTCTCTGAGACTTTGATCTAGATCAGCTCGGCCTCTTTGTTCAGGGTTGGCAGCCATTGCCGATCTGCAGTGATCAAAGGCAGGAAGCATCCAGCACACCCTCATCCCCAGACTTTGTTGCAACACAGGCCCTGAAATATGGTTCTCTGGGCTGTGATCTGTTGCACACCCACACAGAGGCTCACTGACTTCCCTGTATCTCTGCCCATGCATGATATATGGCTTTCATTCCATAGTCAGGGCACTTTGTATAGAAAAAACGTCATGCCATTTAGAATTCTCCAGTGGCAGAAAAAAAATAAAATTTGGAGCCAGGCAGCCTTTTGTGTCTTTGCAACACATAGAAGCTGTTCTGAATGATGTTGGGTTTGTTTTGGGATTTTTTGTCCCCGAACAAAAGCAAGTTTTCTTTTTACTGGTCTCATATTTTGCAATATAAATTCAAGTTCTGTCTTTATTCCAAGACTGTGTGATGACAGGGGAACTGCTGAATGATGATGTCATGATAGACTAAAGAGAATACAATTGAGCAATTTGACAGGAAACCTGACTTTTGGTTGGACTGTGCACAGTTCTTTGGTTTTGACTGTTAACCACTCCAACACATTAAGTGATATTTTTCCATTTCAACTAAGGTATGACAGGTCACACTAAAATTTGTAAAAACTCCTTAGAGTTTCTAAGAGGCTAAAGAAGGGACAATATAAAATTGAGTGTCAAAATGTTTCAGAAGGGTATTGACTCACTTCGACATATATCACTGATCTAACTGGACAGGAGCCCATTTAGTTAAAAATAATAAACTAATGACAATTAGGAAAACATCTAACAATCCCAGTATTTCCAAAGAAAAACATCAAATAGGACATTTTTCAGTGTTCATAAAATGGCAAAAAGAGAACCTTTTCAAATTCCACTTCAAGTCCACTTTGAAATACTCTGCAGTAGATCCTGCCTCTCAAACTGTTTTTAGGCATAACTAAGAAACAGTGTTTAATATGTTGGAAGATGGTATGGGTGGATGCTTGACATTTCTGAAAATCATACTCTTTCCAAAAACTAAAGAATAACTTTGATTTAATCATTATTTTACTGAAGGAAATAGGCTGTTTGAATACTCTTCCTGTAAAGAAATACCACAACTACAGTTTCTGGTCTTATCACAAGTTATTCATTAGCAAGGTAGTGTCTAAAAAATCTAGAAATATATATGACCATAGCTTTTTAATGTGAAGTCACTCAGCACCCAAGAAAGGGCCATAGGTTTCAAAAACCATAAAGCTGAATCATGACAATATCCCCAGATTTTTAATTTCTCATGGGATAGTGGAGTCTGAATATACTAGTTCTTAAAAACTTTGAGACCTCTGCCTACTTCTCATCTTATTGGTTTATGAAATATTTACCTGGGAGGAACAGATGGCACATGCAGCTGAAACTTTTCTCTGATATTTACTTTTAAAATACTCCACAGGCTTAACCTTTCTCTGCTAGTTGAGCTGGTACTGGAGGTGGTCATTGCAGAAGCTAAGGAGATGCAAACAGTGTGGGATGAACCCATGAGGCTGCAAAGTCCCATGGCACAGGGGTAGAGCAGTCTTCCTGGTGGCACACTGAAGCTGTGATCAATCCCACACCAGACCTATGCTGGAAAAGCGTGGCTTGTCTCTATGTCTAGATAACAGCTCCCACTAAGGTGCATAGCCACATCCCATAGGTGAAGGAGAAGAGAGACCAGTAGTGGAAACTTAGAAATAATGGACAGAAATAATGGGCATTGTGTTTATCGAAAAACACGGGCTTGGCTGTGTGAAGGACTATAGGGAAACACAGCCCACCTAACCCTGAAATATGCTCGATTGAAACTGAACTATGATGTACTATTCAGTTGAACTCTTTCCAAATAATTCAGTTGATCTAATAAAATAGGGTTTTTTTCTTTATTGAGCCACATTGTTTTTGGAGAAAATATGATTCAAATTATTAATTTCCTCCCATTAAGCAGTATCAACATTATCCGCTTCCCAGGATCAAGTTTCTATTAGGTGTATTGGATCAAACTCTTAGCTTAATTGTCTTTGCTGGTCTTTTCCTTGCTGATAATTTGGCCCTCTGTATTCATTTGGTATGGCCAGGAAAAAAAGGTTTCTTTCTTTGTTTTTCCACTGCTACCTAAGTAAGACTGAACCTGGTAATGGAAATGAGCCTGATTGCAGAGAACAAAGCAAAATACCTGAGAACATACCTCAAATCTAATGCAGCAGTATGTGATTAGAGGCTTGGTTCATGACTACATGGGTATTGTTGTTCCTGAGCACACTGTACATAGAATGTGCAGCAATGGAAGCACTGTGTGTGTAGCCAGTCCAGTTTAGCATTTAACACAATCATCCTACACAATCAGGGATATCACCCAGATATCACCAACCAGTGCTGCACAAAGAACTGAAAGAATCAACAGAATATTTCTGAGGGCATTTTGACTGAATTTATATAAAACACAACTTCCAGTTTCAGCTACATACTCTAGCTTATATCTACATTTCATGCTCAGAGATCACTGGCAACAAACATCACCCAGAGAGCACCACAAGGACACCTGCAGGCAGCCACTCTGGAATCCAAAGAGGCTTTAGGGTTCCAGTTTCCCTGGTCACTCTCTGTGTATTTACATGCCAGTGTAATGCAAGTGAATAGAGTCACCATGCATCGTAAGAGAGCTGAGGCACAAAGTTTCATAGTCAATATCTTTGAGTTTTTAGGTCATGCTTTGTGTAAATAGACTAGAAGTTGTCCAAAGGTTTACTGATGAAGATGGATGAACAGAGGAACCTGCAAAATCAGCAAAATGTGCCACCAAAATCAGATATATTCATTATTTCTGATGTTGGATGAAAAATTGACAGAGCATGGGCTGACTTTTTTGACTGGATTATCACATTATAGGGTGGGTTAAGAAGATTTTCTCATTCAAGAAAAGAGTCTTGAGCAGTGTCCATTTGCAGCACAGTGGGGAAGGCACGGATGACGAATGGCAGGTCTGTGTCCTGCCTTTCAGCAACACCAAAGGTCAAACCTCAAGTCTGAAGCGAGCTGGAGACTGACAGCAAACTGCCAATGGTCCTCTTGGTGTCCAGAAGTTATACTCTTAACAGTCTTAGTGTTCAGCCATTTTAGAACATAAGTTCTAAAAACAAAACAAAACAAAAAAGTAGAATTTTAAAATAAATCTTTCATCTCCATATAGGAAAGACAGAGGCCAACTCCAAGCAAATTCACTGCGCAGTCATATGTTGACTCTAAATTTTGACGATGTGAGAAAGTTAGGAGAAAGGTCTGATCCGTAACTTTTCTACTGATATTTCCAGGAGGCACTACCCTACCAGTGAAAACAAATGAAAATGTATTCTTCCTTTTTGGAAAATTCTAGGCTGCTGCTGGAGCTTTCCCATTTCCATTACATTTCTATTTTTTACTGGAAATCTCTGTTTATTTAAGCCAATTTAAATTATCCATCAGATTAATCACTGCATTTTAAATACTGTCAGGAGGGGTATTATGAAAGGCACCAGTTTGGTTAAGGTCCCTTCTGTACTTAGTTTGAAAAAACAAACTGCATACAATTTCAAGAGAATAGTTAAAGTGCAAATGATTGAGTAATGAAGACACTAAAAAACACACAATAATTTGGCTTTCATTAACCAGTCCTTTCCACAACCATAAATTACAAAGGACACATACTTTATTATTTGTATTTATTTCATCATTAATTTAGTAGAACGTAGAGTAAAAACTATGGTTGCATGTCAGTACGGTTGTTAAATTACTTGTTCTTTATAAAAAACTATGCCTGAAATGCTGTGAAATGCTTATTAATATCCACTGGCCACAAAGCTGATGGATTATAAAGGTAGATGATTTATTAGTTGTTTAATTAAGCACAAGAATAGCTAAGAATCATGACATAAGTATGTCATGATTGAGAAAATGATTGTGTTTTCAGTAGAGAAGAAAAAGATTTCGAAGATCAAAGGATATGAGTCTGAATGAATCCTTGATTAACCCAAGAAGACACTGGGTATAAAATGCCCTGTTCCCCCTTGAAACTGTACTTTCAGCTTTAAAGACTGCAAAGTGTGCCAGAGGCTTGGTGATTTACTAAACAGCCTGCTAGTAGCTATCAGACTTCAAGGGAAGTCCTGGAAAAGAAAATACATGCATGGTGTACTTTTATTTCTAGTAATCTTGTTCATAACCTCTGTAACCATGTTGGTTATGCTTGGATTTTGTAAACAAAATGCTTTTACTTGCTTTTACCCCAACCTCACCAGGAGTGAGGATGATTTCAAAGCATCTGGCAAACATCAAAGCATACCATCCAGACAAGCACATGGACCTTTGCATCTGGTGCTGGCTCACTCCTGCAGAGTGAAGTGCTCCAATCCATCTCTCCAGGATAGCTAAAATAGAAGCACAAATTATTTCCGTTAAGCTGTAGCATGGTCATTGCAGATTAGATAAGCAAAGGTGAGTTCTGATCCTGGTGGTGTCCCCAGAGATTCTCTGGTATATGAGAACTGGAAGGTTTCTAATCACAGGCCTTGTTTGTCTGTGATTTATGGGGTCCCAATGAAAGATTAATACATTCAAGAACTTTCATCAGTTTAAGGACAGCCTACTGTGCCTCAGATAACTTCTACTACAATTCTAACTGTTGTCCATAAATCTCAGGGTTTCAGTCATTCAATCAAAAAGATCAGACTGTACCAGCATGGGTGCGGTAGAAAATCACCCAGCTCAAGCAATGAACAACAAACAGTCAAGCAGAGCAAGTCACAAACAGTTTCATAACCATGGAGGTCCAACTGCCACAACAAGCACCATTTAAAATCTCTAGCTGTGTCAACTAAACGAGTCAATGATTGTTTAATGAGACTGCAATTTGTTAATAACAATGAGTGATAATCATACTCTGTTTAGTGATTCAGGCTTTACGATCAACACAGCTCTTTGGTCAGCCAACTTGGAAATTTAATTAGATATTTGAACCTTACAATATTTTCAGTGTTTCCTGCTTTGTCTAAGTCAAAATATAAGAAAATATCTTTCTACAACTGTTTTGGTACTTCTGATACTAAGTGCCATCAAGAAAAGAAGACCTAGAAAGACCTGCAGGTTGAAGAATAATTAAAGGAAAGAATAAATCTTGATTGAGTTCAATGGATGGTTAATGGTATAATATTAATAATTTAATCTAAATTATTATACTGATTTCAATAAGCTTTATTTCCATATTTCCAGTGTAAATCTCTTGATTCATCCAGAGAACATCTAGAGGGGCATGTGGTCTTGTCCAGATACTTTAATATTCCTTTTCTGGAATAGATGTCCAGTTTTCCCATGCATACACTACAGTGTTTATCGTTGAACTTACATTAGCATAGACAGAGTAACCTGTTGACACAATGATCTGTGGTAGCTGAGAGACTGCAATTCAATAAAAAACTTTGAATAACTTTCAGTTTTCATGGGTGATTGACTCCCTTCTAATGGAAACAGTGAAATCTGCAGTTTCATTGTGGGTTGATTTCTAGATACTGTCTATAAGAACACATTTGTACAAAAACCAGTGTCTGTTTTGGCTTATGTAGGTTCAAACTTTCTAAATATTCTTCATCAAAGTCCTTCAAGGGAAACAAATACACACAGAAATGAGGTTATAAAATTTAGCTTGTTTTATAGAATTGAATGAAAAGTGTAAGATTTTGCTTAGAACCTATGCAGAAAACACAGCTCTGCAGACAACATCTTGGTTCCAAACGCAGAAATCCACAGGCTTAAAACAACTTGATCTGAGTTTTGCACTGAGGACTGTGCTTGTGATCCCATACCTGGTAAACAGGTAGACCAATATTCCGACCAGCTCAGCTTTACAGCCCTGCCAGAGCTCTCTTTCCAAGACCCCAGTGCAAGATAGACAAGGAGAAACTACAGTGACCCAATGAGAACATGCCGGTCCAGGAGAGGCCAGAGGAACCGGGCTTGCATTGCCCAAAGAGGCGAGAGACAAGGAGGAGCCTCACTGTTGTCTCCAGAGCCCAAATGGGTGGTTACACTGATGAGTGAGACTGATTCTTCTCTCAGATGCACAGCAAGGCAAAGGGCAATAGTTGCACCTTGCAACAAGGAAAACTAGAACAACTTTTACTGCAAAGATTGGCTGGACATGGGCAGGTTGCCCAGAAGGCTATTCAATCTCCATCCTCAACAATATTCAATATTCATCTGGACAAGGCACTGAAACAACCTCAGCCGGCTTTGAAGACAGTCTTGCTTTGAGCAGGGTGTCCGAGCCTGTTACTCTATGACCATATGATTTTGTTATAAATTCAGATTGTAAAACAAAATGTTGCTTCATGGTCTGAACAAACTTGAGGGGAAAAAACACTTCAAAAACTTGAAATTGAGACTTTTTCATACTGGTCTTTCCTCTCAGTCACAAGAGAAGCCTCATCAAAGCATTCAAAACTAATTAACACAATTTCATCTTCCTTTAAAAAAAAAAAGGAAATTTTAAAAAAACCAGATTGTTTGTTATTTTCCTTCTGTTTTCTTTGTGGTGGTTGTTTTTCATTTTTTTCTTTTTTTTTCTTTATCACATAGCATGATTACATTCTTATTTACAATCCTTTTAATGTTTTTTTTCCATAACCTGGGACCTTTCCAGCAAAATATCAGATATTGCAGAACATCACAATAAAATAGAAGCAATGTTGAATGACACTTTTTCTTTAATTGAACTTACAGTTCCTAGCTCATGATAAAATTAATCTGGGTAAAAACCATTAAAGATTGTGGTGACCTCATCTGTAATAAGGAAAGTTTTCTTAGCAGTTACATATAAACATTGTGTTCCTGATTCCTATGAGGTACTTCTGAAAATCCCCTTTAAATTAACTTGTTTTTCCTTCATATGAAATTAACTTATTTTTCCTTCATAGGTACTTCCCTTAAAAAGATTGTATTTCTGCTCTGGCTATGGAAAACTGCTGCTGACACTGCTGTCAGGTTCCACTTAAACAGATGCGTGTGCATAAATATTTAAATGTAACTGAGGAGATAAAAGCAAATACTTCTACAGTGCCTTAGAAGTATTTTATGTATTAATTTAAAAGCAATGCCAGATAGCTTCTTTTTTGTACCTTACCTAGTAAGAAACTAACCTCTAATACTTAAGTATTCATGGCCTAATTGCATTTAAAAACAATCATAGCCCTCTGCTATATTAAAGTGAATGGAATTAAATAAATACAAATATCAGCTGCTAAACTGGGAATACAACTAGAAGCTGTCACTAAAATTGAGTTAGGCTGTTCTGGAATGAGAAAAAATAATTTTCTCAGCAGATTTCTTGCCCACTTGAGATAGGATAAATAGAATAGTGAAAAGGTCATGGGCTGGCTCTTGAATATGAGAGGTCAGGCATGTTCTTCAGACTATCTCTCCCACTTTAGGCACCTTGAAAGTGTTCCACACATAACTCACAACTTACATTTTATTTCTTCCTACCCTCCCAGAATGTTTTGAAAAGCTGGAGTGAAGGCTGACTACATCTGAGTGCGGGAAAAGAAAACCGAAACAAAAAAAACCAAAAACAAACCCAAACAAAACAAAAACAAAAACAAAAACAACAACAAAAAAAGAAAATTTAAAATTAAAAATCAAAAATATTCTGCTAACTTGGGGATTGTATATGTATATAAACTTAGCTGCCAACTTTGGACTTTGCAGTAACTGTTTAGAAAATCTTGTGGTTGTGATGATTGCTCAATACTTTCTAGACTCAGATTAGATGTGACTGAGTTCAAGTAGAATATTTTGATGACTCTAAGATTTTTTTATCAATTTTAACACAAATTCTTGAAAGGTATTACTTCCTAGTCATGTATCTCCCTCGAAATTATGTCTTTTTTTTTTCCTCAAATTTACTCTTAATAAAAAATGTAATTCTCCTCTACGGTTAGGTTTTATGACATTTAAACTTTAAAGGCAAAACATGTGAGATACTGAGGTGAACTCATGCATGAACTGAAACCTGTGGTGATGTCTTAACACAATTACCTGTAAGACTAGAAACCAGTAGCCGTCACACACCACTAACTGTGTCAGTTGAGGCTACTGTGTCAGTCAACATATGAAACAAACACATGACCTACTAAAAAAACGTTGCAAAATTACTTTCTTTTCTAATTTTAGGCCTGTGATACACCAGGATTTAATAGCAGGCATGTGACAGCAGACAAATTCATACCCTTTGTTCAGAACTTCCCCATAGCTACTCAGTACACAAATACGTTACTGTTTAGTTTCCCTTTTTCCATACTCTGTATTTCAGGGAGTCAGAAACTTTAACCTAAAAGGTACTGACCCTAAAAAGTAATGTATTTTACTCTATTCTCCCTCAGCTCAGGTTCTGTCTCATTTTGGAATTTGTATTACTCTTGCCAATATTTTTCTGCAATACCTGCTTAAAGAGGGCTGATACTTCCAGCTGATTTGCCAGAATTTCTGGCATTGCTCATAAGAAAGTGCTTACATTTCCACTGTATATCATGGCTGCCAAATATAACAGATGTTCCTTTTCGTGAGCCTGATACTTTCTTTGCTGCACTACCATACAAGTGTTAAATGTAATACGAGAGATCTGAAAAGAACATTTGTCAGAAAAATACAGTAAAACATTAACTATCCAAAGAGTATTGGAAAATGTGTGAGGTTTTTGTCATAATGGAAAAAAATGTAGCTGGTTAGGAGACTTTTTTTGGTTTGTGTCCTAACAGGAGTAGAAGAAAACCAAGTCAAGACTGAGTGAAATATAATAAAACAGTAATTTTTGGAAAAGAAAAAGAAACAGGAGTAGAAAATAAGGACAGGGGAAAAAAAAAAAGAAAGCATTGGCATCCAAGAACAAAGAGTTTAAGAAAGGCCAGGCACTAAAGCTAATGAAACCAGTGTAAGAGGATAAAGAAGTTATGAAGAGCTACTAGTCTGCTGAAGAAGTGAGAGCAGAACCAAAGTCCCCATAAAACAGGCAGGATGCAGGAGCACAGGGGCCTTCCACCAAGGTCAAACACAAAAAGCACATATACAGGAAGTGGTAACTAAGACAGGTTGCTAAGAACAAGTATAAATACGCACGCATGGTAAAATCCAGAAAGGGTAAGTCACTAGAAGAAATACAGTTAATAAGAGACCTGAATAAATTTGTTCTGGAAGTAGAAAGAAGACCAGTGTGGGCACTGACCAGATATTCAGCAGGAGGGAAGGCTGTTGCCAAATGAGACTAAGAAAACCAAACCGAGAAAGCCAAAGCTCTTACTGTCTTCTTTGTATCGATATTCACTAAAAAGATTCAGTAAAACCATCTGTCTTTTACTAGTGACAAAAGGGTAATATTTCAGACTAGAAATATTAAGAGCAAATTAAAGATCCTTGAAGAGTTTTTTGGGTTTTTTTAAAACCATGTAAATCTGACAAACTAGGATTAAAACCCCAAACAAATAAACAAACAAAAACCAAACCAAAAACAACAAAACAAAAAGAAACCTGGTCAAAGAAACCTCAGAATTGGGGAGTGGTTAAGTTTAAAAATTCAAAATTCTTGTTCTAAACCATTGAAAAGGGTCACTAATAGGCTTTTTTATAAAAGTTAGAATGGAGACATTGCGGACCACCCAATTTATTTTCAGTTGCTGGATTGTTACGTGTATTCCAAAAGAAGATAACAGCAAGATAAGCAGCAGAGAGCTGTCCAAGAAAACATGAGTTGTGGGAACACATTAAAGGAAATGAGTTTGATCGGGCTATTGAAGAGAAGCCTGAGATCTGGCACATGCATCACTTCAGGTCAGAAAAGACTCTCAGAAAGAGAAGAGCTAACAGTCCTCCTCCTCTTCAGCAAATAGGAAAAAAAAGGTATGCTCTTTCACTGCCAGATAAAACACAAAGGAACACTTGTATTCCTAAAGAAGTTAAACAAAGGAACACAGAGCCTGTGTACACTGGACAATCACCAACCATCACCATACCTATTGGCAAAGATACAGAGTATTAGCACTTTGAGATCTATTCCTTCCTTACCCTCCAGTAACTGCTATCACCGTGAGCAACCTGATAGGTGCAAAAAAAAGTTGTGTACTTTCAGTACCTCCCTTATGTACCACCGCTATTCAGTCTTTTTGTCTGTTTAAAACAACGGGAATGCATCCCTGTTGAAAAGTTATTTTCCTAGAACACTCCCTACAAAAGCAAAGTTGGAAAAACTGGGGGAGTAATTGTGTTCAGAAGACAAACGAATAGTTCACGGAGAAATCTGGCTATAGACATCATCCTGTCTCAGAGAAGGAGCCACTTCCAGACTTCTGACTCTGGCATGAATCACACCTCAACTGTGTTGGAGAGTTGCTATGGTCAGTTGTCAATAGCTTCTCTAGGAAATCAGCTAAAATCCACCTGTTAACATGCACTGAACGGGCAAATGACACCATGAAGCAGTGTTGCATCATGCTGCAAGTGAAGTGATAGGCACTTCAGGATCCAGGTGCAAAATCTCAGAGCCAAATTACAAATATAGGTTGCATCTCTGTTACCTTACATCGTGAGCCACATCAAACTGCCTTCCAGGTGCAAGTGGCCCTTCTTGGCGCCAGTATCAGGGCAAGGATCCCCAGATCCCTCCTGTAAAATGGGCTTAGGTATGAAATCACTCCCTTGCAACATTATCAGATTTAAATAATATTTTGATTTTTTACTACTATGTTACAAATGAAGATGCCTTCCTGATATCTGGGAGACTACAACATCTCACGCCTTCTTTAAAAAGCCTTTTTCTCATCACTTATCATGTTGTGTAGCAGAAAGTTTCTGCAATAAACTTTCTTATCTGCTTATCTGCTCCCAGTTATTTTTTTTGTGAAAACCATAGCCAACATGACTCCATCATTTCCAAGCATAAGACAAAGAAAAATACATTGTTTTGCTCATCTTAAAAATACTGGCAGTGATGTTTTTGTATCAAATCTTTGCTTGTGTAAGATACACATTTTAATTGAGACCAGCCACTCACGGTGATGGCAGCAAAAGTAAGAAGTTACTTGAAGGCATTTTTCCATTGTTCCAAGCTGTGTTGCTTTCACAGAAGGCAGTGCTGAGAAATTTCACTAAGTATCTCAGGAAAATAAAAAAGACTATGTGATTTTAGGTCAGACTAGAGTGCTTCAGTGATGCCAGACTCTTTTCAGTGACCTTCGGGGTCAGGTGGATACACAGAGATACATGAACATCAAGAAGATGAAGCTGGTCCTGGCCCTGCCCCTTGTCTGGTCCCTCTGAGAGATGGAGCTGTGCCTGAGGATACCTCAGCTCCGCACAAATCACACCACACTGAGTGATGTGAAAGGGAGCTGAAATTACAGTCAGCAGAAATCATAACTCCCACCACTGGTACAGACCAGAAGCAAATGCAGTTGATCTGTCCCTTAGAGTATGTGGGAAAAATCATTTATGTTTCTTGTCACCAATCAGGTTGTGGGTTGGTGAGGTGAAGCCTGAAGAGGTGAGCACCTCTTCACACAGGAGTACCACAGGCTCTTGTCTGTACCTCAGGAATTCTGGCTACTACCTTGACCCTTCAGCTGTTACCAGCAGCTACAAGCTGGGAAGGCTTCTCCTGCCTAAGTTGTGCACAGAGTTCATCAGTTGCTTTAGAAGAGTTGTTCTGGAAGTGTTTCTCAGTGTAAAATCATGGCTGGAACATCAAGTCAGGAGATGTTTGGATTTTTGTATCTGATAGATAATAATTATATCATTTTTGTTTCTGGAGGAGAGATTAAAAAAGAAGTAAGAAATCTCAATTAGAGTATAGCCAATTGCCCACTTCAGAGGGATCAATGTTTAATTGAAATAGGGTGGAGAGTATCCATGGAAAGTAGCAATTCAATTGCAATTATCAGGGTTTTTTTCCTAAAAAAAAAGTATTCTAAAGAAAAATATTTTTTTATTGGAAGTACGTAGTTCCCACTGGTATTCCGCTAAACAATGTCACTTTGTTTTGAGATTTCCTGGGCTGGATGTTGTATCTAGATGTTATCATACACTGATTCTCTTATAAAAGTGTCTTTGAAAACAGGTACCTGGATGTTGTGTAATTCACTGTCACACTGTCTCAAAACAGTAAAATAGAAAAAAAAAAGTTGACTTTTCTGAAGAACATAACTGAAAATAACTGTTTCTGACAAAAGCTGAATTTACTCAACTCCACCTTTGAGAAAAAAATGGAGGAACTTTTGGTCAGACAGTATTTTATTCTTAACATTTCAGGCAGTAGATATAACCAAGACGATTCTTTGGAGTTACCAGGCATCTCTTTTCTTATTTCCTGCTTATACCAACTACATCCTATCTTTATTTTTGGACTCTTGGAAAATGCAGTGCAGGTCATGTAACTGCAATGCCATTCTTCCAAAGGGGATGGCAGAAAACAATTCTCAGCATTTCCACTTCACTGAGCAGCCTGGGGCACGATGTACTTGTTCTTTTTCACTAACACATGGGATTTATTTCCACAGCACACTATCTATGAGTGATATGGATAGATAAGATTTTTTTTTAAATAGCAGAAAATTCAAGATTTTATTTTTTATCAATCTACACATACTGAGAAATTTCAGCTGCGTTTTGCTCAATGCTTAAATGTATACTCTTCTTTGTATCTCTCCATTCTGAAAAATGGTAAAATTATAATAGAGCATTTATTTGTCCAGATGAAACAAGAAACAGCCTGAAATCCACTTATCATCCAGAGCACAAAACCAGGAAAAACTCTCCTCTAATCACAAAATATTCTCTGATTCATCAAAATTTTACTCTACTACAAAACTCATTCTCTCAGATTTAGAACAGCTGCAGTTCCCTGCTAAAAGCATTGCTGCATACTTACCATCACAGAGAAACAACCCTTGTGTGTAATACTAGAAATAATATGTGGGACTGGGGGCTATGGGAGACACCTCGCTGTTATCTAATTCAGTGCAATGTAAGTTCCTGATTCTAAAGAATTTCTCCTGATACTTCCAGACTTTTTCTGTGTTGGTTTATTTGTTTTACCACAACAATATTACACACAAGGATTGTTTCTCTGTGATGGTAAGTAAGTGGTGAACATTTTTCAATATATGACTGTATTTTCACACATATTTTGTATATTTATTTTTTTTTTTATAGTGAGTTGGTTGCATCAGCTTTTCTTTCCTTGCCTTATGAGTGTCTGTTTTGGAAATTTCTTGAACCTAGACACAAAGTGAGCAAAATACGCTCATTTCTAGCTCTATACTCAGTACAGCTCTACTATGATCTGCACAAATGTATTGACTAATATACTGCAGATAAGAAAGAGAATGTAAATTTTAATGATTGAGATGGAAGGAAACTAGACGTCTTCTGAAGAAGAAATTATTTATTTGGGATTTTTGAACCTATATGATATTACCTGGGTTTCCTTCTAAGGAGAACAGTGGTTTTGATTTTTATTTATAAGTCATATTTGTAAGTCATTGTACTGCGCTCTTTTCCTTGCCCTCAGAAAATTACAATCTAGACTGTTCGTGAATTAAATTCCTGTTCATCTCACCTTTCCCAAAATTGCTCTACACTTTTGAAGAATTTTACTAGACTCATTGAAATTTTTTGTGTAAATCAAATGAGTTTTGCTTAGCAGACTCCACCAGCAAAGCTCCATCAGCTTGCTCAGTTAATTTCTTTCTACATCAAAAATACGAATGCTAAATACAAGGCCAGAGTTTTTATCTGCTCAAAAATCCAGTCTCTCAAGCCCATGTTTTTGAGGTGGGTAAACCCACTACTGCAAAAAGAGCAAGCGTTCTTCTTCTCTCATTTCCATTCATGAGTCACATCGTGCACTGTTCCAAGAATAGTGTTGCTTCAAGAGAAACATAATTTGCAATTATTAAGTATTACTGAGGGAATCAAGTGAGCACAAAATCACCAATCCGAGATGCATTCAAATAATATATCCTCCTCACACAAATTAGCAAGCTGTGTGTACAATCTGACTGGAAATAGGATTTAAGGATTGTCATTTTTAAGCTCAAGCTTGAAACTTTTCAAAACTCTAGATAGAGGATTTGAAAACACTTTTTGCAAGTAGTTTTCAGTTTGTTTAGTTTGATTTTCAGCAACCAGTTTAACTCCAGCTGCTAGGAACTGGTACACATTCTGTCACAGGAACTACTGAGTCAAAACACATATGTTTTTAATGGAGTTTTTGGCAACCATGGCACAGAAGTTACTATGGAGGTTGACATGAATAAATCTAATAGTTTATTCCATGCTTTGCAAATAGAATTCAATGTTTAGGATAAAAAATAATGCAGTTTACATGCAGTAAAGCAGAGGTAAATCAGGTAATAGGTGCATAATATTCCTTATATATATGTTGATAAATCATGAACTAAAAGGATAGTAGCTGACAACTACACATAGCATTCAGAAAAGGATATCTTTTTAAAGGGTAAATTAAATAAGTGTGAAGCTGTAATCTTGCAGTCTGAACTTCCTGATTCCAAGAACATGGGATTTCTAAGTCTTGTGCATGTTACAGCTTTAGAATGAAACTGCAAACTTTCTACACCTTTCAAATTAAATACCTTTGGCTGAATTCTAGCAGCTGTTTAGCTCCTAATACAAGTTTCTCCTTTCAACTGCAACTCAAAAGACACATCATAAAAACACTTTTAAATATTAGAAATTCCTCTTTTAAAGGATTGTTTGTAATGTCTCTTCTGCGGAGGAAGGCGAGGTATTTTGTTAGATAAAGACATGACTGGGGATAAGCAAAGTGGACAGTACACAGCCAACCTCCCACAGATGCAAACTATTTCAACACACTTTACTGACCCAAAGCTAGTGTTCATAATAGTTGACAATCAGTTTTGGAAATTCTGAAGTAAATAATTTTAATATAACACTTTTACCATTTAAATATTGTCAATTTGTTTTGTCTGTGCAAAGTTCTTGGAGAGAAATAAAGGACATGGCAAAAGGACATGACATTAATGTGTTTAAGGGATCCCATTAATGTTTTGTGCTTTAGCCTTCCCACTGCTTTCACACTGGATGAGACTGAAACAGGGTAGGACCTGGAGAAGCTCAGAGTTCAAATAGCAAGTTAATACTCTGAGGAGTTCAAATACAGCAGTAAGTATGTTTCTAGAAGGACCACTGAGTTTATGTGGACTGTTTGTCTGGGGTTGACTGATACAGCTGTACATTGACTAAACCCCTAAGCCAACACAATAGAAGTTGATAGGAATTTGTCCCCCCCATCAGTTGAAGTAAAATATAACCTCTCTTTCCTTTTAAGATGGTACATCTCATGGCTGATTTGCCACTGATTTTTTCAGGCCGAATTTTTATTCCCTATGGGATTTTAGCTGGAAAGTTAGACATGTGAGGATATTTGTCTACCACAAGTTTTTATTTCAGGTAGTTTTCAAAAAACATATTAATAATTGAAATTGCTCCAAAATGTGAGAAAATTCTCATTAATGTCTTAAACAGCACAGTAAAGTCACTAAATAGATATTCTTTGTTATGTCCATAAAATGTTGGAAAGTGAAGACTCACTCACAGAACAGAGCTGGCAGAATTTTAGGGAAGCTTTCCATTAAGCACAAGAGCTAGCAGTGTCCAGGAGCAAGAAATTGAGCAAGGAAGACAAGAGAACAGCATGGTAGAATAGGGGTCTGCTGGTCAGACTAAAGGGAAAGAAGCAAATGAACAGACAGTGGAAGCTAGGATAGGTGTCCCAGGGAGAGTATGGAGATGAAGTTTGGTTAGGTAGGGATGAGATGAGGAAGGCCAAGGAAAGCTGGAACTGAACCTTGGACACAAGGAATAAGAGGAAGAGCTTCTATATGTATGTTAACCAGAAAACAAAGGTCAAAAAAATATATCCTCTCTGATAAAAAATGCTGTAAAACTGGTAAAAATAGAAAACAAGAAGGCTGAAGTACTCAGCAAGTTTTTTGCCTAAGTCTTCATTGGCCACCTCTCTTGGTACACCTCTCAAGCAAGTGGATAGCAGAACAGGGACCAGGGAACCAACATCCCTCCCACTGTAACTAAAATTCAGGTTCATGACCACCTGGGAAATCTGAATGTACGTAAGATTATTGGATCCAATTAGATGCATCCCATAGTCCTGAGGGAACTGGCTGATGGAGTTGCCAAGACATGCTCCGTGATATTTGAAAAATCGTGGCAGTCAGGTGAAGTCCCAGGTGACTGGAAAAGGGAAAGCAGTATCTTTTTAAAAGGGTAGAAATGAGGACCCTGGGAACTACTTATCTGTCAGCTTCATCTCTGTGCCTGGGAAGATCATGGAACAGATCCTCCTGGAAGCTGTACTAAGGTACATGGAGGACAGGGAGGTGATTTTGAGAAAGCCATCATGGCTTCACTAAGTCCTGCCTGACCAACCCAGTAGCCTTTTGCAATGGAGTGACTGCATCAGCTGACAAGGAAAAGGCTACCAATGTCATTTATCCGGAGTTCTGTAAAGCCTTTGACATAGTCCCCCACAACATCCTACTCTCTAAGTCGGAAATAGATGGTTTCAATGAGTGGGCTGTTAGATGGATAAGAAAGTGGTTGAATGGTTGCATCCAGAGAGTAGTGCTCAATGGCTCGGAGTCCCAATAGACATCAGTGACAAATTATGTCCCTCAGGGATCCATATTATTTGTGTTATTTAATATCTTCATCAATGACATAGAGAAGGGATTGAGTGCACCTTCAGCAAATTTCCTGATGACGCCAAGGTGAACGGTGCAGTTAACATGCATGAAGGATGGGATGCCATCCAGAGGGACCTGTACGAGATCAAGAAGTCGGCCCATGGGAATCTTGCTGCACCTTGGTCAGGACAATCTCCAGTATCAGTACAACAGATCGGGAGCAGGCCTACCAAGAAGGATTTGGGGGTACTGATGGATAAGAGGCTGGACATGACCCAGCCACGTGCACTTTCAGCCCAGAAAACCAACTGTATCCCAGGCAGACTGGTAGCAGGTCAAGGGAGGTGATTCTGCCACTTTACTCTGCATTCAGCTCTGGGGTCTCCAGCACAAGAAGGACATGGGCCTATTGAATTGAGTCCAGGAGAGGGTCACCAAGTTGATTAGAGGGATGAAGCACCTCTCATATGAGGACAAGCTAAGAGAATGTTTTTTGTTCAACCTGGAAACAAAAGGGCCTTCGAAGTGGCCTTCCAGTACCTGAAGGGAGATGACAGGAAAGATGGGTAGGGACTTTGTACAAGAGTATGTAGTGAAAAAACAAGGGAGAATGGTTTGAAACTGAAAGTAGGTTTAGATTAGATATTATGAGAAAGTTCTTTGCTGAGAGTGTGGTGAGGCACTGGTACAGGTTGCCCAGAGAAGTTGTGGATGCCCCATCGTTGGAGGTGTTTAAGGCCAGACTGGGTGGAGTTTTGAGCAAGCTTGTCCAGTGAAAGATGTCCCTGTCCACTGCAAACAATTCTATAATTCTATGACCGCACAGACTACTGAGACTCTGAGATAACTGAAGAGATCCATTTTGTTTATTAAACTAACTTTTGGGACTGATGAAATTCACTTATGATAGTCTTGGTATAATTTCTGTAAAATGGAGAAACAGGATATAATTAGTCCATTTAAAGTCCCAAAGTTCACTGTGATGAAATAGCTAGACAGGGGTACTCATATGCTGTGGAAATATGTGTGTGTTTTACGTCAATGTGTGATGAATCTCATTCTGCAAGATACTCCCGCAAATCAGTTGTTGCTCTTTTAATTTCTTTGTGTTGTAAAAACAGCTTCAGTCTTAACACCCATGATGCCAGCAACTGCACAATGACTAAGAAAGCAGATTTGGTTCACTTTCCAGGGATTTTCATCAGAGTGAGATGAATAGCTTGACATAGTTTGACTGCTTAGGTTAGGAAAGCAAAAAGGAGAAATCCTTTCAATTGTTCTTCAGACCCACTGGGCATAGGAAAAGAATTCAATTTAATGAATTTTATGTTCTGTAAAATATCCTTCTTTCAAGAACATTTTTTTTAACAATGAGAGTCTAGCACTGGGGAAAAAAGCTACCTATGTTTGTTGGAGAAAGTCCTTCTCTGGAAGATTTTAAGACAGACATTGTTGCAGTTGGTCTCAATACAGCACATTCTCTTCCAAGCAAGAGAATTTCTGCTGTGGATCTCTTGAGATCTCTCTTGGCCATGCATGTCCAAGACACTCAGGAAACAACGAGCAGATAAATTGGGCAGCTTCAGAGAAAGAATGTATGTTGAAAGCATTTGTGCAGTGACTCACCATTGCACAAGGTAAGCATTTGAAGGGTTATTTACTTTTGTTCTATTTGTCATTCAGATTATTTTGTTACTGGAGAGCTGGTAAAAACTCACAGGTTTCAGATACCTGACATTTTCTACTGGATAAGACTTTTTGTGCTATCTTTGAGAAGTAATTTAATTATTTATAAAATAATTTCTGTAATCTACAGGTAAAAGCCCATAAGATAGAAAAATCCCTTTTTTGTCCAATGAAGTTTCAGTCAGGGTAACCCAGGTAATAAGTTCAAGGAAAAGATTATATTCACCTGAGAAAATATCTTTTCCAAGGAGTATTAACAACGTAAAGTACCCTAAAGAGTTAGGTCCACACTAGACTGTGAGATAGACAACTGAGAGTTGCCAGGGGAGATGCTGATGGAAAGAAGAAAATCAGGGAACAAACATATCTGTGTTCAAGTGTGTAGAAGAGAGAACTCACACATGTGAATATATATACTTGAAGCTGAATATATAAACACTATATACACACACAAATACACACATTGTAAGTTGCAGCTGATTCCATTCTGTTACACATCTATATAGCATTGATTTTTTCAAGGTCTGTTTAATTTATTTAACTCAGCAACAAAAATCTAGTGGATTTTGGCAAGAAAATTGAGCATTCAAAATAGTATTCTAGTAAGTATATGTATCAGATTAAAATTTATATCCTTCATACAGTCTTACCAAGAAAAAAAAATCAGAGATCACGGAAAATTCACATTAAAGGCTTACAAAATCATATAACTGTATATCATGAATACTCCTGATTCTATTTTTTGTCCAACTCTTTCCTTAATTCTGGCAGTATTCTTCCTCATCTGACTTTTTGCTGTATTTTGAAACTTGATTCTTGGTCTGGAATGGAGTTGATGACAACTACCACTTTTATGTCTTTTGCAAGTGTTGTTACCTAAACCCCCTTTATGTCAACCTCTTTACAACAGGAAAGTCTAGAAAAGGACAATCTCTTAAATAAATTCAACACCAGAGCTGTGGGACTGCTTAGAGTTTATGGAGGAAACACAACATCTTGTGATATTTTTTCCACTGTGTTTAATTTAAGACTATTTACAAGGCTTTTCTAGGCTATTTCGACAATTTAAAATACTTTATATGTACATGAAGTATTTGTATACCTATGTATATAGTCATTAAGGGTACAATTAGAGCATCTTCATGAGGAGTGTGGCCACAGAATTTTGCAAGCTTTAATGGTCAAATTATGGTATAAGTCCTAGCAGTGACAGCAACAGAGGGTAGCAGTGAGAGCTGTGCAGTGAAAAGAGGTAATATCAAACTAACATATTTGCTTCCTCCGAAGAGGTATTTTAAACCTAATTAAATACTGTACATGCTGCAGTTTAAGGTAACCTTCAGTGCCTGAAGTATAAGATTGAGGGAGAAGATGGTCTCCAAGTTCACCTGCAGTAGTGCCAAACCATGTAAAGTAAAGGAAAGATAATGGACCTAATCCTACACCATCTTAAAGCTGATGTAAAGTCTTTCAAAGTCTTTTATCTTTAACTAAATGAATTTGGACTAGATAGAAGAAGTTGAGTTGAGTTTTGCATTGATAGCAGTCCCACTGGGTATGAGTTACAGCTTTGGATCATTATGGCCTGTTTTTTTAATTGACATTCAAAGCAACAGATTAATTTCCTTTAAAAAATAAAATACATGTTTTTCAAAATATTCAAGCTTATCTCACTGCCATGTTTACAAAGGAAGCTAAATAGCTCTAACTAAGAGGAAGGGTGCCTATGGATGACTTGGAAATATAGACAGTGAAACTGGAAAAAGAAAAGCAGTTCAGAGATCATTTATAAAAGGCATGAGAAAAAAAGCAGTATAAATGTTCTAAGCATTGTTCCAGCTGCAACATTAGTTTGGGAGGCAGGGAAATGATCCCTGCAGGATGCAAATCAGCCACAGAAAAATGTGAGATTTTCTCAGAGCAAATTAAAACCAGATCAATTGATTATGAGGGGACAGCATTCAGACTTCTACTCTGCTGAAAAGCAATTAAGTAAGTTGCAGTTTCTCACTGTATATACAATAGGATTCAAATCAGGGCCCAAGTGTGAGATCACCTCAACCTCTTATAATGCAGATGAAAATTAAATGGAAATGTTTCTGTATGTTTGGTTCATCTAGAAACATTTATCTGCATACCATGCTCTGTTAAGTCCATGAATTACTCCTCAACAAAGATGTAAAAGGTATGTAAAATATGTAAAAGACGTGCCACTGCCCTAGCTGCTTGGTCAGTATAATGATGGTTGAGTAGAGTCTTTGTCATCTTAGTTGTTTTCATTTACACACCATAGCCACAAGATCACCCTTACCCCAGTGTTAAATCAGACTGTCAGCAGCGCTGCTTCCATGTTCTCCTCAGCCTTCTCACCGTGTCAGGAACATTTACATTTCAGCAATCAGTTCTAAAAAGAAAGAAAAAATCAGTCCTTTTCTAAACGTCCCCAGAGATCCCCATCATCAGTCAAATGGGCAAAGACTGAATCGGGGAGTTTATAGATAGATGGGGAGCAGACAAGCTGAGGAGTACCAGAGTGCATGGCTCTGATTCTGCGTGGACTATCTGCTATTTTTCCCCTACAGAAAGAGCACAGAGACAGAAGCACAGCCTCAAGACCACACCATGCATAGACAAGTCCTGTCCCAGGTGAAACTGACACTTTCTGCCTCAAGAGCCCTCTGGTACCAAGCTCAGTAATCTGGGCTTGGCCAGGATGGGAAGGAAAATTGGTCCCATTTGTTTGGCTCTACACTATGTTTGAATAAATAGCTGCTCAGCATTGGAGTTGAAGTTCAGATGTGCATCAGTCAGTTTGTTGTACAAATCTGTTTCTCTTTTCTTGTTTTTAATACAAACCAAAATCGCCAGAAAGAAAAAAGATTACCAGGGAAAAAAAATAAAGAAAAAGAAAAAAAAAAACCTCTCTGTGGCCTTCAAAGCACAAGGTTTGGTCTCTGAAAACAAACAGCTTTATGAGCAACAGCAACACAGATGAAATATGATTCCCTACAGCTTTGTGTCTCAGGGTTGCTTGGTAATGCCCTGACTCCAGTTCTTCCCCACAGCCTGTATTTACACTCATTTTTGCTTCCTGGTGCAAGACACAGGCTATAACATGGTGAGGCTGGAGCCAAGCAGGACAAATAGTCTGCACAGATAGGACAGCTCTGTGGGCTGCACAAGGCTGAGTACCAGCCATCCCAGTGGCTAAATAGACATTGAAAGTGTAAATAGCAGCAGCACCAACACAAATGAACTGAATTCCCCTAGAAATAGGATACACTCTTGTGAGCTGCTGCAATCTGTCTTCCTCTGAAGCACATCTCCCTGTTACACCAAAGTGAGTGACAGTGTTTTAACTGCCCCTAAGGATTTTATCCCAGGTTTCTCATGAATTCCCATAGCTGTGTCACACAATTTTGCATGGTAGTGTTTTCTGTTGAGAAACATGCTTGCCTTTAACCTATGAAAGACTTATGCGTAGTGATCTTTGGTATTGAAATAGTTATTTTACATACTATAAAATAGTATAGTATAAAATACAACACAAAATATTGTACGTAGTTTCACACTGCTTCATTCGTGAAGAATACTATAATACTTACCCATACCAATTAGAACAAAGTAATTATTCCAGAGAAAGTTAGGATGGTTATGGGAACAAGAGAAATTTTCATTCCAAATCTGTAGTTTAAATTTGACTCAGCGCTTGTTTATGTTGAACCATGACTGTCCAGTCAGTGAAGTGACGCAGTATCTCTGGGACCATTCAGGAAGAACACTAGGGTAGATCTGTTATTTTCATTTTAAAATCTGTAAATATGAGATTGGTGGTTTTAAACTATCCCTGACACACCCTTAAGGGGAAAGAGTTGACATGCTGAAGATGTCAGGAACAATGTCAAAGGTTAAACGTGCATAAACTGAACATCTCACTCCTATAACAGAAAAATGTATGCTTCTGCATTTCTGCATCCATTCTGTGAAGAGTGTTTCCTAATACAGCCAGAAAAAAAAACCCTCATGGTTATACACCCCAGATATTGTACTCTTCAGAGGCAATTGTCGGCTAGAATGGTCAGTAAAGAGGCAAGTTAGGCAGCCTCTGAGGATGCTCTGGCAAAGTCACAGTTAAATATCCCATAACTAGAGACTGTCAGAAATACAGACATGTGAATGATCTGTGCCATGGGAAGAGGAAGAAAACTTGTTGCACAACTTCCCATCATCTTTTTGTATGTAGTCCTTTTCTGCCTCCTTCTTTCTCCCTACTGCCTCCACCTTCTTTTCCTCCAGTTAAACTAGTTAGTTCATTCAGTTATCCCTTGCACATCCCCAATCATTCATGTTTCTCTCCTTTGTAATGCTGTCAATACATCTAAAACTTCCTAACCCATGACTACTAGAATCCAGCTGAGGCCTTAGCCATACTGAATAGAGCACAAGTTGAGCTCATGCTTGGCTCTATGCAGCCCACTCTGGTCTTTTCACAGCAACACGATACTGATGTTCTTGTTTAGCTCAGGATCTAGCACTACAACAGGTATAAGAAATGCAATCTCAGTTGCTGACCTCATCTTTTATTTGTGCAATTGATTTCTCAAGCCTAAGTTTTGCTTTGTACTCATAGATTTGTGTCCTGATTTTTATGACAATACGTCCGTTTGTCAACTTCCTTTTAATTCTAACCCTGTCATCTGACTGCTTCTCACTACTCTTCAGGAGATTGTGAGAAAATCCTTAAGCAAGACATGGAACGAATTTTAAAAAATTGTTCTCAGCCAAGTCTTGGAAACATAATTTACTAGCACTGCAATTCAAAATATAATGAGCTCTATCTGTTCCAGATTTGAATGGCATTTACAGCATGGAAGAGAAAGCAGCAGATGAACAGATCAAAAGCAACCCTGCCAAGAAGGACTTGAGGGGTTGGTGGATGACAGACTGGACATGAAATGGCAGTGTGCACTCACAGTCCAGAAAGCTGGATCCAAAGTAGCATGGCCAGCAGGTTGAGGAAGTGATTCTGCCCCTCTATTCTGCTCTGCAGAGACCCCACCTGGAGCTCTGCATCCAGCTCTGAGGTCTCCAGCAAAGGAGGGACATGGATGTGTTGGAGCAAGTCCAGTGGAGGGATGCCAAGAGGATTAGAGGGATGGAGCACCTCTCCTGTGAGGAAAGGTTGAGAAAATTAGGAGTGTACATTCTGGAGAAGAGAAGGCTTAGGTATCATGTAATTGTGGCCTTCCAGAACCTGAAGGGAGCCTACAAGAAAGACGGAGAGATACTTTTTACAAGGGAATATAGTGACAAACAAGGAGGAATGACTTCAAACTGAAAGCTAGTAGGTTTAGACTAAGAAGAAAGTCTTTATTCAAAGGGTGATAAGACACTGGAACAGGTTACCCAGAAAAGTTGTGGATGCCCTATCCCTGGGGGTGTTCAAGGCTACCAAATGGGGCTTTGAGCAAGGAAAAGTAGTCCCTGCCCATGGCAGGTGAGGTGAAACTAGATGATCTTTAAGGTCTCTTCCAAACCAAGCCATTCTATGATTCTACCATTTTATGATTCTATGAAGTGAAAGTTGGATAGCTAGATACAACATTGTCTGTAAGTAAAATGAACCAAAAAAATACCCAAGCTTCTGGATGATAAAGAGCTCATGTCCCTGGGAGAAAAAGCTATATGCAGAACAAGTATTTTTTAAAATGCGCTTGGTGTACTTGTTCCATAATGTTTTATGAACAAGATAGCTCCATAAAACATGATTATTCAGTTCATAATCTGGCGCTGTTTACTAAACTTATATTTTTGCAACTGCTGCTTGACTGAGTGGCTAGTGAAAAATCACAATCTCCACATACTATTGAGTAGAAACCTGTGTCAGATTTCTGAAGAAACAGGTCAGTGTGTTTAGTACTGGACTACACAACAGAGACATCAGGTGATTCAGCTAAATCTGTTTTAGAAACAACATGATTTGGAAAAACTTAATTTTAGATGTCTATGATGTGACCACCCTGAGTACAATTTTAAAGGTACTGAACTGCTGTGAAAATATAGCAGTCATTGTGGATGTTTAGCTGGTTCAAAAGTTAGAAGGGTCATCAACTGAACCCAGTAATTCAAACATTGAATATAATGAGATATTTCATATTTTTTTTATTAAGGGATTTACTGCAAATCACAGAGGAGTAGCTAAATGTTTGTACTTTGAAAATGCTGGCCTTAAATCCTCTGATATTCCTCATCCTTAAGATAAAAGTAATGGACAAGTTCTGATAATATCATCAACTACTCCCATAGTCTACTCAATGTGACTATATAAACATATCCAAGGTCAAAATGGGAATTCCTTCTTCAAAAATATGTTCTTTAAATAATTTCATTTCCTAGGACAAAGGCTGCAGCTGTAAAAAAGCAAGGAAACTGGAGAGACTTTTTTTTTCTGGAAAATATGAACAACATTTTCTATATAGGATCTTATTGCAGGTTCCATATTTCACAGAACCTGTGTGAGTCTCCAAAACATGACAGCTTCTTACTACAAAGAATAGAAACTGGGTATCAGCTGGGAAATGGAGGCACTTTTGTACCCATAGAGTACCATCCTGAAAACTTTTGTCTTAAGTTGTTAGACTGCTCTGCCTAGAAGGCAATTGTTTCCAAGTTTCCTAAGTCATTTTTGCACGTGCTCCTTGCCCTTCAGTTCATAAAATAATACAGGTTCATGCTGTGTACATGCTCTGATTTTCCAAGCGTTTCACTATGTTTCCACGTGATTATTACAGAATATACTCCATAGGCAAACCAGTAAGAAACACCACAAACGAGATTATGTATCAAAGGGGAAAGACAAAACAGACCTTTGTAATTAGCATGTTAATTATGTCTCAGCTTCTCTGTAACCAGCCACCAACTGTGTGGTACTCATTCTGGAGTCAACAGGAGATCCACAAGAAACCAGATGTGTCGCATGGAGCCTTCTGTTTTTAAAATGTCCCTGAAACTATATTTTCTGTCTGAAAGGGCTAGTGTTAAACTTAATTTTTCCCTTTCCTCTTCTGCACTTACTCTGATTAATGTTTTTCATCAGTAGAATAGTACCAAGTTTAAAACCACATTGCTTTACAGACACATGAGCACACAGTGTTGTCTCTTACTCTTTTATCTCAGTATTTTCCTACTCATCAGTTTGTGTAAGAGGTGTTGACTCTTGTTGGATTCTGGTCATTCAAAATGAGGTATACCTTTGCTGATGTTGGCTCAGCACCACTGGGCAGACCCATCATATCATCTGGGCAGCTGCTGAAGCTTCCCCTACAGTCAAAGGAGAGAGGATATCTCTGGTGTATAATTTAGAGAATCTCTGAAGAAACATATAAAGTTTTTGGAGCAAATCACTCCCCTGCAGACACCTCCTCTTCATCCATTGCAATGCAGGCCTTATACAAGCAAAAAACAAGATGAACTCCGCATAAGTAGCCATGCAATTAACAGTATGAATGGGCTTTCTAGTGTTAGGATAATTTAAAGAAATGTATAGGGCTAAAATGATGATAACCTTTAACACTGAACAGATCAATTTGCTTTATAGTATTAATAGTCCATATATATGTGTAACATTTTTACACGTGAATATGTATTTATCTGTTCCTCCTATTCACCATTCTGTCTGGGCCCGATTACATGTACATTTTGGATGGAAGGGACTGACATATCTACTTACATGGGAAGCAAACAGGAATCTGCCTGAAAAGAATCTTTTTTGTGAAAAAGAATCAAGAGGCATGAAAAGCTGACTACCTCAATAAGTTAATTTTTACAGAGGCTCCATCCATCATAATGCATTTTGAAAAATTAGATTTATAGAATTCATTCTGATTGTTGAAGTTGGAGAAGTTTCTTGCTCAATAGATCCACTCATAAGTAGCTGTTCTCATGAATACTAATCAACAAGATTATTTTTCACTTTCCTTCGGTAATCTACAAGCTAGTACCTTGATGCTGTTTCATAAGATAAAAGACACAAGATAGGAAATGCTAGTATAAAGATGCTTCTTCCGTGCAGCATTGACTAAATTCTGAATATTACACCAGACACAGACTGTAGTTACAATTGATTTATGCAGATGTTTGCTTCTGATGGTTTTTACAAGATTAGAAATTTTTCAGATACCAATGGAAACTAAAGGTGTTCAGAATATGGTGTTAGGATAAGGATAAGGAATTAAGAGAAGAGTGTTTTTCTACTTGTAAACATGAAATCAAGATAACCTATAGATAACAGAATTTACTATATTATTTTTCAGTTTACTTTCAGGATGTTATTCTTCATGTTGAACGGTATATACGCTAACTTCTTCACATGGTACTTTGTCACTTGGAGCTGCGTTCTTATCCTTTGGATTTTTTGTCTTTCTGCCCTCCTATGGATTTGTTTACAGAAAACAGACCTGTAAGGACAAAGCAAGGCAAAAACTTGTAATATCCTTTGTTTATAAGTACCTAAAAATAAAAATGGAGTTAGTCATACAGCTATTTAGGGACTTTATCTAGGGTTTGTGAACATAACATACAAATCAATTTTTTCCATTGACATTTGGTTCAAGGTCAGATTACTTTACACATCTTCTATTACGCATCCATAATACATCCTTAAAAAAAAAAAAACAGTTTCAACCTTATTCATTTTACTTATAATCAGATTAGCATATAAGGGAATGGACTGTAGAGTGGATATAAGACCACTGGATGAGCATGAGTTTTTCATACAGGTTTAACACCCCATGCAAAAATAAAGTCCTTTATATACTACAGGGGTAACAGTTTCTGGAAAATAAATAAATAAAGAAATCCCCTATATACTCATTTAAATAAGAACCTCCAACTATGGAAATCTAACAAAAAAAACCTGGGTTGTGAGGCATTTGTGCGTGGGGGTATGTTTCCAGTTTCCACTAACTGAGTACTTCAGGGTGATCACCTTTAAGGAAGAGGAAGGAACACCAGAGGAAGGCAGAGGAAGGTAGCCACTGAATAACAACCTGCTCCTCATTCACACACCCACACAAAGGCAGACCTGGCTCGAGGCCTGGACAGCTATTCCAGAAGCATACAGTCAATGGATAGATAAAAGTATACTGGCACCAGTTCCTCTAGGATGGCTGTATCCTTGGCAATGACTTCATTAACTCCCATGAGTTAAGGAAACAAATTAGCTTGGCAATCAAATTCTTCTCTGATGGCAAAGAGAAAAGAGACAAGTCAGTGCAGACTAGTTCATCAGTTTACCTGTCATTTTTCTGCACATTAGTGCAAATTTTGTATTTCTCTCATTTCCTCATGCAAGAATAAAAGACAGAGGCCTAGGCAGTAGCCCCTGGGGTATAATTCATAGAATCATAGAATAGTTTGAGTTGAAAGGAACCTTTTAAAAGTCATCTAGTCCCATCTGCATTCAATCAGACAGATTGAGGTTGCTCAAAGCCCCATCCAACCTGACCTTGGATATTCCCAGAGATGGGGCAACCGGCACTTCTCCAGGAAACCTGTTCCAGAGTTGCACTACTCTCATTGAAAAAAATGTCTTTCTTATATCTCATCTGAGTCTAGCCTCTTTTAGTTTAAACTATTACCCCATGTCCTATCACTGCAGGCACTACTAAAGGGTCCATTCCTATCTTTCTTGTCACCTCCTTTGAGCACTGAAAGGATGCAGTAAGGTCTCCCCACACCCTTCCCTTCTCCAGGCTGAACAATGCCACCTCAATTAATAATTACTCCCATCTTCTCTCTTTTTGGTTTGCACAAGAGCCTGTTTCTTATTAGACACTTCAGACTTCTCTCAGCTAAGTACTTCACACCTAAGGCAATGTAGCCTCTGGCGGTGAGTCACTGTGCCCAGCCTGCCCACCTGTGGGTGGCTCTGGTAGCCCACAGCCAGTACAACTTGCTCTCCAGCTTTGCTGTTCCCACTGGCATAAAACAAGTACTATGCAGGTGAAAATCTGATCTCTGGCTTTTTTTGTTCTACTCTTCTTCATTGAAGAATATCCTGACTGTGACAGTGTGGCTGACACCTAGACATCACCTTAAAAGTTCCAAAGTTCAGTGATCAGAAGTGTTAGGTAGATTATCATCCCAGTCAATGGAAGCATCTAGGACTGGGTGCTTAAATAGGCTCTTGCTTCTTTTGGATAACGAGCATAGTAAAGTCTGATAAACATCTGAAATTTTAAAACATTTCACGAGGATCTCTCATACCTGATAATAACTATTTTTAAACCAGGCAACTTCACAGATGCAGAGTGGATGCACCTGAACATTAACTGCTTGGGCAAACATCTGTGCATGTCCACAGTGCTACCACAAAGCCTTTGTACATTTGGGGTTTTTAACAGGATGTCCACTGCTATGCCACATAGATTATTCTGCTAACACAGTGACGAAGATCACGACTGCATCCGTCTTTTGATCAGCTAACTTCCTTGCTGCTTGGACACCACAAATGACACTGAAAGGGAGAACACAGTGAACTCCTTCCACAGCTACTATGAGCATTGTAGCAATATTTACACCAGATTTCCTCTCCACTATTTTTATTTTGTTTACTGGGAGTCTACATCAAAAGGAAGAAAACAAGAGCATATTCTACAGCCCTGAAGTCATCAACTTTTCATTCCTCAAATCAGCATCTATTTGAGACACTCATGTCTGTCTTTCAGCGTCAGTACAACGTCATTGCTCAGTGTTTTTTCCTTTTCCACTGACACCACAAAAGCTGATGAACATTGTCAGAGTGCTGTTTAATTAAACCACAGTGACAGGAAAAGCCACCTATAACTGTAATGCTCAATAAAACTACAAGCATAAAAATAGTACTCCCTCACCTTAGAGATCAGTTATGACAGAATTTTTACCACAATACTGAAAACATTTGATACATTATTGTATTTCTACTTGTCTGGTAAGTAAATTAAGATATCACAGTAACAACTGTTCTTTAGAGGGACTTCAGAGAAAGGCTTTAGAAGTAAAATAAAGCTGTAATATCGGGTAGATGTTCACAAAAGAGACCATCAACAAGAATTCTGCCACACACAGTTACAATTTATCTTGTATCTTCCTGGAAAGGGTGTACTTTTCCGTTTCCTGTCTCACACACTTCTTCACAAGACAGGATCTACCAGAGCTGCTGCTCATGCAGAGTTGAATTTTGCTCATCCCAGGCCTGAGGTATTGTAATTCTGGAGAGACGTGAATTTCAGGAGCTTTCTGAAGCTGTTCAGGAGGTTGGAACTCCTGCAACTATTCTGCAGGAAATAAACTGGAAGTGTGCAGGTAAGACTGTGAAAAGAAGGACCGTCAATACCTTTCCTTGCCTCTCATGTTTTTCTCAAAGGGCTTTTCTTCTGTGCGCACAGCAGAAACTATTCAAACTGGAAATTGACAGAGACGTGAGAAGAGTTTTTAGGATTGAGTTTGTGAGACTGAGGAAAGAGAAGAAATAGGGCAGGAAGTAGGAGATAGCAACAACATATGGAAATGAAATAAATAAGGTAAGAAAGGTCCACTGGAGAAAGAGAACTTGCTCAACCAACAGGTAATCTGATTTAACTAAATCAAACCTCTTAGTCTCACTGGAGATGTCTGAAACTCCCATGAACTTTATGGCACAGTATCAGCTTTGTCAATTAAAGAGTACATTAGCTGATTGTTTGCTAACCATCCTAGTTTTCTGAGACATAATTTGAGCTCAGGTTCTCTGTAAAAGTGAATACCAGCAGTTGCTTGGTTTTTTCACCATCTTGTAGCTACTTTTCTTCTGTGTACCAGCCCAGCACCCAAAGTTTGTGGTAATTATGAGGTTATCGGTTTTTTTAACTTACACTGAACCTCACAGTAAAAGAACGAAAAAATCTTTTCTACTTCAGCAGTGTAAAAATGCAAGAAAATGTAAGATAAACAAGAAATCTAGGTACCCAAATATTTGCTATTCAAGTGCCCCAGTAATTCTGTACCTTTGTAACACATGTATTTCCATCTTACCAAAAATCTCAACACACTTTTGTTACCAAAAATCTCAACATTACTTTTGCATAAATCCCAAATGCTATGATATCTGACATCTTGTTTCAGATGGGTTTTATCTTCAGAAAATTCTCAAAGATCTCCACTTCACAGTAATTAGAAAGAATCAAAAGCTGTTGTCAGACCCACACTGCATGTCAGTGTACAAAAAGAGTGGGAGAAAGACAAAAGTAGCTGGACACCCAAAAGCTTACCATCTAAGCGAACTGACAGACATCCAAGCAAAACGAGGCCTGGTTGCAAATGATTTTGCAAAACTGAGTTACATGAGATGTATTAGATCAAACTTCTCAGGTCTTTAGGAAAAAAAAGTGGGAAAAAATGGGGAAAAAAAGGCAATTCTGGGCATTTCAGCAGGGTGGAGTAAAGCTATATATTTTTTAAAAGGAGATTTTCCTTGTAGTCTGCCTTTCTGAAGGGCCTATGTGACAAGGTTAATGCTATAAAGATATAGAAAGTGGTTAGACTTGTAAAGCCTTCACTTCACAGCACATGGAATCCTGCAACTGGAAGTAGCTTTCAAAATCCACTGATCTTTCCCACACAACTTTCTGTTACAGAGTAAAGTTACACAGACCTATACTTTGCGTTCTTTAAGTTACGCTTGTGTCTCGCTTTGCTTTTTTTCCTAAGAAGTTATTGCTACTAAAGAACTTTATCATATGAATCTGCAATTTTACCATCATGATAAAAATGAACAGAAACCCATAAAACCCGGTTTTGGCTACCATAGAATATGCTAACTTCACAAACTATACCACACAGTAAGGTTAACAAAGTAATTTTTTCCCCAATATCATTACAAGAACTTCCTGCTCCATTGCTGTTTACAGAGTGTTGATACTTTTTCTTTAGGCACAAGATCAATCTTACGACTTCAACACATCAGAAGTCAATGATTAAAATAAATATTAAATGTATATTTAGTTGTTATAAAAGTGATTAATAGTTTGAGCTTGAGCATTATCTGTGTATACACATAAATAATAAGCTGTTTCATTTCTGTATGAAGTCAGTGAGCATATTTGGCATTCAGCAACTCTAGAAATGAAGCCACCTATTTTAAGGGGATTTAGGTAATTAACTTTGGACGAAAAACTTCAGCTGAAAAACCCTTCCTCTACAAAGTAGTGAAGGGTTTGCTTCGCTTCAAGAATATGTTTAAATTATACTTCATTAAGTTTAACACAAAGAACAAGTATCTAAGGCTGGTACTGCATGATGCATTCTCAGACTCTGTAATAAACAGAATTAGTTCTGTATCTTAGAACAGAGATATTGGCTTTGTTACCACAGTCCCTTAAAAATAATTTACAATATTGCAACTTCAGTGGAGTTGCTGCAGATTTATTCCACTGCAACTGAGAGGTAAGGTGCAGCAGTAATAAAAGTAAAAATCTAGAGATGGAAACAGTTTGGAAATTCTCTGACTGGGCTTTTACAAAGCCTTAAGCTTGGTCCCTTTGCTTTCCCCTTCCAGTGCTTTCCCCTTCCAGCTGCCCCCATTTACCTCCTCATTTCCCCCCTCATTTCCCTGTTCCCACTTCAAAGTCCAAGAGATTAAGGCTCCACATGAATGCTATAAGGATGCAGGAGTAATTACATTCCTCCTAATTACATTCTTCCTAATGTAATTGTGGCCATTGTTCTCCCTATCTAAAAGTTTGACATTGTAATCCCCACTTTTACAGGGAGGAGAGGAAAACAGCAAACATCCGGAACCTCCATCCCACAAAGTACATCCTAAATCACAAAATATAAATCATAAAGGACACTACATGGAAGGGAGCATAAAGGCTTTAGTAGTTAATATATGGTGGCTTAACTAAAGGTATTTGTCAATTGATTCAGACATCCATTGAGAGATCATAAAACCAATTTCTCAACCACTGTTCCTTTTACTTTGATAATATTAACATATTCTTTTATCTAAAACACATTCCTTAGGATGTTACTAAATGTTAATAATGTGTTTAATGACTGTAGACATTGTATAAGAAAGGTGAAGTAATGTGGCCTCAGAAATATTAACAATTGGCATCTTATTATAAATGTACAAACTGAAGATTTATATTAGTGGACAGTTGAAGGAGTTTTTTTCCCTTATAAATTGTAACATATGAATTTGAAGACTATTCTCATCCAGCTTAACAGAATTCAAGTTCTCGACCTCAAATGAGTGTAAAGTCCAACTCCCAACTCTCTTACACAGTAGACAGAGAGATATCTACCTGTGCATGCACTGAACTTACTGTTACAGATAACGGGTAGCACTAAATTCAATCCCAGCAAAAGGCCATGCGGGCTGTGCAGCAATCTTTCTCTTCGATCCTTCCCACTGACTCCATGAAATATTGATTGCAAGGGTTACCTTATCCTATGCCAGATAAAAGTAGTAAAAATCAAGTCAATGCCTACTACACACTTGCAAGAACTGTTGCAGTTTTGGAAGATCACACGTTGTTCTTGAATGACAGCATGTAAAAAAGAAGTCAGGCTTTCTTCTGAAGCTTTTTAACATAGATAAGGCTGGGAGCAGTTGAATGGAAATGTATATATTTGTAATACACTATGTAAGTGTGAAAGCCTGTTTTTATTGTAGATCTTGACTTGAGAAATCTGGAATTTCTAAGCATCCCTTGTTTTTTACCTTAGGTCCCATTTTACACCCAAAAATGTGTGTGGTTCAGGAAGAATCATGTAGCTGTTATTACACCTATGTCCTTCTATGGAGTCAATGGTTTTTTGGTCAGGGTATTATTTATACCTGAAGTACTTGTGATCAGACATAGCTTCCCAAAATTCTTGATATTGGCAGAAACTTCACCTTTCCCTTTGGATCTTCATCCTGAAAAAAAAAAATGTGGAAGCATGTAGTTCTTTAGCAACATGGTAAGGATCTGCCAGTACTGTTAGACCTTTTTGTCTCCATGCATCTGCTTTCATGGAAGTGATCGTTTATCAGAGGAATTTTTTTTGGTTTTCCACCTACATGGCAGTTCTTTCTTAACTATGTCAGAGGTAATGCAAATGTAACCATGGAAAATGGGTGGAAACCATTTTCCAATGAGGCAATACCACTGCCTTCCAGGTTAGGAACTCCCTTTTATGGTTAGAGGCACGATCACCTGTGAGGTACCTGTTTGTGAAATACCACTGGAAAGATACAAGCTCAAAGGTCTTCAACATGAGCTGATAAGCCTGTTACGCTGGAGGAGCCTCTTCCCCAATGGCAATGCTGTGCCTCTCTAAAGTAAGAAAGAAATAATAAATAAGGTAGAAGAGACCATGCAGGGGGATGTACAGCCTTGCGGTACAACAAATGGTGCTTTCTCCCCAGAGAGGGGAATCCTGAGTCTTGCTCCCTGCTTCCATGTTGATCAGGAATCACACAAAAGCACAGCAATCCCAGGATCTCCCCAACTTCCATTCCCTCTCCTAAAGGGTATGAAAGCTTGCATCAGAGCATTTGGCCCATGTGCTTCACCAGACGGAGAGAGGCTTCTCTGGGGAGAAATTTCATTTTTACACCAATCTGAAAATTGATCTCTTCTTCTGACAGTTCAGCTACACTAACTGGCAAATTTATGTCTTTGCTCTGTTGCAAGACAAGCCTTCAAATCTTTAACCTTTATTCTTAACTTCCATTCTTCATCTACCACATTTGACAGCTAGAATATCCTCTTCTATCCCCTCAGTCAGCCTAGGATGCACATCCCCAGTCAGAAAGCCTGGGGCACTTTGCATCCATGATGTGGTTATAAAACAAACCTGTGTATTATTCCTTACTAAGTAACTCTGTAGCAGTATTTAAAAATGTAGTTCTTACTATTTCTAATGATTGATGTTTTCTAATATGAAGAGCTGGCCTAACTACAGCATAAAAGCTTTCGTCATCCTTTTAATAACTTGGGTTCAGTATTAAAAACTACCCCTCTGATATTACAATGGGTCCAACCAGTGTGACAGTTTCCTGTGCAGGTTTATGAAACTTGTAATTCTTGTTTCTTTTTCTAGGTTTGCTCAGTCACACTTTCCCTGCTCCTTGAGGGATCCAAAGAGTTTGTAACTCTGAGTCATCAATAAACAATGGTGGTGATTTCTGGAGAGCTGCATCTTGCCACTCACTGCCATTCTGCTGGCATAAAGATCTGGAAGTGAAAGAGTTAACCTGAGTGACAGCATGTCCTTGGGGATCCAGTATCAGAATTCGTGAGATACCGTGATGGCATTTGGTTATTCTTGCTCTTCTTCATTCCACTTGCAAATTTCAAACTCATTGAAACTCAAGTTCTCAAAACAAAATGTTCCATTTTACTTTAAAATCACAAACAGATTCTCGTGAACAGACAAGAGCAAAGCTGAAGCGCAGAGGTAACAACCCTGCTCTTTGAGGATAATCTGCAAGAAGGGTGGGATCTTTTTAGTTCTGACAGCTTTTTCTAGATTAACATGAGTTAATATCCTAAATTCACATACACCAGGATCAGTAAGAACACACTGACAATTCTATATCCAACAAGTTAAATCCTTATGAACATGGTACAAAGCTTGCCAGATTTGGACAAGAAGTATTTGGACAATACTGTGCAGTCAGGCCCACAGTAACATTCTTGGAGTTGTTGTGTATATAGTCAGGAGTTGGACTCAATGATCCTTGTGTGTCCCTTCCAACTCAGGAGATTCTATACTTCTTATTCCATAGGTTTTAATGATTTTCTGTACAAAAATTGACATAAATTTATGCCATTCTGACTGTAAGCACTGGATAGTCAAGCAGATGCCTAAACATAGATTTAGGGACCTAAATGAGTCATCATTCTATATAATTTGGAAACATTGCTTAAAGTGCTTCTGAAAAAAGACTTACATATGAAAGTTTAGATTATTTATTATTATTATAGAAACAAGTCCATTGATTTCTGCTCTGCTGCACAAATCTGATTATTATGCTAAGCGGTAGAATATACAATCAAATCTCTTTTAATGAAAGAGGATTCTTCCCCTGTTGTATGTTGAAAATTGAAAATATGTTACACTGTATTGCCATATTTACAAAGATAGTAAAATAAAAGGTTCTAAAATTGGTGTAGCCACATTCTGCAATTTGTTTTAAATATCTGGGTACTTTTATTTCTGGCTAATACAAATGTTTATCATTATCTAAAATAGCTACTATGATTCATTATCTTCCATGAGTCTGATAAAAATTGTTTGGTCAAGATGGCTGACATTTATTAATTCCTAAAATTAATTAAGATTCACATTAAAAAAAAAAAAACAACCTCATCTGCTTTATGGATAAGCAAAAAGGGGGGGGAAATATGATGTATAAGGAGTGAAAGCTAGAAACAATGTCAATCACCCTTCAATTTAACCCATACCTTTCTACATCACAAGAGTAGTTGAGATTTCAAAATGTTTATTTATAGCCCATAACACAGAATGTTTAAAAAAACTTTGACAGAATGGAAGGTGCCCTGATAGTTCAGCCACCACCTGCAACACTGAAAGGCCCAGATCATAGATCTGTTTCAGCCTCATCCAGAGCAGGTGGTTTAACCTACAAGGTTTCAAACTACGTATTGTGAGTGCCCTGAGGGTCAGGAAGATCTGGAGTCACTCTGCTGTTCCACCATCAGATAAGATCATGGAAACTACAAAGAAGTTTTTCACAGCAACAATTTTCCAACTCAATTGGTATAAAGAATGGAAAAGAAATGAAAGGAGAAATTAACACAGGGGACATTCAGACACAAAACGATTACAGAATTGCAGTAAACTCATCTCAAAACAAGGGTAAGTGGAATTCTCTTAAATTAGTTAACAGGAAGAACAGCATTTTTGTGTATGTGTTCTGAACTGAATTTTGAACCTAAAACAACTGTATATAAATTACAAGGTGAGTGGTTCTCCCTAAACACTCAAAATGAAAGGCAGTGCTGTTATCAGCTTTATGTTGTTGGTGGTAACAGTTCTGAGGTCCCCATGTCTGCTTTTATCATCACCATTGTTATTTTCATTATTACTCACAGGCTGTGTACATCAATGTCATGACTTCTGAGGCCAATATAAGTGACAGAAATTGGCAAGAAGAGTAATTATTTGGGAAAAGTACAATATTGTTTTCTTTAAAATACCCTTAACTGTTGCTCTGTTTCAAGCTGATCTCTGATTATTCCTTGAAAATTAATTGCTGCCAGTTGCCTTCCATTGTACAAAACAGATGTATCTTACAGTACACTTAAGTCAAAGCAGAACAATTTTGCATATACAAAATGCATATTAACTACCATAATGACAATATCTTTCTACTGTGACACACTGTACACATATGCATGTAAACAAGAAGATGAATTTCTTCTTCATTACTACTCAGCTCTGTAATATGTTATATTTATTATGTGTTAATAAGTACTAGTAGACACCAAATATAAAGGATGTACACTGTATGGATTTCTAGTAGCTGTAAATGAAATATTCCCTGTACTTGAAGAACTAGAATGCAAAGAGATCAAGTCTACAGCGCAATAGATTTTCTACAAAAGCCAATAGCCCTTTGAGAAGAGATAAATCAATCTTGTATAAAACTTCAGACTTCTTGGATACTACCACCATCAGTAAATATTATCCATTTGGATGTCCTCAGAAACAACACACAAGAAGCATCCAGACTTCTGGCATTATTCTTATGCTTGAATAAACATTTCCTTTTTTAACTGCAGTCCATTCATTTATTTGCTTGTGCTCTTATTTCCTTTGGAATCTCTAACTGTTATGGAAAAATCCACAGCCAAAAGCGAGGCATGAGGAAAAAATGACAAAGTTTCCACACAGAACTCTGTCACTGATATGGCATGTTGCAAATCTGTGGATCTCGCTACATCCACCACTGCCAGCAGTATCGGTACTATCTGCAGCATTTGTAGCATGCTGATCAGTATCTCAGCACCAGAGGAAATATTTTTAAAGTAGTGAAGTCAAGTCAAAATCAGGCCTAGCATCATCTTCTTCACAGTTGAAGCCTAAATTCTAAAGATTTTTCCTCTTCCTTTCTCTAGAGTGATTTGTCATCTTCTCTACCTGTTTTCACTTAAAGTCTTTGGTAACAAGTTAATGGGGAAAAGAAACCGAAGTTGCCGTTATCTCTGAAAAGGAATAGTTTAGGATTTGTCCAAAATTTCTGGCAGAGATACACTGGAAAGCCCTTCTCATGAGTTCCTTGGCTAATGCAGGGTTAGGAGGTTTCCTCTCAAGGGAATTCACCTCATCCCATCCCATTTTATTAACTCATCTCAGATACATGCAAAGAGTAAATATGTTTTGAAATGGTAACAATAATGTGGACTTTATATCTGCTTGTGTATATGTGTTTGCGTGTTTTATATGTTGTCTCGCAGGAAGATAAAGCTGCTTTCTCTAGCTTTTTCAAAACAGTCTTCATCTTTTTCCCAGGTACCACATCCTAAAAAGAGCACAATGTGCTGAACAATTACCTCACTCAGAGAAGTTCTTGAGAAGATAATAGAAATGCTTTTAATGCAATTTGTCTTCCCAAAGGATATTTCTACATGGATAGATGCTTTCTGAGACTGGTTGATGTTGAAAAAAGATGCATTGAAAGCATCTAAAAAAGATGCTCCTCCCTAAACTGAACTCCATTATTCTGTCTCCCACTCTTCACACTTGCAACAAATTTTTATTTTGCCAAATCTTTGCTATTGTTTTAGCACACTATTGTTTTACAGTAAAATGCAAGGCAACAAAAGTCTTTGCAAACAACTTGCAGAAGTTTTAGTCTTGGTACCAGTTATTATTGCTGCTCAAAAAATTATTATCATAATACACTGAAAAGAGTAGCACTCTTAAGACAATGCTTAATAGGATGTCCAGTGGGATTTTCACAGTGTATCAAAGCTCATGCAGAAGGACAGATATCTAAACCTGAGTGATCATAAAAAATTTTTGCTAAGGATGTATATTGCAAAATGCTTACATCTTACTATTCTTTAGCACTGATATAGACCGTACAGAAGGACTTTATAAATTTATTTTATTTAGATGAAACATAGATTTTGGTGAAGGAGACATGAAGGTGGTATCTCCACTGTGATCTGAAGCATAAAGAGGTGTTTCCTAGAGCAGAAAAACACTCCCCATTTAAAAGAAGATTCAAAGATTATTTGAAAGTTTCTTACAGTCTTGCTAGCATGTTCTTTTCATATTCTCAATGCTAAACCTGGAGGGACTTTTCCTCCAAGTTGAGCTGGGAACAGAGAAGACAGTGATGCATCATTCAGTAGAAGTGGACTCACTTATTTCCTAGGCTCCTGTGGGCATTTTTACCTAAAGAACCCTTGGCTCTTGCAGGACTGTGAACACTGGCTGGGCAGTTATCTTTTCTGCTTTCCTCCTTTGGCAAATTGCTTTGTTGGGATTTTTGGAGGTTAGTACTAAAGGTCTTGACTTTTTAATAGGCTTCAGAAAATGTTTTGTGAATAATTGGGCTGCAGAAGGCTGTGACGCACAAGAAAATTTTCCAATATCTGCATGCAAGGTATGGACTCTTTCAATGCTGGGGCCCCTTCCAGTCCAATGTTGCTATTCCATCTGGGACACTGTAAAACAAAGACTTGTTCTTGTCTGCATTAGATCCTGACTAGTATTCATGTCTTGTTAGTTGAAATAAGCTAACTTTGCAATTCAAGGCCTTTGGGCTATGTAGACAAGTATCCTGCGGCTGGAGCAGGCAGAGGTATGTTCTGTGACCTGCAGTCCCTAGAAGATGGCAGACTTCAGAAAATGGTATACATGCTCTGAAGGGAACACCAACGATTTTCATCTGCATTTGTGTATCTTTCCCCAACCATGATGAAAAGAAATCCAAGTAATCTTTTTTGCCCCTTGACACCAAACTTCCCTTCAATTTACTGTTTATAAGTATCTGAAATCTTTGCTGTCTTGCTCTACAAAAAAAAAAAAAA
Organism: Corapipo altera; assembly: GCF_003945725.1. Taxonomy (NCBI): domain Eukaryota; kingdom Metazoa; phylum Chordata; class Aves; order Passeriformes; family Pipridae; genus Corapipo; species Corapipo altera. The sequence continues at coordinate 20,297,506 of NW_020884875.1, read as the reverse complement.
AATTATGCAGTCAATAGAAAGACCCATTGTTCTGGAGTTAGTGTTTCCTGGAACTGGTAGAATAATATGCAATGTCCTACCGACAGAAGTTTTATTACTAGTAAGACAAAAGCACAACAGTCCCATCAAACCGACAGATCAAGTGCAATCCACTTTAAATGAAAGCATGTAAACCAGGAAATCTGGGATTTTTACAGGGCTAAGCTGTAAATTAATTTAGTAGAAAGACATATCAAAGTCAAAAGATATAAAACATAAACATGTCCATGAATTCCAGGATAGTTTTTGATCTCACCTGACATCATTAGTATGTTTGTCCCTGAATGCTTTCAAGAAATAGGAACTTTTAAACTTTTCTCACAAACACTTTTAGCACTGTTATCTCTTCAAACAAAGCATCACATGGGGGATTTTATCTGAGTGGAGTAACAACTAACTAGGCCTTTGGACTTGGAAATCTTAAAAAAAACTTTCCAAATATCAGTTAGTATCATCATACTCATAAAGTTGGGGAAATATGAGGGTCAGAAAAGTGATGCCAAAAGCAGAGCAAATTTTCATTTTGATTCTCCTACGTGGGTTGCATTTCCGTGCACTTGCTACACATTGACTCTTGTTTGCCATCCATATAAAGATAAGCAGAGGAGAGACAAGTGATTGGAATCTACAGCCAGCATGATTCACAGCTTTTTGCCACATGAAAGGAGAAGTATGCACAGAGAAAAAAGAAATAAGATTTTCCACTTAAAATATTTCAAAGCTGTTGATAAAAATACAAACAACTCTGGTTTTAACTACTTTTCTGGAAGCTTAGTTCAGAACACTGCAAAAGTGGAAATCTGGATTATAAACAATGATTCTGTGAAGAATTCTTCACATAAGAAAAACAGAAATGCATTTTTACTCCCTAAAAGAATAATAGGTACTTTTAAATGAAATTCACAGGTTAACAGCAGTTCTGGACAACTAGAAGAGTAACTTCACACAAATTGTTGAGAAAGGAGGGAATACCAGTTTAAACGTAATTTTTCAAAATACACAGTTTTTGTTTTAAGGGTGGTTTATTTTAATGTTTCAAAAGGTGGCTCAATGTAAAGAGATTTTTTTCAGTTTTGCTTTCATTACACATGGTATTTCTGGTAGATGGCTTGAAACAGCAGCACCAATGTCAGAAGTACATCCAGACATCCACCAGTAAATATTGAAGAACACGTTCTTTCTAAACAAGGTCACATGCAAAGCACTTTAAAAGAGGTGCCTCTCTTAAAATTTTGAGTTAGAGCTACCACTTTGCATATACTTCTTGTGTAGATAATAATACTTCTTGTGAAGGTAAATAATATTAAAGTGAATAGCATTTCCTTGCCCCCCCACTGCATTTGACTCTGTTATATGTTAGGATACTTAAAGTGACAATTGTTCTGAGGACTCTCTTATGGCAAAATCTAGATAAGAAATCATCAAAAGAAAACTGTGTGTGTCTAAACTGTAGATATTTCCCAATTAAGTGTGAAAACATTTGTCTGTATGAATATTTAGTTACCATCAAAATTAATTTGTTTGTTCATATTGAAGGACCAAGTTGTCAGCAAAGGGTATTTAAATTGCAGAGTCTTATTTTATAACAAGTCCTCCCTGTTGATCACAAAACAACATGCTGGGAATTACAGAATACTTTAAAAGGATGTCTGGACAGCTGAGAGTTGGCAGAGTTCATCAACTTTCGAGTGTGATGAATATGAGTTAAAGCTCTGACATTTTCCACCTCAGAATCAGTGTCAGAAACTTCCACAGATCATCTTCTATCAGCTTGATTCAGGGTCAACTTGTCATGAAAACAGTTCAGAGAATTTTGATTATTATTTTACCCTCAAAAACTGTAAGAACCTATTTGTCAGACTTCAGAGGAATCTGCGGGACACAGCAACACAGTTTTCACAGCAGCTGGCAGCAGCCAGGATATTCATCTGCTGCAAAAGTGGTTTTACTGAAATCCTACAAGTTGCTACAAACAAGTTTGATGACAATATGAAGTCACTGTGAGGTCAGTCATAATCAACAGCAAATCCTGCCTGTTACTAAGCCAAGGTAAATAGCAATAAACTGTGTCTGTATTAGGCTTAATTTGAGGTTTAGCTAGATAATCTTTCTTCAACCTCACCCCACAGCCCTAAAATATACTAACATCAAAAGTCTTTCAAAAACCTTTTAGGATTTTGACATACAGGCCAGTAACTTCACCTTGCTAGTATTCACATGTGTATTATTTTAAAATGAAATAACCAAAATTTTAAAAGTCTTAATTTCCTTTTTTATGTCTTGCATGTATCTTTAGTCAAATCTCATAGTTTACAAAAATTACTACAGGTAGACATTACAAAATGGAAGAATACAACAAAAGTCCAGGATTGTATGTAATTCCTTTCCTGCCTCCTTCAGTTTTCAAGTTTTCCAAGGCCTATGCTTTCTAGACTTGACTTAATAACCCTAAATATTTCACTTCACTGGTGACTTATCTTGCCCATCTTGAAGATCACGAAATTCCTTAAAGGTTACAGAAGTGCCACACCAAGAGTCTTTCTGTTACTACCCTGTTCTGGTAGGACAGTCTTTTCAGTCTGACAGCAAGCAGTTTTACCATTTTGGGAAGTACATATTGCCAGCGTTGAAGCAATTGTAAAGGTAAATCAAACAGAAAAGCCCAAGGGGTCAAGTGATGATTAACATCCAAAAGCTTTTGTAGAAGTTTAAAAGTTTGTTGAAGAAGAGGCTATACATGAAAGCAATGTATTTACTGAAAACAGATCTGCTTTATCAGCACATTCTGATAGGGATTGCTGCTTTTGTTTAAAAGGTAGAGCAATAAAACACCAGTGAAAATGTCGAGCAATAAAATATCATTGTTATTGACAATGTCCTATTTGCATATCTCTGAAAAGCTAACCAGCCACTTCTTCAAAGATAGGAATAAAAAATATTATAAAAAGATCCCTGCAGCAAGAAAACCATACATTTTTCCCTCAGCGCTTTGTATCTTTCTACTACTGCTTGTAATGTTTTAAATTATCAAAAAGCCTGGAGTCGTAAGATGAAATCCCTTGGCATTCATTGGCAAACTAAAACAAGAATAAGGGATAGTTCACACCTTGAGGACCTGTTGATCTAAGCAAACAGTGAAAGCAAAGGAAAATGGAGAGATTATTATTGACAAGCTAAGGGAAAAGTCTATCTAAATAAACATAATGAAAAGTACCCTTCTTGGATTTGTAAATGCATATCTCTGCATAACTACCTGTGCACAAAAGCATGACCGTAGATGACTTGGTCAAAGTGTCTTTGACACCTTGATTTTTACAGTGGCAGTCATCCTGAATGATTTCATTGTCTTTCTTGACATCGTTTCCAGCAACTAAACATGGTATATTTGTATGACAGTAATGTGGATAAGTCCCACCTAGATCATATATTCAGAGCCGCTTGCATCTTTCCCCGTACCCCCATCCCAGTCAGGTTGCAGCACCATAGCAATTCAGTTCCTTTTTTACAAAAAGGCTGAAAACTCTGTGGGTTTATTGATCTCCTGAAAATTTTGGTCTAATTGTGATTGTGAGTAATACTGAAAATCTAGTCTTTCACACGTAAGACAGCTGTCCTACCTAATGATGGAGTTTAGGAGAAGTGCATGTTCACAGAGGAGCTAAGTGATTGGAAGAAAGTTGTGGGATCTAAAAAGCAGTGATGCAGGAGACAAGCCAGGAATATGACAGTTCACAGGTATTTTATTTGTATTTTGCACTGGTTATAGTCATGACAGTAAGATAATTCAAGGCTGAAAGCCAGAAGCTAGGCAAGTAAAGTCAGCATGTAGAGTTATGAAGTGTTTTTAAAACTAATTCAAATTATATTTGAAATGTTTGTTTTCCAAGGGAGGAATGAAAGATATTTTTATTTAATAAGCTAGGGTAATATTTTGCTTAACCTGAAGCATTTTGTATTTTTACATAATATTTATATCTGCATAACAAGAAAAATAACAAAAAGTTCAGAGTGATAGCTTTGGTGGGGATTTTCCTAATTTTTTTCTGCTTTATTTTTTTTCAAAATATTCTCTGAACTTACAAATTAGCCTGTGAAGGAAGGAAAACTATCTGAACTGGTTTGCTTTGCAGTTGTACTTCTCTGGTAACACTGACTCCAACTGTCTCCTAACCTGCATAATAGCATCTCCTGTGGCCTCAAGCAATGAATCCTGCTAATCTGGTTTTCAAAGGTCAAACTGAAGGATTTTGTGCAGTTACTTTAATACGGGCCTTCCAACTCAGGCATTTAGGGAATGATGCTCAGAGGTCTTCCTGTAAACTTTCCATACCTTGGGAAGGGCAAATGATGCAAAATAATGCTAGTGAGGTTCATGTGCATGCTCTGGGCAGAAAAAAGAAAGCACAGTGCTGTAAGATAAAACCACCAAGGAACAAAATATCAGTGTGACAGAGGTGAAATTTAGATACCTACAGTCCCAGTAAAAGCCTTGTTCACCTGAAACAACAGTATGAGTTGGTGCACGTAACGTAGGCAGCCATGCTCAGGTTTCCTGGTAGAAAATCCCTGGTGGAACTCTCCCATGTCAAAAAAGGTAGATAGGGACTGCACAGGCACGTGGCGATCCCACAGTGCAGAGACAGGTGGTAATATTCTGGTAATTCTCATGGCAACATGCAGTCTGCAGCTGCCCTTATGACTGACTTTCCAGATAATGATGAAGCAGGATGAACTACCAGCAGTTTGCTACCTGTTGCAACTACCTTTCCTTGCCTGTGCCAAAGGGAGACCATGTACCCTCTTTGAACTCATGGTTTTGCACTCAGGCAGAGAAAAGTAGAAGCCGGACCTTGCAGCTTATTCATTTTGATCACTGCAATCTCATCCAGGGTCCAACCTTACACACTGAATGGGCAAGATGAGACCTATCTACGACTGTCCAAGTATTCCTTTAGGCAGTATTTGGTGCACACACTTCCAAGAAAGCATCCAATCGGGTCCTTCCCAGCACTGTCTGAAAACCTTTTTAGCAGAATAGGCAATAAAATGAAGTACCAATGCATGGTAAAAAAAATCTCTTTCTTGAAGCTAGGTGCCTAACTCTCTCCTAAACTCTGTCATCACAAATGATCCAGAGAGGGAGGTGCCAAAATATTGGATTTTGTAGAGCCTTGTGACTGGAACAAAAGCCATGTATTACCAACGTTCAAAAACAAATGAGTGAAACATCCTTCATCCTCAAGATCCTGAGCAGATGGGATAATCTCAAAACCAGTTCTAGTTTCAGTACTATAGCTCCAAAGAGAAGTTGCACTGCAGAATTATTCCTGAACTTATGTTTTAATTGGCAACTCTCAGAAGTCAGTGTCTATGGATCACCCTTCAAAGACATCCAAGACAAGTGGCAGTCTGCATACAAACACTGTCTACTCTTTCAGTCTCACAGTGCTTACTCTAAGCATCAGAAAGAGGTGGTCTCCAAATATCTTGCTGCCAATTTCTGTGGTCTTGATCATGAGGTCATCTGTTGTCCTGACAGTTATGAGCAGCATTATGATGGACCCACTGCAAATGGTGTGACATGACATGTCCCAGCCCCAGCCACAATAATTGCCTGTAAATTCTGAAATGTATAGTTCCCAGGAATCTCTGGGACAACATGTTGCTACCATTACATAACAGGATTCTGCATAAATAAGAGACTATAGTCAGATTTCAGGGAGCACCGGAAAATGAGATTTTTGCATAAGGCCACTGAAGAAGGTCTGAAGCAAGAGCCATTGAGACACCCTAGACCTCCCAAATTTAAGAAGCAACTAGAAAATATTTTGCCATGTAGATAAGACTAGAGCACCCAGGAGATCTCAGTAGCATTGCAATGGACCATTCACTTCTGTAATCCCCTGCAGAAAAGCCATCATGAGCCCTGAAAGCTATTTTGCCATGTTGCCAAACCCCTTTTCCAGTAATTAGTTTGAATCCACCATGATGCAGACTTTGCTATAATTTCCTTTTCTTGGACTGGCTCCTTTTCCTGTTGTCTTACAAGTTTGTAAACTGGGTTGTATTGGAGGGTTCACACCCCCAAAGAATCCTCTTCTCTAATGTGAAGAGAAGGCTATCATAACATTCATGCCTTTGTAGAGTCTGCCAACAGATAAGTAAGAATGAGACCATTACATATTTCATGAGTGACCCTTTCCACAATCACTTTATAAAGCTAGAGGATGAAGGACAGGAACCCCGTGACTCCATCCAGTTCTGGTATGCACTCTCAATATCCTCATTTGCCGTGTTGCTAAGTGTTCTACATGCTGTATCCATCCCATACTGCTGTCAGGAGTTAAAAAAAAAAATTATTACCAAGTAAATATTAATAATGGACTGAGCCTGGCACAGTTTCAGTATCTATTATGCCCAACTGACATACTTCTGCCAGTGTATATGCACATGTCTGCAAGCGTGCATACTATGCTAGGGCATGGGCTAGTGTTAAAGATGGTGTCACAGTGGAAAACCAAATACTAATAAAACAAACAAACAAAAAACAAACAAACAAACAAACAAACAAAAAAACGCTCTGAGTCACCAGCTAACATCTTCATGCAGAGTCCTCCACTATTCTGAGACTCTCAAGTCAAAAGAGAGTATTTACCTAAAAAAAAAAAAAAAAAGCCTGGTCCCAATTAGTCACAATATTTTATTTTGAATTATTGCTGTATTATCAACAAGGCTTTTACAATTCATTTAAGCTCAGTATGGGAGATTCATCATACACAAAAAAGACAGTACAATGTACAGTGAAAAACTTCAATTTAAAAAAATATGGGGAAGAACTGAATCATTAATGATAGAATTGCAATCCAACAACACCCGAACCCCACTACTCAGAGCATGCCCTTATGCTTAACACTTTCTTTTGGCTCTCTCTCAAGAGCTTATGGGGTTGGAGGATACCTTCTCAGGCACCTGACTGTTCCCACACACTGCAGGAAGCTTGAGTACATAAACACCTCTCCATCCAGAATATCACTGTGGGAGTCAGATGCTGAAGGAATTAACTGCTTTGGCACCAAACCTGTGAGTACAACAATTTCATACTGGATCTAACTCAAAATTCTCAAATGCAGTAAAAGAACTTAGCACTGTTAAAACCAGAAGAGTTAAGCCGATTAGCACAAGCTATAGAACTGGTCCAAATAGTACAATATATCATCTAGAGATTTTGGACAAGAAATTAAGTCTTTCCATTAAATTCAATAGACCTTGAGTTTCAAATTCTGTGAAAAGTATATTTCCAGGTGTATTTATAGCAAGATTTTTCATGTCTATTATTTAACACTATCATGAAAATTTAAACAATGATTGTACTTTTATCAATTTTATGCAGTGAGAAGTATAGTCCACACTTGCCAAATCAGTTCTGGCTTTACTGTAACGTCTCTCAAGAGTCATGGCTGGCATGAGGGTCTTGTTCTCACCTTCCCTACGCTGCCAAAACCAGAAAATAATCAATATATTTCACATTCCCAGCATGGTGAAGTAAGCTAGCAACAACAACAACAACAAAAAATATTATTTGAGGAGAAATAATCAGAAAAATAAAACACTGTGTAGATCCACTTTAGTGAAAGGCTCGGTTTTTCCTCAGTCAGCGTAAAATGATCACAACAACATTTAGTCACCCTGTGCTTGGCCATGTGCTTGGCCTTACGTACATGCTGCTTTAAGAAGTGAAAGTCATTATTTCTGCTGAAAGATTTGTCTTCTGGGTGGGGAAGTCCCCGGGCTTGTGCTGATGACTCTGCTGCTTGACCACTGGCTTTTTGGGACACCATGCAGTCAGACTCCTCTGGGGTTAGCTTTAAGACTCTTTTATTCCTCCTTAAGCCTTACATCATAGGAATAGGTCACAAATGACCTTGGAGACATGTGGTATGCCTAGCAATGTCTTTTCTGTAGATAAGGAGTGACTGTCATCCATTTCATCAGTTGTAATTATAATGCTCAAGAGTTTTGCCTTAGGGCTAGGTGTGCTAGGTTTAAAACACTTGACTATCATACTTGAAGAAAACTGGCAGAGCAATCCATACGCCCATTCACTGTTTTTCCCTTTCTTAGCAGGAAAATTGACCTGTATCCAAGCTTGTGCTTCTGTAAAGAGATATATATTGTGTCAAAGAAATTTCAAGTGACCATCATTAAAGTCAGTTCCAAATTATACTCTAGTTTATAGCACAGGGCTTTCCAGAGCTGATTTAACTGTGTGGTAAGTGAATGGTGGAGAAAAGAGAAAGGGAAATATCAAAAAAAAATGAAAGATAAAGTTGAGAAATCTGTACTACTTGGGTTTAACAATGTCAGTAGTAAAACATGTAGATTTAGATCACTTAGTCACACTGATTTTTTTCCTCCATACCACTGTATACCCTCTATGTACCACTGCAGTCTTTCCCTTCTGTCTCTGTGATTCCAGACAAGGAAAGAGACAAGGCCAGGGTCATCCTGCTTCCTATATCAAAGTAGAGAGCGTATCACTCAGGCACATGATTGTGCAGTGTGAAGGAGCAAATTGGTGCAGTCTGTGGGTTTATGCCCACAACTATACCACCCAATCTGTCTCAACAGGCATGCTTCATTGTGTTTAAAGCAAGAAAGGCATGGCTTGGATGCCAGGATAGGCTGAACAGCTTAAACTCACACAATTCAGGCTGACTTTTTGCTATTTCTGTAAATGGACTTTTCAATCTTCCTTGCTTTCTCTTAAGACAGGAAACAATAACACAGGTGAAGGCAACACATTTCATATGAAATAAAAGTTCTTATTAAAGTTCTCTGCACCACGTTATATCAAGCACCCTGGAAACACTGACCAGGATAATTGTCAGTCCTGGAACAAGAAGATGTTGTAATAACACGTAAATATTTCTGCATATAAGAAATTATGTCATAATACCACTGACTTGGCTCTAACACAGAGTTCTGCACCTGAAATGAATCACTTTGGTGTGTAATCTAGTAACATTCTCTGTTTTTGAGATTGTGTTATATAAATGCTTTTATGAGGCATGTACAATCCAGGAGTATTGTGAGGCCTGAATGTCCAGAACACCTTAGCATGTTGTACTCCCCTGAGAACATGTGCAAGTAGAAAAAACTGCCTTGTATTCCAGTGAAGACTTACTTGCACTCAATCAAACAATGAGATAATTAGCAAAAGTTAACATCAGCATGATTTTAATAGTAAAGGTTATGTAGAACTCGGGATGGGTAGAGCCCTTTGAACAGAATTGGAAAGCATGTCTTCATTGTGCAAGTTTATGCACAGGGAGAACCTGAGCTAGCACATACCCAAACTGGTCTGTCTACATGGTATAGCAGAGTGCCAGGTTGCCAGTTTGTGTCTTGGAAGCAGAAGAGCAGCATCAGTGTGATACCACACCCAAGTAATGAGCTTGGCATCACTGTGCTGACATGGCCATCCTCCTCCAGATTCCAGGGCTCCATTAGCTCAGGCATGCATGCAATGTGCTGTGTTGCACTTTAGGGACAGCCTCAGAGTTACATGGATTTCTGGACCAAGTGCAAAATGAAGGCTTCATAAGAGTGAAGAAAAGCAACCCCCCAAGTATAGGAAGAACCAGATGAAGAAGATTAGACATTATTTTGGACAAGGGAGATCAGTGATAGAAAGTCAATAAAAGTCTGGGGAGATAAATTAGTAAAAGATAAGGAGATAAGTCAACTCTGTAATAGGCCAATGTGAAATGCATGCACAGTAATAAACTCGCAAGTAAGTAATACCTGGTCTTGTATTGGTTCACTGCATCAAGGTGATCTTCATTCCCAAAATAAAAATAGATGAAACCATTAATAACTCAGCATATTTTGAGATATCACATTTGAACTCAACCAGTATGAAAAACCTGAGCTTTATTCGCTTCTCTTTTACTCGTCCTGAAATAAAGTATTTGCAATGCTACTTCTAAAGACAGCTTCCAAAATGTTTCATGAGAGATCCACATTTCTACATAACATTTCAGAAGTTAAGGCAACTTGGAACTCCTAATTCTTTCCTGTCTAAAGCTGAGCATCTTGTTTTTATGAAACCTAAGGTCTCTTACATAAACCTTACATAAATGTGGCAGAAGATAATCTTGCTGGTTGGTGTGGTTTTACAAGTCGATTAAAACCATATTTAGATTATGGAGCATCCGTTATGCAAATGAATGCCAATGTACTTAATGAATGCTTTGACAAAAAAGTCTTGGTATTCACTGCTGACATGCAACCAGCTCTGGGATAAAACCATCAGGAATACAAGTTGGTAATTCCATAGGAAAGGAGAAGTAAAAATTCCCTCACCCTTTATATTGGAAATCAAATAACAATGTGTTGGCTATAAAGTGGTTAACAACACTAGTTAAGGCAGAAATCTTATGACTTAATAGCTAGGAAGTATGGTGTATTTATTCTATTTTAAACTCATACCTTTCTGTAGCATCACAAATAGCATGAATGTAGCTCAAAAGCCCAATTTTTGTTCTTATTTTGTATAGGAATAAACATTCCTACAGATTTAACCAGCCCTCAAGATTAAAGAAGTTACAGGATTATACTCTCCTTCTTTTCTTTGCCAGCCATTTAGAGGAATCAATATTTTAGATCTTAGCACATCTCACATGGCCTGCTTCCAGCTCAGCAAATGAAGTGCCAGATTTATGCACCCACACATTGAAGGTTACATTTTCCTGATTGAGGAACGGTTACTGTCCTTAAACTCCCTGAACCACCCTTCCTACCTACATCTTTTGCTAAAAAACATTTTAAAAAGGGAAGAATAGATTCAAAAGGTCATCTTTCTGCCTGCGTTGCCTCATATTTGTTACTTCTCATGCTACTTCCTCCTGGCATCTATTTATAACTTCCTTGTATGAGCTGTCATACCACAAATTTACATGACCCAGTTAGCATGTATACAATTGCTTCAAAGATTGCACTAGTAACCATCTTGGTTTTGTAGGTCATTAATTTAGATACTATTTTTACAAATACCTTTGTCCTACTTAGGACAATGACCAGCCTGCTTCCAGAAGAGTGCATAAAGCATACCAGTGGCTGTAATTTGGCTTCTGCATAACCTGCAGTGTTTAAAGGGAGTTTCTGATCTCTGCCTTTCTTCCCTAAATGCAGCTTCTCTGTCTTCTCACCTAAAATGCATGACCTAAGGAACATGTTTAGAGGAAGAAAGAAGAGACACAAAGGAAGCTGTAAACAAAGCAGAGGAGGTCGTGTTACATGCTCTGGCCAATGTAAATGACTGATAGACTGGGCAAACCCACACCTCTACAGTCAGGTAGAAATTTCAACCAAGTAAGTTCTTCTGTTGACTGGTTCTAGAGGTTCCTACAAGGTTTCCATCATCAGCATCAATGCCACCTTCTCAAGTTTCTTCTCAGAGAACCTGTAGGAAATTTGGGTTAATGTGCTTACATATTATCTAAATGCATGCTGAAGGTTATGCTCAGAATGGTATGTTGAGCCTAGCAAAGTCAAAGGAGTGTCTATGTCCAAGCTACTTCCAGAATACAGAAAGGACACGATGTACAGTTGCATTAAGGCAATATATCACAATGTCATTATATGTATCACTCGATTAAAGTAACTTTACTGCATCTTCTACAGTGTAGCAGGAACTTCAGGAACTTCAGGCAGTTGAGAGGATTCTTACCGGACTCATAACACTGCTTCCATCACAGAATCGTAGAATACACACAGGACAACCTCAAGACTTGCACCATGTGCCTCAGAGTGTTTTCCAAACTTTTTTTGAACTCTGACAGGTTAGGAGCCATGTCCACTTCCCTGGGGAGTCTGTTTGAGTGCCCAGCCACTCTCTGGGTGAAGAACCTAATCAAGAACCTAATAAGGATGAACTTCCAGCACATGCTTATATAGTGGCAAGAGGATTTTAGACTTCAGAAACTATTCCTTTTCTATAGGTCATTGATTATGGTAGGATTCCAGCCCAGCTCAAAATAGACGTTGGTCAGCAATGCTTTTAGGTGAGCTACCCCCAAGATAAACAGAACTCATCCCAAGCGCTCCAGGAAACAGGGTGTGAGCACTGTCTGCTTTCTATTTTGGTGGTTCTCACTGTGTCACAAGTTGCCATGTGCAGCTATGATTTGATTTATGAAGCAGGCCTTGTGTGTCTCTGGTAGAACAGGTAACTTAGAAGGTAATCTGGACAGCCTTAACAACACTGTGATTTAGATAATAATGTGTCATCCTGTATTGTACTGAGCCGTACTGGACATGTTGTGCTGCAAACGTGCATTGTCTTTCATCCAGAAGCACATTCTCTCTGTCACTAACAGAGGCTGTGAGCTACTTGCTTGCACTGATGAGAATCATTGAATTATCAGACGCCATTTATTAATCTCATTTGAAGTTGGTGTCATTGCTCCTGCAGAGGAGTTTAGGGAAAACATAAAGACCTTTAAAATTATCATTTTATGAATAAGTACTTGAAAAAAAGCAATCTCACAGCTTCAGGAAATAGGAGAATGAATTTCTAAATTTATTAAAACAATTAAAATTACATTCTGTATTTGACAGCCTGACTGCGGACTGACTTGCTTCTATGTGCCTACAAAGGGCTCTTTTTGTTTATGGAAGTAAATATCAGCATTACACTTGGAGAATTCTAGGGTCTGATTTTTAAAGTTTTTTTCCATTGAAGTGCATGTCACAAATTCATTACAGTTGTCTTACACTATAGAGACAGACACAAACATGCCCATGCTGTCAACCAAGCACACACAAAGAGACATGGCATCTCCTCAAGGTTCCCCCACACTTTTAAGTGCTGTTCTCAGCCTGGGACATGTACAGTAGAACTCACACCAACCTCTCCTTCCAAAGTAAGGAACACTGGGAGTGTCATGGGAGCATAACATTGTTTTCCTTCACCATGACAAGTCACGTTCAACCAAATTTTCCTCATAAGGAATCCACAAGATCCAGAACAGATTTAGAATCACAGGAATTTCCAACCTCTAAAGATACAACACACTTATTTTATTCTGTACCCAACCATTTATCCAGGTAATATATGACCCTTGGCAGAATAATACTTGAATTTTTAGTGGCTATTCTGTAAATTTCTTGATATTTGAAAACATTCGTATTTCTGTTTAAAACCTGAAATAGACTTCAGCTGCAACACTCTGTACACTATACCCAGGACTATGAGTCTTTCAGAGCACATTTCCCAGGCCATTTTTTTCTTATATCTATGAAATATCACAGAACTGTCCTTCACCACCCTTTTCTCTTGTCCAAATTTTTTGTTTTTCACATTTCAGTCTTGCTCTTACTTCTTCCCTGGCATTCAAAAATTGTCATACCTGCCTCTGTTATTCATTGCATCTATTATGATCTGCCTTGCCTGTGCTTGCCACAAACAAAACCACTTTCAGAAAAAATTGATGATGTGGTTATTGTTCTGAATATTCTTTTGTAAGTGTCATTACCATGTGGTATTTGAAAGACCAAATATGTTTCAACAGTGGATTTTTATTTAATGTGCACAACGAAGTTGAACTTAGATATGGATTTTCTGTACACTGGCTCAGTCCAGTCATACTCTCAGCATTTGAACCTTTGCAAAGTCAAAGTGTACCAAAACTGCATAAAACTTCAAAATTAAGATATCCCAAGGCAGGTTTTATGCCAATTTAAGTTAAAAACATGTGTTTTCAGACCTTCCAGCATCAGGAGATTCTATAAAAGAGTTTCTTTTTCCAGAATAATCAAATAAAATTTGGATAACATTTTCTATCATCAAATGCCATGGGCTCCTTTTGCCTTACATCTAGACCCAATCAATACAGTGTGCAGACTTTGGCCACAGAGAATCAGGGTACTTGAAACAAATTGATGTCAGGAAGGACTGACTCATGACTCTGATGGATAAAGCACAACACCTATTAATGTAAATATAAATTTGCAATGTCAACATAAAAACATATTTTAAGATATCATCTGCAGGGTGTTTACAGTCAAAACAGACAGGAGTCCCTTCAGGCAACAACTTCATACTTTGTGAACCCTTGCTTTCATATGGCATTGTGTACTGGAAAGTGTTAAGGTAAATATCTTGATATCAAAAAGCTCTCTCTGGTGAATCAAAACAAAAGGCTGGAATAGCAAGACCCTTAATTCAATCAAGGAATTTTAGAATATTATAAATGCACTCACAAGCCCTGATTATACTCTCAGATGTATTAATGTTGAAACTGCTTATAAATTCAGGACTAATGGAACTGTAACTACTATGATCAAGCTTGTTCTACTTAAGTAATATGCATGAACAGGTATTTTAAAAGGTTTGCATGGCATGCATATATTTGATAACGACAAAATTCCAAACACAGGATAGCATAGGCCAAGTAGATTTTAATGATAAATCTGTACCTTATGGGTTTATGTAGAAGCTTCTTTATACAAATTATTTATATGATTTACCTATGTATTGTGTAAGCACAGCTCCACATCTCTTAACAGATGCCACAGCCTTACAAAGGTGAGCATTTTTTGTCTGTGTATTCCTTTGTTCGTTCTGTCAAATCAAACTTGTTGTAAATCAATGTAGCATGATCATTTAATATACTTCATAGATTCATCAAACAGGATAAAGAAACTGTTTTGAGAAAGATGAAAGTCAGTATTTTTCAAAGAACCAACTGTAAGACAGAACTAATATTTGTAAGATGACTGACATGACAGAGTTACAATATTTATGAAAAAGATATTTGGAAATTAGTCTACATGATAAAGTTGATTACCCACAAGATCTGGGTGTTGTGGGTGGGAGAACCACTCACATTCATTTCAAGTGTTTAAATACAAGAATTCTCTTATTTATTCCTACGTCTTTATAATAAGTAGTTTCTCCATTTTTATATTGAACTTAATTTAGTAGAATAATATTTTTCACCCAATATCACTATATTTCTCTACACAGTAACACCCATTGAATTTAATAGTGGCAAAAAATGGAGAACATCTAGCTCATTTCATAAAGACTGGAGTAGACATTAGATATAAGTGAATTGCAGACATGCTAAGTTACAAATACACCCACCTAGACCATTTATAACCCTCTATGGAATTCCAGAACTACATAATTCTTTGCAGAATGTAATATTTTATAAAATAAGTATCTCACTTCCCTTACGATGTTGAACAGACACATTAAAAGCTGACTTTGGCAATGCAAAGACTTAATTAAATCACAAATGACTGATGCAAAACTTAGCAGTATCGCTTCCATGTCAGTGCTGCAAGTATAATAAAGTCCCTCCTGAAACAGGCAAACATCCATGTGACTGAAACCTATCAATCAGCTGAACAGCAAGAAAAATGATTCACACTGGGATAATCCTGAGGGAGCTGCTTCAGTATAAAAATTACTGTCTTACAGCACTAGAAGTATTGCTTATCATGTGCAAGCTAAATTAATGCAAACATTTCCATAAAAGAAAGTTACACCAATCTGATTAAACCATGTTTTATACTGATTTGCTTAAATTATTTTTTACGTAATATACTGATTTATTCAAGTCTGTTTTAAATTTATATCACAGCCCCAGCATTATAATGACGTATGATACATTTTTAGACATCTTTAAACATACGAGAAGCAGAATGAGTTGTTGGTTGTATAAATCAATTTTAAGTTTTTAGAAACAAAACAAACAAAGAAACAATGACAAGGAAATGTAACATTAAAAAAAACAAAACAAAACAAAACAAAACAAAAAACCCTCACAACAAAACCCACTGAGCAGAGCTAAAGTAAGAGGAGTCTGAAATATATTTGAGTGTAATCAATGTCAGCAACCAGTTTAACAGGCACCACTTAGTAGTAAAGCTTCAGGAACTGTCAAGGTGCATATGCAATATTATCACTGATTTGGGATGGGATTTTTTCTATGAAAAGTGGACTGTTACCCTTTTCTGAAACAATAACATGTACCTTGTGTTTTAAAACTAGTCAATCTGGTTAATTCTTGTAGAAGTCATTATTTAGAAAAAGTGAGGCTTCATTAAAAATCATTATGAAATATGGGTGGCTCATAAAAGGTTGAAACCTCTTATCATTTACTTCAATAAAAGTTAGAAGACATTTGAAAGACAAAAAAGCAAGTGAGATCACTTTTCTCAGACAAATAAAAGTGAAAGTCAAGTCAAGAATCAAACTCCTAATCCTTGTTAACTCCTGTTAAAAACTGAAATGTGTTTGCAAACCCTGGGACTGGTGCAGGTGTCTGAAATGTTATAAAGACATAATTATTTAATAAACATTTAATTTTTTTTTCAAAAAATCAGAGCAAGACTATCCATGTTTGCATTGGCCTTACAATTTTTGTGCCAATTCTTGTAATTGAACTCTCCTTTAGGTTTGATTTGTAGAATTTTTCTCATGCTGCAGACACTCAGGATGTCATCAAGTTTTTAATAGAAGTTTGCAGCTAACCATGACAGTACTGACACACTCTGAAAGAGACCACACATACAATAGCTCCAAGAGGTTAATATTGTGTCTTTTTGTCTGCTTGTTTACTTGTCTGTGCAGAATAGACATTTCCATTTCAGAATACAAATTATGGATCTATTTTTTAGCCCAGAGGAGACATCTGAGGACTTATTTGAAATGATCTCCCAGTTTGACAGCAGCATATTGATAAATACGCCAAAATTAGCAACAGTTGACATGTGCATATGCTGACTTCCTCCAGATTGTATTTCCCCAGGTTGCTTAAGTAAAAAAAATATGAATAATGTCAAAATAAGACTAGATACTATGGTCCTACTTATACTTTATCCATTAGACAGAAAATAAAGCCTCTGAACCAGATCTCTGCTTCACAATACAGATTAGGTGCTTTCTGTTGCCTGTTTTGGGGGATATTGGTTTTGTACATATCACAGGGATACAGCGAGGTTCTTCTTCCAGGCTTAATTTCCCAACTTAATAGCAAAAATACCTTCTGTACTTGGGCATGTAGGGTAGGAACCCACACAGGCAAAGCAAGGTCACATTTCCTTTGAGGAAGTAGGGAAACTGCTGCACAGATTTTAATTAGATCATCAGTGCAAAAAGTGTCATATATGGATTCAAGTCTACTTTTGGGTCTCTAAGAGCAGCAAGGTAAGAAGTCCATGTGAAAAGCAACCCTCTGTTGTGTCATGTTTGTGAGTGAAGCAGACTCTTAAATACACTTCAGCTTGGACTTTAATAAATTTTTTAGTTTCCTGTGTTTAGTTTTGTTTTTTTTTTCTCAACTAGCATTGCAGGAGGTGATTCTACCTCTAACTAAAGATTCAGGTTTTGTTTTGCTACTTCTTTCTAACCAAAGACAATTTACCTTGGCTCCTGTCAGCTTCTCTTTTTAATCTAAATTACCACGGCCCAAGGGTAGAAGGGATAGGGACGCGGCACCACACAAAAGGGTTCAGACACAGTTGAAAGTCTGGGTGCAATGCCAATTTATTAAGAGAAGACAGGGACTTATATAGGGTAAGGGTGAGGGGAGGGTTCATAAATGTGGCGGAGCATGGGACTGACAACCCAGGGTAAGACAGGATTGGGAGACAGGGAAAAGGTAGGTGTGACTTAGGGGTATCCAAGGGAAGGGACCAATGGGAGCTCACTCTGCACTGCGGCAAACCTCAGCCAATCAGTGAGAGAGGAGCAGGAAATCCAGGGGAGAACAGGGGAGTAAACAACTTTAGGCGGGAAAAAATGTGAGGGCGAGTACAGACAAGCCCTGCATAATACAAATCATAGGGGTACATTGAACTTGGTATAAAACTAATATTAAACTGGGGAATAACAGGTCAGTCCATGAAATAACAGTCCTTTCAGGCTCCATAAACATCTTTCCAAGCCTGAATTTGTTCCCAATCCGATTTTCTGTCCTCCTCACTAAATTGTAACTAAAATAACGGAAACACTTAGAAAAAACACTTCTGTTTGCCTTGATGAAACACAGTAACCCATACTGTGAAGCTGTGCAATTAGTACGGAAATTTTTTTCCAACGGTAGGTGACATTGTCTATATAGACATAAAACACAGCAAATCTTGACATATGCTAAAGCACTCAGATTGCATAGCTGCAGAGCAGACAGTTCTTTTCACATTTTTTAGATTAGGCAAGGCCCCAAGCTTTCTTCGATCAGTATGCTGTGGTTTGGGTCCTACCCTAGATGACTAACATTGTGGTGGAACTATTTTCAGTCAAGGGATTATTTGTGTACTCCCTCTTGAATACTGATCCTACCACATCCACTTTGTGTCACAGCCCCAAACAACAAGAGGGGAACTGCTGCCAGAATTTCTTCTGTGATCTTTGCGTGAGCATCCCCATCCAAATTGCTGCCCACTCACTCTTCCTGGCACTGCAAGACTGCTGTGGGAATTGTACAGCCATTGATACAGCACCTTCACACAGAAACAAAACACAGCTTCTGTTTCCTCATGCCTTGCTGCCAACATTATCCCATTTGGTTGTTATTTTTCTGGGAAGAACCCCCTTGGCTTTCCCCTGCTGCTAAAATACTAAACAAGTACATAAGAATTTAAGCCACTGTTAATAAGGTGGCAATGCATTCAACCAACAGTATCACTAGTGCCATGGGTATGCAGAATGACTCAGGGGAAATAGAAAGAGCACTCTGCCTTCTTACATTTCAGAAAAAAACGTAGTCCTTCATTGGACTCTGAACTATTAGTTCATATATCATTTTTGGTTTAACATTTAACACTGCAGTCCTTAGACTTTCCCTCTTACAATTCATACGGGTCCCTGCTCAATGTGCCACTGTGTTCTGAATCCAGTTTTGAGTAACCTGTTAGACCTTGTGCATTGCAGAGGGAACCAAAGTCCAGTTTTAGCTTTGGACTCTGCTGCTGACATTATGTGCTTTTTAGCACTGAAAGCCTCAGCATTGCAACACTTGAATTCCCATTTGGATGCAGCCCTGATTTCCTGTACAACTTCTCAGGGTTAGAGCAGTATATTGCTAATGCATTCGGAAACACTGATCAAATTGCTGTGTCTGATAAATACATTAAAAACTTCTTCCTGAGAGAACAGTCTAAATTTTCTCATACAGAGGGAACTCTGGCACATTTTCATTGTTTGGGATTCAGAACCACACAGAGATTATTCTTCTGGACTCCACCAAGACAAGTGGACCTAAAGAAGTTGTGTGTCCTCCTGTTAGTAGTAGGAAATTGTACACAATGTCCATGTTTGTATGGACAAGGTATAGGCAAAGCAACATACCTTGATTTAGATCTGTGAATGCTGTGCTACATAAGATACTAACAGCGCAGTGATCTTGATGCACTCCACTTTCCTTGACTAAGGCAACTCTCCATAAAGGCATGCTATAGTTTTCATCTTTATGTATCTATCTCCATTCAATTTATGCAAAGTCCTAGAGCCTAACTGAGAGCTGGAATATATCCAGGCAACAGAGTATGGTGGTCTAAATTTCCTCATCTTAATGTGGACCTACCTAAGATGCACAAAATGGCACACTAGTAAGTCTTCATCCTCTGCACAGCCAAAGGAGCCAGCTGAAGGCACCTGCAGGGGATCAGCCAGATCCCAAGTGAGCTGAATTACCTTCCAGAGGTGCTTGTACCCTCCAATTAGACACGAAGGCAACATAAAGTAAGCTCCTAGTTTCGATGCCTCAGATAAGTACCACAGTTTAGATGGGATGCATCCAGGCCCATATGCCCATGTATCATCTTCAGGAGGAGCTGACAACACACCCAGCTCTAATGTGGAAGTGCAGAATGTTATGCATCATTTTTAAATTGGCACCCTGACATCTCCTCCTTCTCTGCAGCTCTGCACTCAAGGACTTGGTTGTGATTTACCCCACTGCAACAGCTGCCAAGTCCACATCCAGATTGCCTTAATTAAAAGCAATTACGTTAGATAAGGGCAAGTAAAGAAACATCAGATAAAAGAAATCAGACAGAAGGAATAATCTTAACTACACCTTGTGTTAAAATTACTCTGAAAATTGCTAAGAAGGCTAAATATTGTGGATTTCATTTTTATGGTGCCATTAATATGATGACAAAGTTTTAGTTTGTAGTTCCCTCTCTGAGAAAATTAATTTTCTTCCTTCTGACTGTCTGATACCCCAAGTGCTTAGAGACATTTGTCTTTGGTAAACTCCATCCCTAGCTACTTGAAGTTACATTTAACTTAACATTACTTCTGTGTTTCACACTGGCTAGCACTCAAAAGCAATTGTAATGGTTTAGGAACATTTCCTCTAGCCAAACCAATGTTGTTGCATGAATAACTGACTGTTCTCTTTTTCCTCCCCTGAAATTTATTTGCTCAATATAAACAAGTTTTTCTGAGGGACTTCCATGAAGAAAGTCATTTTGGCAAGGCTCTGTACTGACTGCGTTGGAGAATGATTCCCTGACCTGCCTTGTGTGAGGTATGTGAGCTAAATCTCCCAGGATAAAGTAGTTACATATCTACACAAAGAAAGGGAATTCGGGTGTTTGCATGCACAGGGCATTTCTCACACTGAGGATTGGGACCCACATTAGACAAAGATGAGGGCAGTCACCTAGGGCAGTTTTTCTGCAGGGGATGATAAAGCAGTCACTCATAGTGCACTGGAAAGGCAAGTTTACTTGCTTACTGCTTCCACCACCAACTCAGAATCAAGATTTATGAGAAACGCAGAGACTTTTCCTGACAGCAAGGTCCCCTTTCTCTCTTGCCTGCACCTGCAGCAGCAGGAGTAGTGAAACCAAAGCTGATTTCTCTCACCCCCCGTCATGGCTTTATTCCGTCCCTGATGACAGTGGGAGAAATCTGGTCATGGTCTGCCACCATTTGTGTGGGAAATTCACTTTTTCCCACAAAACTGAGATGTCTCAAAACAACTCCAGTTGCCTAGAAGTTGTCCATTTGTATAAATACACAGGGAGAAATGAAGTCTTAAGATTAAAATCAGAATCCAGAGCTAGATCCAACTAAAAAAGGGAAGAACCCCTATGTCAAAAGATGACTAAGATCAAAAGAGGTGCTGGTGAGGGAGAGGATTACCTACCCAGAGGGAACTCAGGACACTGGGGTTTCACAGGCATGACCAAGGAAATTGATTGCAGAAATACCTAAACTAAGGTAGAAGCAGGGATTATCAAATGTGAGAATTAAATGTCTGGATCCAGGAGCTGGAGAAAAAAAATACATGGAATTCCATCGAGGAAAACATGTAGTTAAATGGAATTCTTCTTCTATGGACTTATGTTTCTTCAAAATAGTTGGAGAGTTCATCTTGCACACTACTTCAGTTGCATAGCATTAGTCTGAATGCTGTTATCATCTGCATCCATGCAGGTGCACTCACCTTAGAGCTGAGGTAGACTGCCTGACTAAGTACAATTATGATGGAGCTCCTGAATTTCAAAAATAATACAAAGATCTGTACTCAGCAAACAATTTAAATTTAAATATATGCAGAAGTAAGCTGTTTCCAGACATGCAATAAAACAACTAACTTGATTAGGAGACTCTATTTCTGTGAGCAAGTTTTTCTACTGAATCACATTGGCTTTCATCAGCATGTCATAACATACAGGGTTTCAGAAAACAGCATTGCCTAGGAAAATTTAGCCAATGCTTGCTGGTTTTCATATGAGAAAAGGGTCAGCCTTTTTAGAAAAAGGTTGTATGCAGAGAAAACTACTTTTGTACCAAAATGTTTTAAGATTGTGTAATGAAATACAGACATAAACAGTGCATAGGTAAATGTATCTTCATTTTAGTGAACAAGCTGCAAGTTAATCACACTTATCCCTCATCTCTTCTTTATTACAGTAACTTAGGTCCCAAGTAGTATGTCAAAAGGCCAGTCTTCTCATCTCTGGGTTAGACTCGTCTCACCAAATATTGGCCATATGAAAGATACACAGCCAGGATAAACTACTATTGTAGTTAACCTGGGAGAGACTTCCCAAGAACAAAACATCCTACCTACCCTATCTATAAGGAGTGAATACTCTTCCAACACAAACACAGAGATAACCTAAGCAACTGATTTTGGGTGACTAATTTGCTGGTGAACAAAATGAAGCTCAGTCTATGCGTGCAACTGGTGGAACAAGAGTAAAAAATTTTGATGTGATCATTTAAAAACAATAAAAATATTGTTTAGAAATCAAAAAGAGCAGAAGAAACATTAAGAAATATTATTGGATTTATGACATATTCATTTTAAAGAGTGTTCAATATTTTAGAAACTGTCTTTTGTCTTTCTGCAGAATCTATCAAGGAATATCCTCTCATGACTCTCAAGCACTTTGTATTAGTTTCCCACCTGTTTCTTCAACTTCAGAAACATTCTTATATACATTTTTACTGCTTTTCAGATCACAGAATCATATAAAAGTTTGGAAAAGACCTCTAAGATCATCAGTTTCAGCCATTGACCAGATATCACCATGCCCACTGAATCATATCGTGAAGTGCCATGTCAACTTGTTTTTTGAACACTTCCAGGGATGGTGACTCCACCACTTCCCTGAGGATCAATTTGAAATCTCAGGATATTTTACCTTCTTTGACTATAACTTCTTCCAATTACTTTTTTTCTTTTCATTTGACAATAACTCCTGCTTCTAATCTTGTTCCAATATTTTTAAGATAATTTCCAGCCAAGTCCTTTGCTTTTAAGCAATCCATGCTTAGTTAAATATTTAGATGCATTTTAGTGAAACTAGGAATGCAAGCTGAACTGTTTTGAAAATGTGTTATTACAATTGTACTGTGTCACTGGTTATTTCTCTTCATCTAACTTAAAGGTTATTCAAACACTGATGAAAGAATCTTGTCTCTCCAGCTTTGTAAGACATTGTCTTTGCAATAGAACAAATTACGAATCAGCTAATCTGTTGATTCTGAATTTAATACCATGGATGCTGATCTTGCTGTCAATAGTTACAGCTGTAATGAAACAACTGTCACTATAGCCTCTTATTAGTGCTCTGAAACTTTCAACTTTATGATGAAAACATCCTCTTCTTTGGGTCAGCTTGTGGTTTATTTATGTTAAACTCATACATATAAATATATAAATATTTATATTGAATTAAAGTTTCTCTGTAGCAAAGGCTGATGCTGGAAATTTGAACTTTAACAGTGTCTGAAGATGCCACAACCCCTACTTTGCACCTTGGCAACAAAGATTCCACAAGAAATAAAGGAATGTTACAGATGCCATGACACCCTGATGTCCACTACAAAATATATTTTTATAATGATATAGGAATTGCCAAAAGAACATGGCCTATATGTATAATAGTGTTTATCCCTTTACCATTAGATTTTCTGTAAAGGAAGGTGACTGGAATTTCTCTAGCTAGTGCTGAATTCACTGATGCCCTTTGGGCTGTGCTGACTATGTTAAGCAGGGTCAGAGTGCCATTACAGACTGTGTTTTCCATTTTGCAGTGCTTTTCAGTGTTTCTTTATTGCTGTAGGCCATAAATGAGACAGATAGATGATAGAGATAAATGGCTACAAGGTAGGTGCAGATATACACAAGAAAAATCTTTAAGGAGTCCCTTTTTTTTTAAAATTTCTCTGAATCCTCTGTATGGTAAAGGTTATACCACGATAGCCAGCCTTTCAGCTAAAGATTTTTAAGGGATTTTACACTTTTGGATACATGATTTACCATCTACCTGTCTCTCAGTCAGCTACCTAGACCCTTTTTTTAAAATCTGTTCTTTGACTATAGTCCCTGTCTCCTAGTAAGCATAAGTGGAAAGAATTCTAGTATACAGAAGTGTCTTCAAATCATTGCTAGCCTTCCTATAAACAGGAACAACAACATTTACATTTAATAAACTGCAATTATTAAATTTAAATTTACATTTAGTAAATGTAAATTTAATTTTATAATAAATTAATTTACATTAAATTTTTAATAAATTACATTTGTACAGTCCCCCTTAAAGCTAGACTTCCAGTCATATTTTGTGTTTAAGTCAGTCCAAAGCCTTTTAGTCTATATATCAAACAGTGTAAGTAATTTACATCTGCAATTTTCTTGAATGATGAAATAAAACTGTGTCCTTGGGTGCATCAGGCAAAGCATCACCAGCTAGCTGAGGGAGGGGATTGTCCTGCTCTGCTGGGGTGGCTTCACCTTGAATATTGTGTGCAGTTTTGAGCACAACAATATAAGAAAGATATAAAGATATTAGAAAGCATCCAAAGGAGGGCCACAAGGATGGTGAAGGGTCTGGAGGGGAAGCCATTCATGGAGCAGCTGAGGCCACTTGATCTGTTCAACCTGGAGAAGAGGAGACTGAGGGGAAACCTCATGGTTGTTTGCAACTTCCTTTTAAGGGAAAGTGGAGGGGTAGGTACCAATCCATTCTCTCTGGTGACCAGGGCAGAATCCAAGGAAATGGTCTGAATTTGTGTCAGAGAAAGTTTAGGCTGGATATTAGAAAAAGATTTTTCACCCAAAGGGTGGTTGAGCACTGGAACGGGCTCCCCAGGGAAGAACTCACATCAACAAGCATTTGGACAAATGGTTTCAGGCACGTGGTGTGACTCTTGGATGTTCTGTGCAGGACCAGTAGTTGGACTTCCATGTTCCTTGTGGGTCCCTTCCAACTCAGGATATTCTACGACTCTATGAAAATTAGCTCCTAAGTGGCTTTAAATTTGGCAGCTGCCAAGGTATTTGTTATAAAAGATAGAGATGCTCATCTATTCCACAACTGTCTTACACAAAACTGTCATATTTCTCAACACAATCACTACATAAGAACTACAAATTAGTATATCAGTTTAGGAGAAACATAGGTTGAAAGATTTCTTGACACTTTTAATTTATTCCATTTGATTTGCTTTGTTTTTAAAATGCTACATGAATAATTTTATGTAAATCAGGGCTTCTGTTATAGTCATTAGTATTCAACTAATAGTTTAATACAATAAATTAGCTTGTAATAGTTTACAAATGTCATTCCTTTTAGGCTAAAATCTTAGGGACCATATTTGCCAGAGGATTGTGTTGTGAATTATACTCCTTGTGTGAACAAAAGACACAGTGAAAAGACAAATGTTCTTTTTCAACAAGAATGTTAACAACTGTATTTCTTGGAATCATGATAACTTTAATTACTGAGGTATTAATCTTTACAGTTTATCTGTTACTCCTCGGTAGGAACCCAATGGGCAATAGCCTGTAAAATGACAGATGTAGTAAAACCATTTGAAAAAAAACACAACAGAACTTGCGGCCTTTTTTTAAATAGGCAGTTATTTTGAATCAAGAAAAGCTGGGGGTCTGGTCTTGGCTTTCTCCTTCATGGTAAGATATTAAATATTTGCTTCTCAGAAAAGTGCTTTAATTGCCAATTACATTAGATACATTATATCAATCACACAGTTTCTTTATGTACATCCAGAGGGTTTCAATGAGGCTAAAATACCTGATGAGTAAAAAAAACCATAGTTCAGCAAAAATGACTATCACAGCTGAGATAATATTGTTTCAGAGAGGAAATTCCCAGTCTTACTGTAGACCATTTAAATTTCTTTCATGTGGAGAGGAGGGTTTTTAAATTATTATTTTGCTGCATTTTGGACCCCCTAAAACATTTTAATTATGAAACTATTTGTTTAGTTAATTAGCCCTTTGACATGCTTTATCAAATAGGAAGAAGTT
The DNA here is from genome assembly GCF_003945725.1 of Corapipo altera. Taxonomy (NCBI): domain Eukaryota; kingdom Metazoa; phylum Chordata; class Aves; order Passeriformes; family Pipridae; genus Corapipo; species Corapipo altera. The sequence goes on along the minus strand of NW_020884875.1, from coordinate 20,271,656 downwards.
GACACAGTAGTGGAAAGTAAATTAAAAATCAAATCAATAATATTTTAAAAAAGCACACCAAATATAAATAAAAACTCTTTTTTACTCTGGTTTCTGATGATATAAAGAAAAGCTGAGAAGTTGAAGAGGGGAGTGTTGTTTTGTTATTGTTGTTGTTTTAGTGAACTATTCCTTTAGAGACTATATGTCAGCAGATCAACTTTATCCAACTTCAGCAGCTTCATCGAGTATTGTTACAAAGAATGAAAACACTTTTATTCTTCTTAGTTTCGATCAGGAACAAAAGTTGGCTAATTCTAGAATATCTTTAAAAATATTGAGACTTTTTAAAGCGAAATTATAATTTTATAGTAAAAAAAGATAGGTTTATGCAAATAAGCAATAATCTCTTCATTGACACAGTTAGTGTTGAATGTATAAAACCAGCAATGTGTAAAACTTTCTAATATAAAAAACTGCCAATAAATCAAAACACATATCCTTGTTTTAAATCTGTTAACACAAGAACAAGTGGCTGCTAGATTATCAACGTAATGTTATTTTCTGAGTAGCCTATTAATGACTTCAGTAATCATGAGCTATGGAAAGTAATTGACGCACCAATCATCATCTCTGATTCCATTTTGATCTCTATCCATGGAAACACACATTTTCCACATACTAACATACCAGCTCTAGATTTCTTTTTTTTTCTGATTTTCCTGGTTTTCTTGCATGAGGCTCTCTTACCAACTGAAGATGCTGCTATTCAATATGCACTTTCTATACAATCCCAGCTCTCCTGTTGGAGTTATATAGGACAATTGAATTTTTCTTCTCATTCTCTCACAGTACAGGAAGGAAAGATGAACAATTCAGTGGACAGTGTTTTCATTTGACTTTTCAGTTGGCACAGATGAGATTTATTTATTTATTTATTTATTTAAACTTTCCAAAATGACTACTGATATCAGAGAAGGTTTAATTTTATCATCTTATTAAACAATAAAAGAGGTCATTGGTTACCTGAGCATTAAGTGCATCATTATTTAAACCTAGGCTGACTTTCTGTTTCGACAAAGCTTGCACAGAGACAATGTGATACACACACATAAGTACGAATCTACAAGGAAATACTTTGTAACTTTAAACACTAACAAATCTTGTTATCCTGCTCTCAGAGTAATTTCAATCCTCTAAGCAATAACATCTGACCAGTGAGTTTATGCTGACAGCGTTTGTTCACAAAGACTGAGCCTGGTTCCCTACTTCTCTGTTTCTCAGGCTCTGACTTACCATTTTCCCTACAGCTGAAATACATCGACTGTCTAGAAATGCTGGGCCAGATCCTGCATTCTGCTGAGATTTCCTAAGTAGCTTCTTGGCAAATGCAATGGAAGAGGGGAGAGAGTGGTGATGGAAGCATGGATTAGGGAAAAGCGGATTGTGTGAAGGCCAGCAGCAGATTCAGACTCCAGAAACTTAAAGAAAAGTCAGCTAAAGTCCTAGAGCTGTGGTCAAGAAAAGCTGTCATATCTCTTTTTATCAAGATTTGATGCGGTAAGTGCCCATGATCCCAATGAAAATGTTTAGTTTTGCATATAAAAAAAATTTCTTATTAAAGTTGAAACTTGGGACCTACAGAAGTTGACAGGAAGACAGAGTTAATTCAATGGGAATCCTCTTCTGACAGTAGACCATTTTATGGGTTTTTTTCCCCTTTTCCCTTATGAACAACTTTTGAACCTCCATGAGAGCAAAGTTAAAAGAGTTTCGACAGTTCCAAGGAAATATAACTGCCTGTTATCCTTCCACCATTCAGTCCCCCTTTGGAAGCTATCCAGTTGTCATACATCTAACAATATCCAGAGAAATAAAAACCTCTGCAGTTACTAAAGCCAAAATGAAAAAAATAACAAGCTTCACAATCTAGCAAACCAGGATACTCTAAAAAAACCCAACAACTTCAACTGTGCATAACAAATCTGAAAGCATTATCATGTCTTATTCACATTAATACTGAGATCAGAGGATCTCATGACACCATACAAAATATTATACTTCCCTGTCCTTTTCTTATAACAAGTTATTTTCAATAAGTGTTACAAAAACATGATATTACAAAGCTCATGCTGATAAATTCCAGATAATGACATATTAATAGTTTTTCCCCACCTCTTTCTGCTTTCGCAGTCCTGAGAGCTAAATATGAGCTGTAATGACATGAGAACTGAGATTCTCAAACCACATAATTCAAAACCTGCTGAAAAATATGAGCCTTGATATCATAAGAAAATCTGTGTAAAGTACAAAATATATAGGATTTTATGACGAGATGATTATTATCGTAATTCTTCTGTTTCATTTGAACAGGGAGTATAAGGTTTTGCAGTGAACACACAAGTGCTCTGTAAGAAATGCAAAATATGTAATACTTTTGTGAGTAGTGAGTAATGAGACAGGTAATGTAATAATATATGTTGGCTTATACCCTTTGTATGTGCGACCCAGCTTAATAGAGGCATTGGAAAAAACTGTGGAAAAGCAGCACAGGATATTTAGATAATTAATCTTTTAACAAGTCCTGCAAAGCCACTATCAGACACCAGTTCTCTTCCAAATTAACTCTATGTTGGTCAGATTTGGAAACCTGAATATGAAAGTTGTTAAGAATTAAATTTGCTTCAGAACTTACTATTGGTGTGTTTCAGAACCAAAAGAAAACCAATAGTTTTCTTTTCAGAAAACTAACTCTTAATTTTCCTAAGTACTTCCCAAATCAGAAAAATAACTACCACTGGCTGCCTCAACAGCCAGCAACGTGCCACTCCTACTTGAGCGCTGCTGAATGCACTCAAAACTTTCTGGTTTTCTATTTTTTTTTTTCTGGTTTGCAATTTTGAGTCTTTTCTAGCATCTAAAGTCAGCAAAATGTGCAGGAACCCACCTATGAATAGGAAGGTACTGTGGAGAGAGTGCAGAGTTAGAGCTGAAGGTATGGACTTTATTGCACAAACATCAAGATGCTGTAAAACTTATTTCTAATTCCAGGTGCTTTGAATCATCAGCAAATCTTTCATCCTTAAGCCTTACTTCAAAACTCACCGTGTGCAAACTGCTTCTGAAACAAAGTTTTCTAGTGAGTCCATTCAATGACATTTTCCTTTTGGGGGCATGCTCCTCCTCTCTCTCTCTCTCTCTCTCTCCGCTTTTGCATCTAAACTAAAGGCATTCTCCAGGACTCACCTCCTTTTGCATGAACACATACATTTCATATTGCGCAGTAGTTTTTACAAAAAACCTCTCAAGGAGAGGAAAAAGAAGGCGTTAGCAAACTCCTGTTTGAATACTGGCAAAACCTCTGTGAAACAAATCTTTAAGTGGAAATGAAAAGTAGATATTTTATTAAATTGATGACCTAACATTGTGCTTCCTGTTCTATTAAAAGTCACTCTAGGTTTACAGCATATCAGCTCCCACAGCACGGCTGCAAGATTAAGCTGGCTTTGAAGAGCTATCATGACAAATTAAATGCAATCCAAGAGAGAAGTGCCCCAAGCTCCTGAATTTTTCCCCCATTCTACAATTAGTATGTTTTGAATTGATAATCTTGTTTTTCCAATCTGAGTCCTCAGTGATGTTTTCGTTTTTTTGGTTTTTTTTTGGTCATATGGCATAACTTTTAAGGGAGGATAGCCTGAAAATGGAAAAGAGAAGTAGTCACGCATCTCACAGAGGACCTCATTATCTGATGTTCTTTGGATAGGCACAGTAAGCTGCTGTTAGCTGTATGTTCTTTCCTGAAATTCTGCTGCAAGGAGGTGGCATCTCCCTGGAATTAAGTAATCACAACTGAATCTCAGCTAATGTAAACTCTGTGTACTCTCTGCCCAAATTCCTAGCAAGGTTGCCAGGCCATCTGTCTGTCCAGTGGGCTGCTGGAACCGAAGTTTACATTGCCTTCCCATGCAGCAAAGGATACACAAGTTCTTTTCCTCCTTCACAAGGACCTAATACTCACTTCCTTTTCCTTAGGAAGCAATATTAAGCCTGAGCACTAAATTAAATGCACTGAATACATTTAATATTGTCTGAGGCACAGCAGCCATCCATAACGTTTACTGCAAAGGTCTAAGATCAGCTGCAAAAATGTCAGTGTTCATTCCAGCGCTTCTCCAAATGGTCTGCCAAAGATGTACCTGTTAGAAACACTGCCACTGGAATTAGGCACATTTGCTCCCACCTATGTGCAGTAGGAGTCAATCCTTAATTCACAGCTCTATGAGAGTAACAGGAAGATTTGAAGCTCTATTCAGGCAGACAGTCAAATAATTCCTCAGTAGCTTTTTTAGGGATGTTAGAATGAAGGTATATCAATAGTCTTCTATTTATTTTTAAATTAAATTTCACTCCTCAAATGACATAAGTAAATTAACTAACAATTTTTTTTGCTGTTTGGAACCTGTACACAGGTTTTTCAGGGAAGATGAAGTGATTGCAGGCACGAATGAAGTACCACCACTGTTTTTGTCTGTTAAAACATCATCCAAAAGCACTGATGAAGTTAAAGTATTGTTGCTTATTCATATGCTGTTGGGACTGTGTCAAAAGAAAAGGCAGAGAGGAGATAGAGAGACACGAAAAAACTTGTCCAAACTTATAAATGTAATTGGAAAAACTGTAAGTGGAGCCACATCTCCAGAGTGTCAGCCTAGTATGTTTAACTAGGAAAGAATACTGCTCCCCCTTTAACAATTACTTTTGTAAATTCCTTATCTTTCTGTCAACAAATAGTAAACGACATATTGCTCATAGCAAATTATAAACTATATTTGTATATTCTGTGTACAAAGAGGACACAAAGTACATCAAGCATTATAATTCAGTGTTTACCGTTTAGTTCAGTACTTCATAGGAAAATAGAAAATGGTTCATAGCAAGGCCAGTTGAGCACAAGCCCTGTAGGTGAGCTGCTCTGCAAGAAGTGATATCTCTGCTCCCCTTCCTGAAAGCATTTCTATCCCTATTATATTTCACTCAACTCAGCTTTCAGGTTTGTTGGTTAACTGCATTAGAAATTCTGAACCAAGCTCTGAACAGACATATTCAGACTTAGGAAGCGATGTCATACCACCTTCGTGTAAACTGTACTGTAATTTCTGGATTCTTGAAGCATTTACATTTTTCATGGTATTTTACATTCGAAATTATATCAACAATAGAAAAAATAAATCAGATCTTTTTTTATTATTAATTTTTTTTTAATTTTTTCTCAAAGTGAAAAAATACCACATTGTGGTTCCATCTAAATCCTTTCCTGGTAAGGATTGGTCATGCCTGATGTTTCTGATTAACAACATTCTTTCCTTGAGGAAAGTTTACTTTTTTTTTTTCTGTAAAAAATTCATGAAATTCTTAAATCTACAGATACAACATGGATTTGATTTTGTTCTGTCATGCTGCAGAGGTTGGCGAGTGACTTCAATAACAGAGTCAAAGGCTGTAGTGATGAAAGTTTCCTTTCAAATATCAGCATTGCAAGGATACCTATGAGAGGCATTTACTTTGTCAGAGTTACACAATTCTTAACATGAACGTCCTCAGCTCTATTTGTAAAACACTTCCAAATTGTGTTTTAAAGTTGTAATTCAAGAGACTATATTTCAGGGGGAAAAAAAAGGAAACATGGGAGTTGGAGATGGAAACCAAGACAGACAGACTAATTCACCAACTTCCAAACTTCCAGAACCAGGCAGTATCACATAACTTTCTGGAAAAGATCAATAATAATGAGAGTTGCATTGTACAGGATTCAAACGACATAGAAGAAACAGACACACACTTTGATGAGAACTGGATAAATTGGAATTAACTGTAAACAGCATGGATAAATAGTACCTCTCAACCACATGAACTCAGAATGGAGAAATTTTGTAAGACCTTTCCTTACCAGAAACTATGATTTCCCTGCATCTTTAAAATAACATTATTGCAAAATATAGAATCACTTCACACCAGTTCCCTCTGTTTTAAATTCTGTACTTTTCATTCAGGTATTTTCATTTTCTATTTAACACCAATGTTAAATTCCAAAAGTAATTCCAAAACACACTTTTTGTTCAGAACTGTGTAATGCCATGATATAAAACAGTTCTTCCCATTTTGCTCTCCAAAAACCAGCATGAAAAATTTTTGTATCATACTCTCAAATACAACTTTGCTTTTATTTTAAGTTTAAGAATTTTCAATTAAAATATGGATCAAAAGTTTTAGGTTACATAAATCAATAACTTCTGCAAACATAGATAATTTATATAAAGCAAGTCATTAATCCGGATCAAGCTTCTTTCAGCAGCAATCCCCTGCAAGAAGTGCTCAACCTATCTCAAAGTTAATTAGTAAACGCTTCTCTGTGCTGGGTAACTTGGCACCTTGGGGAATCAGTACATCTTAAGAGATTATAAACTGTAGCAAGACTTTGGAAACTCCAGATCTTGCAGGAAGTGCTCAACTCCCACCTAAAAAATGTTTTAATTTAGCGATTTAGTTTTGGGATTTGCTGGGTTTGGTTTTTTGAAGAGAGAGTATTCTGGAGTAAGTCATAGGTGGCTTAAAGTATAATATTCTTTTCTGTGCTTCTGTACGCCAGAAGGCACTCCTCTGTGGGTTTGGTTTAATGCATTTTCTTCTTGTGATTTCAGCATAAGGCAGGTAGGACTCATTATTTTAAAAAATAAAGGTGTTAATGTTTCTTAATTTTATAAATGATATAAAATCAATAGGAAAATTAGCCACAGACAGTTTAAATAAGTAATGCTAGAATTTGCTTGAAAAATCTTTATAGTTGCAGATTCTGTAACATTCAGCTTACAGTCATTTAGACATTTATCCTACAAGTTTTTGTGATTTTGAGCACCCCTTACTTGCTTGAGTAAAGCAACTGATGTCAAGCATCCCTAAAAACATCAGGGATCCAGGGCCAGTGTTACAACTAGTGTCCTCTTTGAAACCCCAAATGTAAAATAAATATTCATAGAATCATAGAATGGTTTGGGTTGGAAAAGGCCTTAAAGATCCTCTAGTTCCAAACCCCCTGCCATGGGCACCTTCCACTAGATCAGGTTGCTCAGTGCCCCATCTGACCAGACCTTGAACACTTCCAAGGATGAGGCATCCACAATGTCTCTGGACAGCTTGTTCCAGGGCCTCACCACCCTCAAAGTAAAGAATTTCTTCCTAACATCTAATCTAAACCAACCCTCTTTGAGTTTAAAGCCATTCACCCCTGTCACCACATACCCTTGTAAAATATCCCTGTCCAGATTTATTGTAAGGCTCCTTTAGGTACTGTAAGATGCTCTTAGGTCTCCCTGGAGCCTTCTCCAGGCTAAACAGCTCTCTCAGCCTTTCCTCATAGGAGTAGTGTTCCAACTATGTGATCAATTTAGTGGCTTCCTCTGGCCTCTCTCCTGCAGATCCATGTCCTTCTTGTATTCGGGGTCCCAGAGCTGTTATTGCGCAACGTTTAGTATAGCCCAAATGAGATCACATATTTTGGTTTGAGTTTTTTGTCTGATTTCAGTGGGAACAAAGTCAGGCAATAAAAGCTAAACCAAACAGATTAAAAGAATTGCATTAAAGAAAGTTGAAGTAAACACAGGGATATTTTGATAGTGTTATCAACATTCAAATAACTGAAATGTACTCATATCCCTTGAGAAAATATCCAGAATGTCTCATTTTAGAGTTTTGCTAAGCAAGGAAAGCTACTGCCAAAATATACAGTCAATTATTGCCACATGTAGAAAATTACGGGGGGTTCTATTTTTTTTTACTTTTTTTTTTTTAATTCTCGTCTATTTTGTTTTGGTTCCATTTGTCCATTTTATACATCTGTGCCTTACTTCTATGTACAAAATGAAAAAATTGAATACTTAGTCATGGGATATCAGTCTTAATCTCTCATGACTTGTTCTTGAACAATATTTATTGGAGTTGTTTATTCATATGTGGAACAACCTCTCCTGCAGCTCTAAATATATTCTTCAGAAGTATTATTGCATTGAGATACAGTAAAAAAAAATCACTGGAGAATTTTAAGAGAGATACATACATTGAAAACAGGGTTAGTCATTCCCTAGCATATATCAGCAACTTCTAACCCTGAAATGTCAAAGATGGCAGAATTCAGTGTGTGGGGGCTTTTGTGCACACAAAAGATTTTCACACAGATACAGATGCCTATAGACCTGCTTTCTGTGGACTCCTCCATACTCTTTTTGTGGATGGGATTACACAGCATTGGACTACTCCCTACTCTGGAGCTGCAGCTGTGGCAGCCACCTTGACCAGCTGTTCTGCAACTTCACATCAGTTTCCTCGGTGCTGTCGGGAAGATGACATCTGGTCCTCACACCCAATTTACCTACTTTGCCTACTTTACACTTACTTGAAAGTCACCAACCTCCTCTGACCTACCTGCTGCACCGAACATGTGAGGGAAGTCTTACCAGTTATTTCGCAGCAATAAAGTCTCCAGTATAGAAAAATATCTAATGAAAATCTTGTCACAGTGTCGGGGAATTTTCCTGTGATTTACCAATAATTTCTCCTCTCCCACATTCAATTAGAATTTTAATCTATTGTCTCTATAAAGAGGGGAGGATTCTAGGGAATGTATTAAAGCCTGTTAAGGTTCACACCATAGTAATTAAACCCAGAATTTATCCCTCCATACTATTTTAATATAAACAGTGCATGCAATTACAGATATTTCTACAACAGGAACAAAATATATGGCCCATTCTTATTGAGAAGAAAGCTTGCAAGAATGAACAAGTACCATTTTTACATTTCCTATAAAAAAATCCATAACTAACAGCACAACTTGCCACACCACATCCTTCTATTCCCTGCTATTGCTTTCTGGATTCTTTCTCTATATTTGAATTGCCAAAAAGTGTATTGTTTCCTAGTCATGCTTTGCCAGGAAAATAAGAATAATAAGAAGAAACAGACTAAACAGCTTAGATGATGGGGAGATCTGAAAAGATGTACTTTTGTCTCAGATTCACCAAGCTATGACTTTTTCTGGGATTTTCAATTTAAAACAGAAGAACATCCTCTCTGAAGATTGCATTTGAAGGATTTGGTGCACTTTTTCTGCAGGGCTCATTTTGATCATGTATTTACCAAACAGGAGTTTGAGTAGACAAAATCTCTCTCCTAAATTATGAGAAAACCACAATTTCTTGGGACAAATACAACCACAGATAAATTCCCTACCTATCATAAGTTACTTTAGAAACCTACTTTCCCCATTCAAGATATGAAGATGTAATCTTACTCTCTTAATTAAATATTGATATTACTATTATTTGGTAATAGTGTTATCAATCTCAGATTATCTCAAATCATTCTCCATTTCCTATATAGCCCTTTAGCTTTACATGAATACAAATAATCAATACATTGCTTATAGCTTATGCCACCTTCAAGACAGGAAAGCCTGGAAAAGTTAGCAGAACAAAAAGCATTTTGCTAGCTGAAACAACCATAACTGATTGTTTCCGTACTTTCTAAAGACTTGAAATTATTACAATAAAATTAGTATGTTCAATCAGAAATTCAGAAATTCTGGACTGTTTTCCAGGTGCTATCATTTTTTGAATCAAGAATTTCATAACTATAGTGACTTAAGCTGCTTAAATCTACTAGTATTTTGGATGGTTGAGTAAATAATTAAGATCCGGAAACCTACCTGTTGATTCTTGAAAAAAACAGGACGTTGGTGTCTAGATTTAAAGAATTTATTTTTAGTAGCCAGTTATCAGTCTGAACAGTCACTGAATGAGCTGAAAAGGTAAACTTAATGCAGCCAAAAAAGTAAGGCGCAGGGACTTCAAACATTTCAGAAGATTGCCCCCAATGTTGGTATTTTTGTTCAAGATTAAGGTCTTGAATCAGAAAACTATGTCTGCTGGTTTTACAATGCCAAGCATATCTTGCAATTCACGATCAAGTAAACACACAAAAAGAATTTTCCTGTTAGCAGACCTGGCACTGTTCCCAGTGATCCTGCCTATATGAACTGAAGATAAAAGCACCTGGAGGTCATAAAATAAAACATTTTCATTGCTTTTTCCTGGTTTTGCTGACATTCAATGTAAAGTGAGCATGAATCTGCATAAATCTGTATGTGTTTAAGAAATGTATTTTAAAACTTGGTTAGCCTATGTAAATCTGGAGAGATTGGAAAAAGATATCTAAACTTGAGACACTTCAAAGAGTTTGAGATTTGAGGTACATGGCCACTATGAGAACAGAGCTCTACTAGCATTCCTCATAGGAATGACTAAGCTTCAAGCCCTCACCAGCTCTCTAGATCAGAGTTGTAAATATATATTTTTTAAGCTTCAGACCTCCAGCAAATGCTGTAATGATATTTAGTATAGTCTCTAAGAAAGGAAGAAAAGAAAGACAAAAAGAAAGTTCTGAGTTCTTTTAACTGCCCTGATTGTATTCAATGTACTACATGAAGAATCAGGTAGTTTGGACTCACTTTTGCGAGACCATCTCTAAATACCAAGATCTTATTCTAACAGAATATATTAGACTATATGTATCTCATATATAATACAACAGAAAATAATAGGATACTAATGTTCCAAATACTAAGATCTTCTACGTGAGCCTAGATTCTCTTATGGAAAACATGGAAAAAAGTAAAAATTTTAAAAGGGTATATTTTCAAAACTTGGTCAGCTTTGTCTACAGTTTCTGCTTTGCAGAAATTGTGAGTGTAAAGCTGAGACTACAAACATGTGCCTGTTTTCCACGGCCCACTGCCTTCCCAGGCTTACAGGAAAAGAAAAGGCTAAAAGAAGTTGATCAGCCTCCAAACTCAGCCCCCTCACTAGCACAGTGTTTACTGTGGGCAGGGTGTTATCCAGTTTGATAAAGTATCACTCTTCTCTAAGGAAAAATAATGCTTGTGGTAGTGCAGCATATAAGGACTAAATGAAGTTACAGACATTTGACTCCTGTACCTGAATATTTTTTTTTAATTTAGTCCAAAACTAAGCACCGTCAAGATTTTCCATGAGTTAGGAACTTTATGAGTCTTGAAGGGAAAAACTCAATATATAGGACGGTCTTATATAAGATTATCCTTAGGGATAAACCTTGTTTATATGTTTTGTTCAAGAACAGATTATAATGAATCACTAGATGGATATGAGTCAGCAAAGTAATGCTCTTGCAAAAAAACAGACAAACCCATTCTCAGATGTTTATCCACGAGTATTGCTTTCTGCTTTACTGATCACTAGTCAGGCCTTTGAAGAAATGATGCATTCAGCCCTCTGAACTGCCCTTCAAAAACTGTGGGTTAACTGCACAGGACCCACAAGAAAGGGACTAATATTGTCATTCTTGTAGAAAGAATAAATATGAGAAAGGACAGGACTGTTTAACCTGCAAAAAGCTGTAGGTAAGAACTGTTGGTTTAAGTCTCTAGGCAGAACAAAACATTATAACATCTCTCACACTCTGCAGAAGCATGACTTGTAGTGTGATAGAAACACCTTTAACAGTTTTTTGCAAAAACCATTATCCTAAAGCACCAGTGTGAAGCTGGATTGTAGCACACTTCCTCGAAGCCTAGCATGATGTCATCTACCTCTTTGCTCCAAGAGCCACTTAAGAGCAGATATGCAGCAGAGATCACCTCTATTGTGGAGTTCCCTTATATGCCAGTGTCTCAGAGTCTGATTTTTTGTAGCCTTACATTATAGTCTGGAGATGGAAGGTCCTCAGAACTAAGACTGCAGGAAGCAGTGTCTCCTTGGGCTTTCAGATGAGTAAAGGACTACTATTAATGCTTCTCACAGTGAAAAGGGACAGTTTTGGTCCTGTGGTGCGTGGTCTTTGTCTCCAGAGCCATCATCCTGTCATTCACTTCTGCACCGGAGGAAGGAAGCAACACATGCTGCATTTGGCTTTGTCCTTCCACAGGCAAAAAAATGAGTGGCTGAAAGGAGCTGATTGCACCTTGGTACCCATGCTGAGCATCTTTATAAGATCTGGCACTGTCTAGACTTTACAAGCCTCTCAGTCTTAGTCTGTGTCATGCTTAATCAAAGACAAGAAAAATAAGATTTGCAGATGTTTTTGTTTGATCAACTGTCTTCAGTTTTATTAGCTGTGAGGTTGGTCTCACGTTTCCTCAGATGTGTCATATTAATTCTTGCCATACTAGATTGCACAAATCATACTGGGTTGCTGGATCAGACACAAAGGGAAGTGGTTGCCCTAATTATGTGTAATATCTACATGGTCTTGCAGACATTTAACAGACTGAGAGCTTCAGCAACACTGTTATACTGCCAAACCTACGGAGCAAAACCTTCCAGAATGTTTTGAGTTTTTCTTTGAATCAGTGGCAATTTCCGGGATAATAAAGGAAGCTGGAGTCCCCTCAAGTTTTAGCTTTATTTTAACAGCTTCCATAGGAAGGTATTGTTTTCAAAACTGAAGATATAGGGATCAGCTACACATAAAGAACTCATCTGCAGAGAACATTGTTGCTTCTCAGATGACACTCTATCACAAGCCCATCCAAATGCTCATTCTGTACTGCTGCATACAGCTACATTGCTATGCAGTCTCAGGAATTTTCTGTACCATACTTACATGGTTACTGGGCACTCTCTGAGAGAACTCAGTTGTATGCTCCCAGCAAGAGTTGGATCTCCAGTTCTGACTAGTCATGAGTTTTGAGGCACCTGCTGCAGCTAACTCCTTTTCTGCATCTTGCTGTGTTTCACAGCATTTTACTGGAAGCAAAGCCATTTTGCTTTTCCTCTGTCCTACCTCTTGGGCATCACTCCAGCAATGGCCATAAAGATCAGCTTTACACATCATCACACAGTTATTTGCACATAACACCTAATAGGCAATAATCAGTGCATCCTATGATTAAAGATATAGAACTGGCTTTAAAAGCAGATAAAAATCTTAGCCCAGCAGCATTTGTTTACAAAGCCCTTAGCTCAACGTGGTCTGATTTACTAACTGAAGAGAGTAACACTGTCCTTTTCAAAAGATTGAATCAAATGAGTCAGTGGGGCAGGTCATTATGAGATACACAAAGAGCATCTTCCAGCTGAGACAAGCAAAGAAGCAATGACTCAAATACAGCACTCAGTATGAGTACCTGCTGCATAAAGCAGAAGATCTCAGTCTGATACAGCAGGTTCAACAGGATCAATAACAAAAGTAAAAACAAAAATAATTTCTAATGGATTATAAGAGCTCCACTAGCAACACACTAACATGTTCCAGTTAGAAATTAGTTTCATAAGGCCACTCTTCCCTATGATAGATTTGCTAGAGTGACAAAGGAGTTATGACTTCTAAACCAGACACAAGTGGAGTCTTTGGCAGCTATGGTAGTCCACAAAGGATTTTGAGGCACAAGCAACAATTACAGAGAACAGAGGCTGGCATGACAGAGAATTTCTTGTTTACAGCTTGAAAACATGAAGACTGTATATTTAATTACCAGGGACAAAAATGCAACATACACGTACACCCTTGATGTATATATGTCATATATTTTCTATATATGTTATATAAGCATATGGGTGTACATATTATACAAGGGTGTAGGAAGACACAAACTGTATATTCAAAAAAAAATGTGCTGAACAGGGATGTAAATCACTATAATGCCAAAATCCTGATTGACGTCATTTGTGAGAGTTCCTTTACTTATGTTGTCCAGAACTTGATATATTGTATTGATTCATTGTTCTTTGGCTGACTGTGTGGCCAAGACTTTGACTGGGAAAATCATTACTACTTCAAGTGTTTTCTTCTTCAAACTCTTTCTCAACAGGGATAGATTCCCTGTTTCTTGGCTTTTCTGAGCTTAGCCAAAGGCACCTACTGCAGTTTAAACTGCTTTCTCTTCTATGTTGTTGTTCAGGGAGACTGAGCTTGCCTGTGATTCTGTTTAATAGAAGTTAATAATTACTTTTCTGGTAAGTCTCCAGTGCTGATAGGACTAGGTCAAATGCCAGAATCCATTGCTAATGGAAGAATTTTTAAACAGCTCAGAGTGGAATTCAGGTGTTAAACAAGAGCTTGGTCCACACGTATGCCCATAAATTAAACAGCCCCAGTGAACAACCCAGAAAGGATTCACTTTCCTATGCTGTTACTGTCTGGGTTGTTTCATGCAAGTTGAAGTGCTAGAGAACACTCCTAGCACTTCAGTGTTCTCATATACTTCTGTGCAACCACTATTTTACTCATTTCAACCATGTATTCATGCTACACTACAGTACAGCTTTTCAGCCTAAAAGCAAAGACTAAACTTGTAAGTGAAATTCACATAAACTTTGACATATATAGATTAAATAGTATACAGACAGATTATCTAGAATTTTATTTGCTGATTCAACAGACCATGATGGTTATAAATTAATTAATAAATTGTCTCATTGTTATTATTGTCTGTGCAAGACTTACATCATAATGATTTATTAAGTAACAAGTAAGATTAAGTGGGTTTTTAAATCTTTCAAGCAGACAGCAGAATTACTAAATGTTATTTTACCCAAAAGATAACTGACTAGGAGTTATGCAGCATTCTGGAGTATTTCACTGTGCACTGGAGACCACAGAAGAATTTCAGTGGTTATTGAAAAATACTGTGATTGAATTTTCAGCTCATAAATCAATAACATGACAAATAAAGGAAGCAGATGTAGATGGAAACTACCCACTGCAAGAAATAATATGAAAAATAATATTTAATAATATTTGTGTCAGTTCCTCTTTTCCTGTATTAGGAAAATGAAGGAAAAATGAAGTAGGTAGAAGAGAAGAAATAAGAAAGGGCAGAACGAAAATGCATGGAAGCCCCTCTCATCCCTACTGAAGATCAGGAATCAGAGCACTGTTAGCTATTCCAGCTCACGCTGAGGATATCCCAGTGTTTGACCCATCAGTAGAAGAGAGTCCTAAAACTGACTACAGTGAATTGTGAATCAGCCTTAGCTTAGGAACAGTTGTAATCGTGTGTAAAGCATCATTCCATTTGTTTCTTTAGGGAAAAAAGTGCGCACACACAGAGACTAGAAGTTATCCAAGTCTCTTGTTACATTTCATGCTTTGTTCTGCCAGGACAAAATTGCGATGTGCCCAGAAAGTTTTCCAGCCAAGCAAAACCATAACACAGGCATTACCACTTGTATGGGAGAACTGGTTCAGTACTGCCGTCTATGAGGTCAGTGGATGATACAGCAGAAAAATACCCCTGGCGCTTTATGCAACAGTGTCTCAGCTAGTTCAGGAATGATTCCAGCCAAAACCACATGTTCTACATTCTCAGCCAATGAAACACCGTAAGTGGGGTTGTGACACAGCAAGGCTGCCATGCCGAAACAAAGACAGACAATGCCCAAGGATGTAGGATATAGAAATGAGAGCATTTGATATTCTAAACTGGTTTCTGGCAAGAGGTTGTTACAATACTGAAAGAAAAAAACACTTCTTAAAGAAATTTTTAATTACTACAGGAATCTGAGAAATAAGCATACACAAAGCAAAATATTTAATCTCACATCTCTGTGAAACATGCATCAATTGAAGACTGGCTATTTAAAGCTTTTTTTTTTTTTTTTTGCAGCTACAGTTATATTGTGATTTAAAACATTAATTCAATACTAGAAACCATGCTTTTGAAGGAATTACTTACAATTCTTGAGGAATAATTCCGATGAATTGACACCAAGAACCTAGAGGTTGACAGTCAGAACATATGGAATTAAACTTCAGACAAGGAAATCCTCACCTGACTTATTTTTGAAAGCAATATCGCGAAGTAATGAGATGATACAAACTAAAATTCAAGTCTAAATAGTACAGTAAAAAGGCTAATTTCTGAGGAGAAAAGTTCAAGGTGTGTTAAGTTTTCTCTAGGTGTACAGAAAGTGAAGAATGAGAGAGTAGCATGCATGATAACCATAGATTTCTGGAATAATGAAGGTTTGCTTTTCTCATTAAAGTTTCTCCTATCTTGTGTAATAAATTCATTTAGTAACAAAATAAAGACTGACATAAAAATAATTTACAATGCCTGAAGCTTGTCTGAGTTGTGAGAGATTGAACAACTGCTTACATTTCAGATATTCTTTCAATCTACTTCAGGAATTGACTGAAGAATTTAAATTACTTTAATTAAAATCATAGAATCACAAAGTAATAGAATGATAGAATCATAGACTGAGTTGGAAGGGACCTTTAAAGATCATCTAGTCCAACTTCCCTGCAATGAACAGGGACATATTCAGCTAGATATGGTTGCTCATCACCTCCTTTCAATCCTAGAGGAGTTTTAAATCCCGTATTTACCAATAAAATCTGTAGTGTGATTTTATGTGAGTAACATAAAGTAACACCCATAGGGCAAGCTTTAACTTTACTATGTAACCAGAGAGCTGTTTTCAGTCAAGTTGCCTCACCAGCATTTACTGTATCTTGTTGAATTCCATCTTATATGAGAGCCTCCTATTCTCATAATGTCTCTGCACTCTACAATGTAAAGGGATGTCCCTGCTTAATACCAAGAGGGTGTTGTATACAACACGTGTGTGTGAAGTTTCTACCACAAGTAGAAAGAGGCCTTGTTGCAAGAGGCCTTCAGAACTGAAAATCCTGGCAATCAAAAGACACAGACCATCTCTATGTTATAAGAGTATCCATATATGCGACTTCATCCTGAAAAGCATGAGACAAGAGGATTTAAAATAAACTGCCTACCAGCTAGCATGTGCTGACAAGTTTTATGTGTCATTAAAACATTTAACACAATTGCAAATGACTACTCATAATTAAACACTATTTAGGCTCTTAACTGCTAAAATGAAACCTTGTTGGTTAACTATAAAATTCATTAAACTAATTTTATCGTTAAACAAATTAGAAATCCCTGATCCCCAATTTTTATTTATATTATGCTGATAGTGAGTCATGCTATCTAATGCTATGAAAAAGTAAGTGAACACCATCTAATGGAAATTTCTGAGTGTTATATTTAATTCAAAGCATAGACTGATCAGCAGGAGTCTTTCTCTTGCATTCAATTAAATTGCTCTTAACTGCTTTTCTACTTATGTAGCATCTTAATGTAGCTGAAAATTATGCATTGTTTTTCCTATGCAGTTCTACAGGTTTCATTCTCATAGGCAAGCACTTATTTAACACAGGTCTTTCTTCCTTTTTACAGAAAATCTTTGGCTGCCCTCCATTGTAAATCTAGAGAATTTGAATTCCTTATGCACTAGACATGAAAGGATTTCCTTCTCATACTCCTCCAAGAACAGTTTTAATGTCTACTTCTCGTATTTAATGTGTAGGCCTATTTAGTTCATGAGGTTTTTAAATTAATTACTGGTTAATTTTTCTAACTCTCTGTGCCTTCTGCTACAATGGCAATGAATCTCAGTTAAAATTCTATCCTAGTACATATCCTGTCCTTTTTGACTTTCTCATAGGCTGACAATGTACAGAATAATAAACAGATAAAGTATCAAGTGATTTAAACTTCCCATAATTCTCCCTGATATTGATTTCTGACAAATATATTATTTTATATTCATTTCAGCTGGGAAAAATAAAAATTAATAGTTAAAAAAAGGGCTCCCTTTACCAAGATTAAATGATACAGAGTAAAACACTGACATACAAACTTAATAAAATGATGAAAACATTATTGATTCTATTTCTTTGTATAATGTGTTAATTATTTGTTTAAATAAATTAGCTTACTAAGACTTGAATAAAACAAAACATTTTCATATCACATACTGAACAAATGTGAGATAAACTTCATTTAGCTTTAAGCACTTTAATTGTATAATGAATAATCCATATGCTTTACAAGGAAAATGTTTATTTCACTTGTAATTACATCAATAATCTCTCACATATACTCTGTCTAATTCCTAAGGACATGTGTTCGTGACACAAAACCCACTGTTTGGAAAGCTAGTAATAATCTATTAACTATGAAATATAACTGGTAACCAAACCAGGAACAAGTCACATAATCACAGAATCACAGAATGGGTCAGGTTGGAAGGGACCACAGTGGGTCAGCGGGTCCAACCTCCCTGCTCAAGCAAGGCCATCCTAGAGCACATGGTACAGAATTATCTCCAGACAGTTCTTGAATAACTCCAGGGGGGAGACTCCACAACCTCTCTGAGCTATTTGTTCTAGTGCTCAGTCACTGCACAGTAAAGTTCTTCCTCATGTTCAGGTGGAACTTTCTGTGCATCAGGTTCTGCTCTTTGCCTCTTATCCTGTTGCTGGGCATCACTGAAAGGAGCCTGGCTCTGTCCTCTTTATACTACTCTCCACACTCCCTTCACATTTTGACAGACATTGATGAGGTCCCCTCTCAGTCGTCTCCTTGAGGCTGAAGATGTCCTGCTCCCTTAGCCTTTCCTTGTAAGAGAGATGCTCCAGTCCCTTCACCATCTTTGTTGTGCCCTGTGGACCTGCTCCAGGAGCTTCATGTCTCTTGTACTGGGGAGCCCAGAACTGGACACAGAGTCTAGGTGAGCCCTCACCAGGACTGAGTGAAAATTATATAATCTGAGTGAACTCATATATATAAACTTCCTAGTAATCCTCTATAAAGAATTCCTCTCTTTCTTGATCTTTATCAAGATAGATTGACTTGATTATTCTGTATTTGCAACCTAGACTTCAGTTTTCAGTATCACTAATTAAGAATTTTGAAGTTTAACTCTTGAAAGTTTAGTGCAAAGCGGTCACACACATAAATAGGTTTAATTGTTCCATTAGTCCTAGTTTCACCTACTGGGATATTGCACCAAATAAGTCTGGTTAAAGTTTCAGTCTTCCAGCTAAACATGCACTTAGGCCCACTGAGGTGTCAGGTGTGTCCGCCCATCTGAGGATCAAACTTCAGGATCAAACCTGTAAGCAGTATATCTACTTTAAAAGTGAATGAATTACATGGGAATGAACACCAGCTTTTGTTATGGTTTTTGACCATTCCAATTTGTTTACCATGTATTGCTATGTGAAGTCCTCCTGGTAAGACACCAACATTCCTCTTTCGCCTGGCATGACTGGTTTTTCTCTTCTTGAAATGTGGACTTCCCAATAGGAGACTATGACCTCTTCCGTGCAGAAACTGGGATTACATGGAGAAATGGTAAAGGTTATGAAATGATCAAAAAGGGAGAAGGAAGTTTGAGTTCCTCTGCAGAGATACAGGCACATCTACATGTTTGTCCATCAAAGGTAAATATAACACCACAGCTTTGACAAAGGTATGACCCAAGATTTGGATCTTGGTCTCTCTGGTATCAAGCAAAGGGCTAAATCTAACACTTAG
The DNA here is from genome assembly GCF_003945725.1 of Corapipo altera. NCBI lineage: Eukaryota > Metazoa > Chordata > Aves > Passeriformes > Pipridae > Corapipo > Corapipo altera. The sequence continues at coordinate 20,252,236 of NW_020884875.1, read as the reverse complement.
ACATATGTTGATATAGCCATGGTCTTCTAAGTCTTCCCTTAATTTGAAGATAACAACAGTACTATATCCATACTCAGATGTAGAAAGGGACTGTAGTTCTGTTCACCCTGCTTGAGGTTAATGCATCAATCAAGGAGGAATCATAGCGTAGGGTTTTTTTCAAGATCCAGATGCCAATCCCCAGTCTCCAGTGTGTGCAGTCTTCATAGTTTTTCTTCGTCAGGGGACAGAGCATAGAGGCCCTCAATGGCAGCAGTAGACTGAAGGGCACAAAAAACTGCAGAATCGGGAAAAGACCTACTTTTTACAACATTCCAAGGTTATTTGGGAGGATAAGAAGAAATCACTTACTCATACGGAAGAACTGTAAAGGTAAAAAATTTGAATATATCACTGCATTAGGACCAATCTGAAATGGAAAGTACTATATCCTTTTTGCACTTGTAAAGAAAACAGTCAGTGAAAAAACTGTCTATCGGTTTAGGCAGAAGTACCTGCCTGTTTTTAAACATGGAAAGGTTCTGGAATTAAAGGCTTTTTATGAGAATGTTTGCTTAGTTTTGAACAATATATCATCAATGTGGACTATGTTCATTAAAGTTTACATTTCATTAGCACTGTAGCAAATTTTAAAACTGAGTTTTCTTAACACGTAGTTTCACTTTAGATTCAGTTTGCTCCTCATGTGCATCCTAAACTTATTTCAAGAACTTATGCAAATGTTAAGTATTAAGCACAGAAGTGTTCCTTGGTGCCATACTCAAATTGTTAATTTCCTTAACATGGAAAACCCTGCATACTCATAGTAGTGCTCAAACATTATGGGATATAATTATGAAAATATTCAACTAAGTCTTACCTAGTGTGTGTAAATTTGCCATCTTGCGGACAGAGGTAAATCTTCACCAAGAATGCAACAATTTAATTTTTTGTTGTGAGTTCTAGCCTTCAGAACCAAGAAGAACATCTCAGGTAATCAAGAAAGGAACAAAAAGAAAAGAGAGAAAATAAGTTACAAGGCAGCACCTTTCAAATGAGGGAGACATACAGATTTTAACAAATGCTTCTTTTATATGGATTTGAGATTACAATCTCAGAACAAAGAACTTGGGAAACTAGTCCAGAGACTCCATTTCCCCACTTGTCACTGTTATCAGAAAAAAAATATTCAGAGTTGCCACAGAATATTCTTAGTTGGCATGGACCAACAAGGATCATCAAATTGAACTCAAGTGACTGGCCCATATAGGGATCAAACCCACAACCTTGGCATAAGTAGCACCATGCTTTAACCAATGGAGCTAATGTTGGCTTCTGGAGACATGGATGACTTATCATCAAGCCTTCTAAAACCATGCTGTTCAATAATCATATTCAACATTTATGTAAAACGTCTTTCTCTAAAGACAAATGGGAAAGATGGCTCCTACATACCTTATTAGTCCCTGTGGTTCGTACTGTCTAATTTAAACAAGGAAAGTCTTTGATCAAGAAAAGAAAAAAATTGACTTTGGATAAATTGAAAATCATTTAGTAGAGGTTAATCTTTCATTATGGCTGACAGAGGGTTTGATACCTCTGGTTTCAAACAAGTTTTGATACATCTATGGCTAACTGAGCCAGGACTTGATCCAGGAATTGATCCATTCTTCATTATGAGAAACACTTCTTATCTTCCATTTACCCATGTTCATCATGAACATATTCATTAAATTTCCACGACTACTGTTCTGCTTTCACCCAAGCATTCTGCTTTTTTTGCGTTTTGCAGGGTTACTTTTCTTTTCCCTTCCACTTCTTTTCCTTTACTTTCTCAGCTGTTCTATGTGCTCTATCATCATTTCACTTGTGGATAAGGACTCATTGTTTTTCACTTAGACACAGAATTGCTTTCTGAAAACAGCTTGGATTTTCAGTCTCTTCCAGTCTACTTTAGCATTAAAATTTCCCTTACTCACTGTCTTCATGTGGTTTTTCTGCTTTAGAAATGACTTGCTCTCAGGAGAGCGCGTTGTGCCGCAGCACCTTTTTCAGCTGCGTCACTACAACATCATAGTCTGGGACCAGTTTTCCATCTTGCGGTTCACCCATTTTATTTCCTCTACCCACTCTGAATTCTCAATAAGGAGATTTTTTTGTCCCCCCTTTCTTAACGTGGGGCTTAAGGGATCACAATATTCCAGTTATTTGTGGCTTGGCTTTCACTCTCTCTTTCGCTCATTTTACAGTGCTGCTCTCCCACCAGCTCAAGCTTCTAATGTAGTTCGTTCTCTCAAGCTATAGAGCCAAGGAAAAGAAAAAAAAAAAGAAGAAAAATATTTTCTTTCTACTACATTCTGTTCTCGCTTAAAGATATTGTAAGCGAAGAGTCACTTTTCCATCTGGTAGTTAGAGAACTGCCACTATATACTAATCACTTTTGTTATCCATAAGCACAGAAAAAAAAAGAGTGAAAGGGACATGGCTCCTTCTGCCACAGTCCAGCTTATGCATTAAGGCTGCTAATGCATTAAGCTTTATTTAGTGACATTTGTTCTACTCAATGAATTTGGATTTTTGTCAACTGCATCAACTGTATAGGACACTCCCCATGAAAGAAGATAGTAGGGAGGTAAATTTAAGTACTGAATTTTTTTTTAAATGTATTAATCCTTATATACCATATACATATGAATTACAACTTTTATTTCAACATTTTTATGAGAACCTGTTTAAAGACATTCAGCAACTGCTAATGCAGAGGTAATCACTATGTCAGGAAACTCTCCATCTATATTGGATTTAGTATAAACCTTGAGTTCATTATGACAGAATATGTTCCATAAAGATAATGAAGATAACACAGACCAAACATGTCTTCTCCTTAAGAGCTAATTCTAAAATGTAGTGATTCCCCTAAAAAACTAATGCTGTAATGCTTCCAAAAAGTCTAGTTTTGACTTGCCAAAATGAAGACACCTAGGTTCATTCAGTTGCTAGAGATGATACTGCCTAGAACTGATGCAGCATGAGCTGTTTTAGCAGCTTTTCAGTCTGATTAGAAACGTTTATGGGGAAACAGCACTCGGCAAACATCAAGTTTGTGGAAGTTAAAAGCAAACTCTAACTTCAGTAATACAAAGCAGATACGAAACAGTTTTCAATCTAATGATAAATAAATAACTGTGGAATCACTTTTACAGATCTTGAAAGCCTAAATATTGCTGACCTACTATGGCAAATTCCATGAGTTTATCTAGCATTCTGATGTAATTTTACTTTCCTCAACAATTAATACAATCTACTGTGGTAAGACAGCCACACTACTTTAGGATGAAGGATACACTCTGTTTGTTACTCTTAAATATTAAAAGTTGTGCATTTTATGGGTGGGTTATAGTCCTGTTTTAACAACATAAATGTTCTCCACATTTATCTGAAATGTGCAGTTTGCTCAAATGCATGATGAAGAATTTAAATTAAGACTTTTAGGATGTCACTCTCAAAGTGGACTCTCAACTAGACTTTATCCTTGGAAGCACACGCACATATGCAGTTAAATTACAGCAATAAACCCCTTTCAACCAGTCACATTTCTCCCTTGGCTTCAATGAAGATTGGATCATACCCTTAAAGATAACCAGTTACAGAAACTGTAGTATATAATCTTGAATAATAGTAATGAGTGCAGCAGGGATAGCCCTACAGATGCAGCTACTCAGCCAGTCAGAAAGACTCTGTTCCTTCATGGGGAGTCAAAACATACACGCATCTCATTGATGAATTGTGGGACATTGATGACAGTTCTTATAGGAACAAAATGCAGAGGGCACAGTGACTGCTACACCACAAGTAAATACGAAAATAGTGATTACCTCATCATCAAAGCTTCTAGTTTTTTGCTTGTAATGCTTGTAGTCTTTAAAGTGCTCTTTAAAGCACTTTATTCCATTTTCTCTCTGCAATATGAAATGATGCCTAGAAAAACCTCAACAATTTTTTCAGTCCGAAGATTATTTCCTGAATTCAGATAAGCTGTGAAGTATAATACATTTTAGAACAAAAGAAGAGAGCTATCCATTATAAATTAATACGCATAAAAGAACAAAGTTTTTTGTGCTACAAATTATTTTCCTCATTTCTAGTCAGTTTGTCAAGCTCAGAAGAAGATACTCTTTCCTACAGGATACAATATATTTCCAGAGACCTACAAAGTAAACTGCATGTTGTCTTTTCAGAAAATTGTATTGGATGTAAAAAAACTTTCAGAATCAATGATTTCTGTTATGGCACTGTTGTTTTTAAAAAGCAGGACAAATCTGGCATCTTATGTTACTATTTTGTTTTTCTCATACTTTCAATACATGCTGGCACAGGGGAAAAAATTCCTTTCCTCCCAGTACCCACAATCTTTTATACCTTTGAAAGGTACTTCTTCCATTTTTTCAGAAATGGCAGTTTGATATTGGCATTTATAAAGCAAAGAGTATTTGATGGGATTTAAACTTTCCTAACAATCTGTCAGAATTTAGAACTGAAATACATAATGGGAAGGCCTTAATCATCATCCAGCAAGCTTTCCCACTGCAATGTACTCATTGTACATGCTCTCACTGTGCTCCCCTTCCTTAAGTAGTATCACTGGCTTATGTCAGACTGAAATTCTATGAATTTATAGTACCTGTTTTCTATGCTGAGAAATATTTTTGGATTTGGTACTGATTAAACCACAGCTGTGAATTTTACTTGCTCTTAAAAGGCCCTATATGTGTGACAGCAGAGCAACACTGGAGTAGGCAACAAAAGAAGTTGTGGAATCTCCATCCCTGCAAGTTTTTTAGACTTGGCCAGACAAGGCTGACCTAATGTTAATGATAGTCTTCCTTGGAGCACAAAGTTCAGCTTGAAACCTTGAGAGGTCCAAACACATTTCCATGGCCTGTGGTCCGAGGTACTGAAATAAAACTGGAAAGTACTCAGTTAAATAGGACTCTCTCACTGCCAGTGTAGACAGATAGTCTTGGTGTTTATGTCCCAAATCTGCTCTATCCTTTCAATGCAGGTTTTCAAAGTACTCCATAGATAGCAAAAGGGAAAGTCCTTTATGAAGGTAATCACACAAAACTGAGATTATTTCAAATTATGTAGCCTTGTCCTCATACTTGGAGAGCTGGAGGGCAGAAAACTGGTATCCTACTTGGCCTCATTCTAGATAACCTGTTTTTAACTGTTTCCCAAACACCTGGTTATTAGATAGCTTCCTCCTTGTGGAAACCCTTTCCTGAAAGTGGGCTTTAGGAAAAAGGACACCCCACACAGCATTGCAAGAGGCTTTGCAGAATATGATTTTGGTGGGGAAATGATGGCTCCGTTCCATAGGGAACACTTGGTACATGGATATTTAGGATGCAGTTTAACTTCATAAGGACCTCAGACCGTGTGCTGGGGAGCAAGAGGAATAGATGAAGAAAACAAATAGAATAGGTCACTGATAGAACAGGATGCATAAAGGCAGACCTACTCTAAGATATTAATGATACTTACAGAATATGCCACTGTTGCAGATCTGTTTTCATGCTGTAATTGAGGAAGTATTAGATTATTTCTAATGTAAAATGAAAGTGATGATTATAGTCATGAAACAAGAAAGCAGGGGTTATTGAGGTGTTCTGAGTGCCCAGGTCATTTCCTGAAGGAGTTTCTTTTCCAGGCTATATGGAGTCCTGTTCAAGTATCTAGAAACTATGGTAATTAATTGTTTGGCCTAAGAACAAGGTTTACCCAGGTGGTGAGACTATAATGCATTCCAAATAAGGCTAAAGGAATGAAGTTCATTAACAATTATGAGCTTCCAAGTTTCATCTTAGCCTTAGAGCCCCAAGGCTCCAGCTAACAGCGCAGAGCTCAGGGCTTCAATTTTCAACTAGAGTGTTTTTATAACATAGGAATAACTCAGAGCATCTGACCAGTCCCAGTTAGGTCCATAAAAGTAGGCACTTGTGCTTGAACTGACTCACACAAGAGCTAACAACAGAAAGTCTGAGTAAGTATTGAAATAAGACCCTTCCTTTAACAGTATTCTTTGGCAGTTTTCAAAATATCATTACACCACACCTTTTAAAAGCTTTGTTGAATAAATATCTGACAAAATTTATTCTAAACGTTCTCTGTTCATGCCATTTTTTTTCACAGTATGCTAAACAAGTTTAATGACACTCCATTTGTTTAAAACAATGTGTTTATCTATGCATTTGCTTAACAAATATTAAACTACACTCAGCCACTCTGTGGCTTGCATAGGTCATGAACAGAAATTTGCTCCAAATTTTTTAGCCTCCAGATGCACTTGTTCTTCTATCATAATAAACTAGTATCTGAATATAACTTCTGTACAATTTGTTGATATCATGACCATGAAATTTCCAAAGTATATATTGCAAAGCCCTGTCAGAAAGGTTTAAAACAGTTCTTCACAAACATTAGAATAATATTCTTTATTAATATTTCAGAACAGTGATTTTCTTATCAATATATGCTGTTGTGAAAAAAGAGTTGCTGTATTATTTTTTAGCTTCTCTAAGTTTAGAATGCTTATGTAACCTTTTAAAGAATAAATCACACAAACCAGTTGATTAAGACAATACCAAAGCCCAGCCGCTCCAAGGTAGCGGCTATCATTAGTCTCATCTTTGACTAAATGGATTTTACACTGTTATACACATAAGCTGCTAGGCAGCAAAACACATACTGAAATTTGTGGTAAAATCTACTATAAAGGGACACTGTATGTGAGAAACATATTTTGATTACAGAAGAAACAGTATTTGGAATGTCAGGAAAAAAAATTAAAAAAAAGAAGAAAAAACCACATAAACCAAAAATCAAAAAACTCCATCAACAACAACAGAAAACACAGAACTAGCTGTAACTTCCAAAAAAAAAGAAAACAAACAAACAAAAACCCAAACAAACAAAAAACCCAAAACAAACAAAGAAACAAACAAAAAAAAACCAACAGCAACAATAACAACATCAAAACCCAAATGCAAACCCAACAGGTCCTGACTAGGTAACTAGGTTAGATGGAGCTCTGAACAACGTGGTCTAGTGGAACTAGATGATCTTTAAGGTCCCTTCCAATCCAAACTATTCTGTGATTCTACGATCTTAGCAGTTCTTACTATTATTTTTCTGGTACTTTTAAGAACTGCAGTAAAAACAGTTTGTCTGTTAACCTACCTTCCATAGGTTAATAACCAAGTGTGCCTATGAAGGCTGAACTCTAATCACAGTTAAGTGTGATTAGAGCTGTTAGTACAGAATACTCTTGTGTATTTGTTGGTGGACCAGCAAATACACAGTAAGTTGATTACACATGCAGATGGATAAAGTGTTCCCTTAGCCAGTCTGGTCTCTGCAGTAATACTGTCCAGGAACTGGATATTCTAAAACATTAATGTAAGAGCAGCCACAATTACATTATTACACAATTACCACAAAAAAATCTGGCCAAAATTACTAACAGAAAATGTTTTTAAAAGTCACAAAAAACTATTTTTAAGACTCCACACCTTTTCTTACACACTTAAATACAATTTGGCACTCTTAATGGAAACACTTCCTTCTGACCTCCTTCCCACCCAAGAAGCAGTGTTCACACACCACTGTAGGATTTTTACTGTCAGGTTATTACCTCTGAAAACTCTGGTGGCAGAACCCAGGATAGGCATGAATTTATGCTGCAGGAAATATCTCAATTGCTGGAGCTGTTAACAGTTATATTTTAACTCTGACCTGTTCCCAAAACTTCAAAGAAAAACTCATATGGCTCTTTTTAACTTTTCAAGGATTTTATAGAAACCACGTTTCATAAAGACATTTCCTCTGTTAAAGTCAGAGAGAGGTCTTCTGCTGACTTCACTGGAACAGGACCAAATCGCACTCTTAAAAATGAGACTAGGTATTAGCCAAAATTATTTTAAAAAGGAAAATTAACTGGCTTGCCTAATTCATCATCAGCTCTTTGTTTAGGAGATCTGATTTTATGATCCTGTTTGTCCAGAATTCATCTCAAAATAGAAACAGTGGTATTATAAACCTCTGAGAAAACATATGCCTAAGCAAGGAGCTCCTGTATTGATCAGCTGTGGGAATCAATGTATGTAGGTTGCAAAATTTCACAGCAAGCAGCCTGGCCTGTGTGCTTCCTAATGGAACACTGGAAATCTCTCCTACTTAATTCAGGTATCCATGTCCTTTTATATTGGCCTTAGTAATGAAGACTCAGTATAAGTTGTACTCTAGCAACGCTTATTTGTAGAATCAGAACAAAGTTTACATATGTATTCAGCTTTCCACTTGTTTAACAAGTGGGTTTAGCCTGAATGATGAGTCCTTCCCATACACTGTAAAATAAATGTCACGGTAAGACAGAGGAGGATTCCTACTTGCCAGGAAAAAAAACCAGTTCTTCTATATAAGGAGTCTGTTGTGAAAAAAAAAATAAAATTAATTTCTACTCACAGGAAATGAGAGTATATAAATGGATAGATTCATTGTATTAAAAAAGAAAAAAAGAAATTAGAATACTCTTCTATGTTTATCTTTATGGTAAACTATGATATTTATCTTAGAGCCCCCATAACCCTAATTAGCACGCTATAAGCACAGAAATTGCATTTCCTTCTAAAAATAAGTACAGCCAAATTTTAAATGTGACAGAAGCAACGAATATTTTAAAAATTCAGAGAAACTATGGTGAGTGAAAAAACAGTAAATGCACACTACTCTACCACGCAATATTAGGAGGTTAAAAATGTGAAAGATTGATGATTCCAAATCAATATTTCTTTTCTGCTTTGTCCAGAAAGCTGTTATTGCTGAGGGCTGTTCAAACCAGTTATTCTCATTGCTGGGCTCAAGAGGAACTTCACACTACTGCAAAAATTTTTAAATTTTAAAATTTTAATTTTTTTTTTTTAATTTTAAAATTTTACTTTTTCCTGGGATAGACTCCTCTACTTCTTCAGATTTCACTCAATTCAGACCTCAGTTTGCTTTTAATGTGGAAGACAACTATCTGATTCTGATAAAAAGAATAAACATCTGTGAGTATGAGGCCTCCTACACAGTCCAGTGTAGGCAGATACTGGTACTATATAGGTGTATGTACTTATGAGTTTTATGCCTCATTATTTGTCTTTTAATATTTTATTAGTTAGACATATTTATCTCACATTTTTGGCACATGATCAAAATACTTATATTTCCTTGAATTAAATGTAGAGGAAATCAGGTGTGCTTACACAGCTAAACTGTATACTCGGCTTGACTCACTTTAGCGGTATCAGCTCACTGGTTTTCCTTGTTTCAGTATAGCCAGAACCAGACAGGAATGACACTGGCAAGATAAAATCTAACTACAGAATACAAACAGATGCTCATTATGTATGTATTTAAATATGAGTGATGTCTGCTTACAGAATGAGAAGTCAAATTCCTCAATAGGCTTATTGTCATTTGCCATGCAGAAGAAAATCACTGTAGAGGCTAGAAAGAGCTAATGGATCTATCAGAAGCCTATCAGCATTCCAGATGAAAGACCATGAAGCATGTGACAGCAAGCTACAGTCATTTTTCTTGCATTCCTTTAAAATCAATTTTATAGAAACATTATTACTGAATATTCAGCTTAAACTAGTCATATGTCTAGCTTACATCTCATGGACAAGGAAGAAATATGAACCTGACAGTTTCAGTTACCTGGATTTATTGGTCACCATGTAGTTTAACATCACAACAGATGCCAGCACAGATATCAATGAGCAGACTGGGAAATGTTTTCCCTAAGGAAGGATTAATCTTTCTGTCTGAGAACAAACTTTTTTCTTTTGCACATACTCGGTCCCAGACCTTCTCATTCCACTACTGAGCAGATGGCCTCATTTGTTCAAGAGAAAAATTCTGCCTCACGTTTCCAAATTAGTCTTACAAACATGGACATCTGGTATAATAAGGATAAAATAAAAGAGAAAGCATCCTATCTGACTGATGGCACATGAGCATAATAGTGCAATAGAAAAGGAATAGGCCCAAGGGCTGAATTGATGTTGTGTGAGTTATACTCATCATAAACCTTAAAAAGCAAGTATATTTACATTTGGCATCATCACAGAACATGTCGTGACAAAAGGCATGGAGCTGAAACAGTAATTGCTCAAATAAACATTTTTGAAATGGACTTTTTTTATTATTGAGTACTTTTGTAACAATGTGGATTTTGTACTTGAGTTTGCTCTTGTGCCTTACATCTCAAATTCATAGCATCCTTGTTCTAAGCATTGGGATAGATCCTAAGTAAGATCTATCTTGGAATACGTTGGTTAAAAAACACTAACAGCTGAATGGATTTCCCAAAACAGAAAGAAGTAGCTGTTACACATGACATCATAAACCCTCTTCCATATATTCAGAGATTTGAAAGAATGATCTTTCCAAGGAGAGGCAGTGAAACAGATAGCAATTCAGGTTCAAAAGCACAAGCTGAGCCAGGGCTTAAAAGCAAAGTTAGCCGAGAGGTAAAAAAAGTGTGTTAATACAGACAAAGTAGTGCTGTGCAGGAAGAGCTGAAATATCTCCACATGAGCCAGTTCCAGTGCTGGAAACAGCTCAACAGTGCTGGCACAGTGTTCTTCAGGACAATGGTCTAATTCATAGTGAACTGGTAACCTTGGGCATTGCTACGCTAATGACATCCTAGCTAACATCCTTAGATTTAGCTTAAACTACCTCTGCCTACTACTGTCTTGTTCCATAATTCCAGACGGCTCTCAATACACAGGGTTGAGTTCTGAGACCACAGTCTGACAAGGCCAGGTGATGAGAGAGAGTTGTAGGAAAGAAAAAAAGAGGGAGACTAGTAAACTCCACAAGTGAGAGCCACCTCCTGAAAACTAAGTGTTGAGTATCTTGGGACACTTCTTCAGCCACTGTAAGCCAGCACAGAACCACCAAAATCTCAAAGCTATGAAAAATGCCTGTCACTAGGACATGGTTACAAAATTAAAGCCAGTGCTGAGCAGTTACATGTGAATGTGTTTACCTGTCTGTTATGCGCTGGGCTTTCCTTTCCTAATTACAATAATCGTCTGTGTACCTGCCAAGCTGTATTGTATAAGTATGTTCCTTAGGCACTAAAGTCCTCTCTCACAAAACATTGTCCTAAGGGTGAGAAATAAATATAGACAGTCAAAATTCACAGATGTGAATTTCACTGGTGAAAAGTGGGAGAATTTTATCTTTGAAAAGACATCTACGCATATTTAGTAGGAGTTGATAGGTGATAAAAATCAATTATACAGTTAACAAGACTAGCAGGATATGCTTAGAAATAGGAGGGGAGACTTATGCAAAGAAAACCATAGATGATAAAGCTGCTATGTAAAATAATTTACTGATTCTTGGACAGCTGCATCACCTGACTATGCAAGAAGCAAAACAGATGGTAAATGTTAATACAGATAGGTATATAAACAGCACATCATAATGAACAAATATGTACTGTGTAGCATGTGCAAAGGACATCTAGCCTGTGTTGTCTATGCTATTATAGGAATACCCTGGATGTAATAAAGTTCTTAGCCTTTTCATATTCAAGTAGTGTGAGCAGGGATATATGCATGTCAGTCTCAGCTGAAATGAAGGAAATCAGAAGCTACCAAGTCCACGAAACAGAGAGTGCAACCATAGTACAGACTTCCCAAAAATATCTACATAGAAAAAAAAAAAAAAGAAAAGAAAAGAAGCTAAATTTGCTCATACTGTTCTAATGGAAATCCTCTAAGGGTACTATCAAAAAAACTTCAAGTATTTAAACTGCATCTAAAAAGCTGATTACAGCATGGAAATAGATAGAACACTAACCGGAGTAAGAAACTGCAATGGACTGGCTGATCATTTGAGGTTTATATAGTTTTCCAGACATACATTGTGTTGCATCCTCAGCTCCCCACTACCACAGTTATGTGGTTATCATCATCAGAACTACTCAATTCAGGTTGGGCATGTTGGTATGAATTGCTGTCATACCTAAGACTTCAATACAGATACTTCCTCTTCCGCCTCCCCACAAGGAAGCCTGAAAAACAATTGGTGAAACTTTAGAGCCCAGGCTAATTAACCTCTGGCAATCCTAAAATCCTTGTCAATATCTGAGTGGCAGTGAGATAATAATCCTGTAAGAAAAATTTTGTACAAGTCATCAGAAGAAGCTTTGAGCAGGTTGAGCATCTAATAAAACACTGGCATGGTACAGACAGAATCTGAAAGAAAAGAACAAAACAATACATTAGTAAATTGAAGGTGGGATATCCAATCTTATGAGTAATTTGAGAAAAGTAACGAGCAATGCAATAGCAAAATCTGCAGATGACACCAGTGTTGTAGATAAGATTAACTGCTGCGAGACTATCAGAGGATCTTTGGAAAGCTAGGCAAATGGACAGCAACAAACAAAAATGCCATTCAAAGCAAAGATGGCCTAACCTGAATATTTTTCACTTCTCAATTAACTGGCAGTCACTGATGATCATTTAATTACAAATGCTGTTCAGTGTGTAATAGTGTCCCTAAAAGCAAATAATCAGCAAGAATGTTCAAAAAAATATCATAAAATCCTTGCAGAAAGCAGTACTTCACTTGCACCTCCAAGACGATGTTCAGTTCTATTTACCTTGTTTCAAAAAACAAAAAGATATCTATAGGAGAAACAGAGAAAGTTCAGCAAATCTTTGTTTAGTTTCATCCATGCTCTGTGGGCCAACTAACAGCTTTAGCTGGGTGATGTCCAGTCTTCATCTGCAGAACTCAGAAAACATTTAGCTAAATAATGCACACCATGGCCCATCATTCAGGATCACACCAGTGTTCTTTCTTTGCTTCATTCATTTACTTTTTTCCTTTGGACTCCACTCCTCTTGACACCACTCTACAAACTCTGCCTCTTTGCTGTGCCTCTTCACTTTTTTGTCAAAATACAATGCACTGCACAGACACCAGAGTACTCATACTTGCAGATTGTCCACCTGAACTATAGGACTGCTCTAACTTGTTTGACTCACACATAGTGAATTTACAAGGGCTCCTCAAATTCTCACTTTTATTTAAAACTAAAAGCCTAAATCACAATAGACACTAATCCTCTTCTTTCCAATCTGTACAAGATAAAAACAGCTTTCTCCAGCACAATTTTCCAACTTCTCTTCAAAGGCAAACTTAATTACATGGGATCTGTAAAGTAATCATTGTATTTTTCGTATATTTCCTCTTGTACTATATAGAAATATAGCAGGTGTGTCAAAATTGCAGTCTAGTCATTTCTGGAAAAGTTGAAAAAAGTTTAAGCAAATAATTTACACCAGTGAAGACATTGGCCCAAGATTTTGCTTCTCTACCCTCACTGTATCCTAAAGAAGACAAAGAATCATCCCACCAAGAAAATAAAAACAGCCTCATATTTTTCGTAATCTCTTCCTTAAAAGCTGTTAAAAAAACCAACATAGTTAGCAAAGGTGTCTCACACACTTTTTTGTAGAATGATACTGAATAATATTCCTACAATGGAAATATCAGCGGAGATGTTCAACAAAATCATAATATTAAAGGTCAAAAAAAATAAAGCCAAACTTGTTGAGGTTATTCAACCTCTCCTAGCAAACATACTGATAGCAAAGTCTTAGGAGACAAACTGAGTTTCAAAGATGTCAGTGGATGACAGGTATCTGGGAACATCAAAATGGGAAGTATCAGTGGAACAAACAGCAGATTTGGGGCTCTCCTTCTCTTGGACACTCTAAGTGTTTTTGCTTTCTGATGCTTGAAACTGCCTTCCTGTGACAAGTTTATACGACTATATTTTTAGTTCTGTCCAGTCTGTGGAACTGCATTTCACAGAAGTTGTGTATGATCTGGAAATGATACAGCATGAAAAAATAATAACTAGAAACCTAGAGCTCATGATCTCTGAAAAAAAAATTGAGAAATATTATCGTAAGGAAGAAAAGAGTGACAGTAAAATTTTAAAATAAACTACAGATAGTCTAATAATGAAAAAAAGGAGGGAATAATCTGTTCTCTGTGTCTTGGATGGACATGCAAAGCTACTATTTTAAGTTTCTGGAAAAGTGATTAGGTAAGTAACAGGGAAGTCTGCAAATGTTCAGGATACCTTTATAAGTGTAAGGACAGGTTAAGATTTGAGACAAATGGCTTGAGAGGCATCATTGGAGACCTTAAGAAATAGGTTAAACAATGTGAATGACGTATTATGAACCATGCTTTGCCCTGTCTCCTATGACTGCCACTTACTCTGCTACTTAACTAAGAGAACTCAAGACCTTTTTTCTTTTCACCATTGAAAAATATGACAGGGGGGTGACAATTAGAGAAATAGATTTATGCATAAACAGCCTGAGAAGCCTGGAGTTTATGTGTCACAAATCAACATGCACAAAATGCATAAGCTGCTTGGTATCTTAATAAAACATTAAAAAAAAAAAATCAGATTTCAACAAAGTCTCTTTCAAAACGTCAGGGGAGGTACAGTATATTAAATATGTGAGCTGTGAAATACTGTTATAATCAGAACTGGCTAAGATATAAAAATAAAGGAGCAGTACTAAATGGTCAGGTTTCTTTACTGAAAAATTTGATCAGTATAAGATCCAACTGTTTGTTTCTTTCCAAGTATAACTGAAACAAAATTGGAACAAAGGCTGAGTAGTAAGCAAGGAAAACTGCAGGTGTTTCAAAGTTATTTAAAGTCAAGTCCAGACAGGACTGTGAGAAGTTTACAAGAGAAACCAAAGTAATCACCAAAATGGCAAACGAAACTCGATGTTAGTACATACAAAATAACCCACATTGGACAGAAGAAAAAAGGAAGAGCATACTTTCATCATCTTAAATTAACTGTGTGAACTTTTGAAAATAGTCTGGTATCACTGTAGAAAACTCATTAAAGCTCAATGCTGAGTTGTGGCAGAAAAAGCAGACGATGTTTTGAAGGATAAGACTTAGGAAGGTGAATAATGCAGAAAGTATTGTAATGCCATGATATAAATCAGTGGTGGAGTCTCATCTGGAATGCTGTATGGGCTCCTGATTACCCAGTCTCAGAAAGGATACTGCAGAACTAGGCAAGGTTCAGAGAAAAGCAATGCAAATGATCAAAGCGCTGGAAACCTCATATACAATAATCAGAAAGGACAAAAAATAATTACTCAGCTTCTGAAAGGAGCAGGCCATCAGTAAAAAACACACACAATGATAAAGTATGGAGAAAGCAAATGCAGGTTTTCCTTATCCTTGACTCATGACACAAGAACAAGGCTATTAATTGACATGAAAACTTTACAAATTTAAAAGCAAATAGGAGATACATCTAGCGCATAATTAATCTGTATAAAGTATAAATGTGAGTAATACCAAGTACTTACATTCAATTTTTTTTTCTATATGTTAAGAAGCATTTAAAAAAAAGAAAAGAACTACAAAGTGCTAACAAAATTTGGATGGAACAGTAAATCAATTAGGGATAAGGAGTAAGCCAAACCTAGGAGGCAGATTACCCTGTTTTACAAGCAATTACTTGTACTTCCTCAGCTAACTGGGAATGGACAGAGTTGACTGCAGCTTGCTGAACTAAATCAACAACAACACTAGTCTCACTCTTGTCCCTTCCCTACATCTGTGAGAGACAAAGGAGTGATGGGCATTGTACAACAGTGATGGAGACAACTAAGACAGAAGCTGAGCACCCAATCACTGGAAAGAAACAGTGAAAAGCGGTTTATGAGAAGCTGTCAAAAATCATCATCAAAGTTGAACTTGAGAATGACAGGAATGAATGTTAAGCTAAATGAAGGTACAAGGATGCTCTGAACACAACTATAAAATCTAAACAGAAGTGGCTTTACTAAGGCAAAAATGTGAATACACAACTGGCAGAGGTCAAGCTTAGGTAAGGAAGATCATGCTAGGCCTCTCATAGCATTAACTAACCTACTTAAAGATAAAAATATAATAAATTACTCTTTCTTTAAAATGGAGCATATATGCATGAAAGCAAAGTTGTGCTGGCACAGGCCTCAGAAAAGGCACACTTATAAATTTTAAAGCTGAGTTAACATGATATAAGCAAATGGGAAAACAGGAACTCAGTCCAGAAAGTGACTCAAGGAGTGACTGTAGTTTGAGGCTCCACAAAGGCACTTAGGAAAGTGACTTACATTTCAAAGTGTGTGCCTGAGTGGCTAATAATTTTAGGCACAACTTTCAGGGACACTGACAGGAGTTACACTTTCAGGACACGCTGATATTCAAAATAAATTGCAAATTGTTTATGCAGCTTTGCAAATCTCCTCTTTATAGAACTAAGATTTTTTGGCTAGATATATGTGTATTTGTTTATTTGTTTATATATGCATATATACATATATATTTAGATAGGCAAAGTAAATGTGGCCCCGGGACCATTTTTGAACACAAAGACCACTTGGCAATGAACTGATCAGGTCTCTACTATTGAAGTGTCTGCAAAGCAGAGACGGCACAAACTAGAACTGAATGTTAGACAGTGCCCACTCCTGAATGCTTCCCAGGAACTGCTTTGGAGAGGGGCAGTTGGCCTGGGCCAGAGTACAGTAGTGGCTGTTCTGGTGATGCAGCAGCAGGGAAGGCCCAGTTCTATAGCCAGGTTGATGCCCTAGTACTGCTTTCTGGCACAAAGAAGCTCCTGGACCCCTGTTCCAGGAATACCAGCAACTGAGGTCTGTTATTTTTAAATTTGGGTGATATTTTTTTCTTTATGACCAGGGAAACATCAAATAAAATACAATTACTTATTGTTATTTTCATTACTGTCATTATATAAGTCCCATGTAGACAGATAGTTTTATCTCTTGCAGAAAACCTTTTTATTCCCTCTAATACAATTAGTTTGCACAAAATAAAACACATGTGATATTCAGGTAATGTCAGAGCTGGCATATGGCAACAACATAAAAGCCATATATGGCCAAGGAGTCAGACTGTTGCCTTCTACTGCGCAAGGACTTATGACAACATCATACTGCAGGGTTTGCATGACTAAAATTAGGCAAAATATATTCTCTATGAAAGAAGGGCAAGGCCGTCTATAAGCAGTAGCCAGAGGCAGCTTCAGACCTGTCAATTCAGCTGTGTAAAGAATGTGCCAGTCTCACTGTTGGAATACTTTCCACACTTAATATACAGAACGAGTCATTAAAAATGAGGGGGAGTAACATGAAAGGGTGAGGCAGATGGCACACAGTGTGCTACCACAGCACACCATATATTCAAGATAATAGCGTGCAGCAGAAAATCCGTTTACACTTTCACTGCTGACAGTACAGTTGCTGCCAATTAACTCTCCACCTCAATTTCTGTTTCAAGATAAATTCCTGACCCTAATGAATCAACAGCAAACTTGCCAGAAAAGTTAGTAGGAACAATTTTAATTGTTCGGGATTCTGCAAGTGTTTATATCCCTCTCATTCAAACACATATACTTCTTACATATTTTAATACATATGACTTATTTTACCCCTCTACGCTGCTTTCCTCAGTTTTTTGTACTATTTGTTGTAGCAAAGGCTGAAAAATATTAAACTGCCCAGACTACTATCATATTCAAAGAACTGGGTAGTCGTTTAAGAGGCAGAGCTCCTGTCGAGGAGAACATCTCATTTCTAGTTCCAATTCTCTTTTGAGCTTTGTATGTCCTGTGAAGTGGACATGGTAAGGCACAAGCAATGCCAGCCATCTCAGATCCTGGAGTTCTGTGTGGATGAGTACAACATTTACACCACAGGTGAAAGATTTGCTCAGTGCAATGGCAACCATATTCTGATGGTTCAGGGCCTGATCCTGCTCCACAAACATCAATGTAAACCATGGACTTCAGGTTTAATGAGATTCTACCCCGGATTACAAGTGACATTTCAGTGTCTTCTTGAAAAGAAAATAGCAAGTATTGTTAATTCATATGGCATTGGTAATCTAAAGGACTTATAATATCACATACCAGAGGGACTGTTCAGCTTGCTCTTCTGTCCAGAGATTGCATGGATACATGTTGGTGAATGATTAATATTGATAGTCAGGAGCTACACACACCATTTAAAGTATTCCAATGCCACAATAGGTCACTTTAATCCATTACACAAGAAAGCAGGTCTGAGCTCACTTAGGAAAAAGGAAGAAAGATCATGCAGAAACATGTTTCAGTTTTGAGACTGTTGGAGCGAATGTTATGTCGGGCACGTAAAGGTTCTGCGTAAACATACGGCTCCTGAATGGACTCTGACGAAATTGCCACTGCATACACACAGAACTCCTGACGTGGACAGGTGAGCAGAACACCAAGATGCACTGAATAAATTTTATCTTCACTTCAACATAACCCTCAGTGTGGGGCAGTTTAATTTGGCCAGAAATTAATGTTGACATATTCCCTCTGAACAAACCCCAACCTATTTGCAAAGCCCATCTGTACAACCTTTCCAGAGACTCAACAGTCCCACTGACGACAGCAGTACTGTCCACCAACTGCAGTATGGTTCTCTATAGAGAATGCTATGACTCAGTTTGGTCTACACATTTTATTACATTTAACCATAAATCTTACTCTTGGAAATACAATTGCATGAGATTTAATTTCATAAACAGAAAATCTAAGTGCTTATTTTATTGCAGTTAGTATCTAAAAGGCCACAGGAAATCTACCCACTCCAAGATGACTACACATCTTCATACTGTAAGAGGGATTTTTAATTCATTTCCTGTGTGAGATTCTGCTATCTAATTGCTGATATTCAAAAGCAGTTTCCCTTCTATATGAAAAACCCATGGCTTCTTAACAGTTTATATGTCTTAGGTAAATTCTTTAAGTAGCAGGGAATTTTCTTCTTACAGTACAATATAGATTTGTACAAACATAAAAAATGTCTAATCCACCTTTCTGCCTGTCATTCATTAAAAAACAAAACCAAAGAACCTCCTGATGTCTGTTCTTTCCAAATTCTAAGGATAAAAAAAAAAAAAATCTTATTCTACAAATTAATTAGTCCAGTGCCTCTATACATTATTTTCTATTTCCACAATCACAATTCCCTCAGTGCTTTACCAAATTCAACTACATATGCCAGAAGATTGATGCAAGACTTTGTGCTGAGGGTGAGGGGACCAGAGGGAAAATCCAAGGTTCTAGTGCACTTGCGAAAATGTAGAATTATAGAAACTGTATGATTTAATGTTCCAGGGCATAAATGAAGGTGGGAAAGGGATGGAGGGCAAATTTAGATGTATTTCTAGAGTTTTGACCTAGTAGAACCATGTCTTAACTTCAAGTGCCCTCAAGGATACAAACACCAGCTGTGTTTGTTGAATCAAATGTAGACATCATTTGTTTTGTTCACAAGAAACATTTGCTATAAAAGGAAAATGGAACAAACAGCAAACTTGAGTCAAGTGCCAGGTTTGTATACCTGATGCTTCTACAGGCTTTATTTATCCATGTTTTTCAATTGTAGTTCTCCAAAATGAAACACCAATTAAATAATGCTGATAAAAACAGTTTTCCAAATAAGAGGGACCATCAAAATACATTCATATTACCTAAGTTAAACTAACTCCTTCTTTATTGCATTCATCCAACTCCCTTAGTATGGAAACATTCCTCTGCAGTGCAAGACATTAAAAGAGAAAAAATAAAAGCAACACAGCTGTCAAGTGAAAAAATTATCAAATAATACCACTCTGTTCCAAAATATCATATTATTAATGAAAAAAATTAAAATCAATGATTTGTACACTTTTGTACCTCTGAGATTGCTAGTAATGTAAGCAGCAACAAATGGCCATGAAAGGCAATCAAGGAAATGATTCATAGAATTTAAGTTAGAAGTGAATGTCAATGGTTTATAGCTAAAGCAACAACAAAAATAGTTTCTTCTATGCAGTATTTTCTGTATTTATCATGTGTTAGAATGGTTTATAAACAAGAGAAGCAGAAATCAAGATTGTGGCCATACAACTTATAGAGGATGAAATATATCTCTGGAATGTTCAGGTCCAGAGCCAGGTTAAACAGTTATTTTTATATTCCACTTATGCCTTTGTGCTGGTCCTCAGTAAAATTCATCCTGAAGAAAAATTTTAAGAGAATTTTTTAAAAGCAGGAATTCTCTTTCAAAAAGTTGCAGATGTCCCACTGAGGGGAGGACATCTTAGTCCTACTGCAGTTAACAGCTGTAGCTGCTGCTGACTTCAGTAAAACCTGGTTTTCAAACAATTTTTGTAAAGACACTTCTGCCTGTCATCAGAAACAGGAAGATAACACAGACAATGGCTGCTAACACTTCACAGATAAACAAGAAGATAGACATTTCAAAAGCTAAGATTTCGAAAATGTAGTTGTAGCTTCATAGACATACAGCCAGAAAACATCCCCTTGAATGTATGTATTTTTGCATCTTGAGATGAAAATGTTAGTCGCTGGAACAACTATCTTGCTTTATAATGACCACACATACAAATGAAAGGTACAAACAGTAATATGCTTTGAGACCTAATGAACTTACCTTCTTAAAAGGCATAGAATAAAGCAGACAGATTTTCTGGTATCAAAGAAAGAGCCAAGAAAATTCCATCTCTCTTCTGCGGAAGAGTCCCACACATTTGAGCTCCTTTGGAATCAATGCCCCTTCACATGCATAAAGTAATTCAGCCTAAATGGCAGTGGCAAATTGGTCTAAAGAATTTACACCAGTTCATATAAAACAAGATGAACTAGAATTCAGCTCTTGTAAGTAGGTTACCAAATAATTGATTTTTTGCAGGGCAAGTGTAAGTTTGCCAACAGTTTGGACAAAAAAAGTTTGAATTTGCATTATCACATGCAGGACAGACATTAAGAATGTTCTCTTTTGATATTGAGATAATGTTTTGTTGAATTGCGTTTAACAACAGAAGACACTGGAAATAAATATTAAGAACAAATCATCCCCTTGTGCTTTGGCATAGTTCTCACAGTATTGTATCACTACAATTATTTTAACTTCATGGACACATTTTCCATTATTTCATTTTATTACTCAATGAAGTCTCTTTGTTCTTTAATACCATGAAAATTGGAAGTTCCATAGTAGCTGTCTTCAGGTCAAAAGCATGCTTCTTTAAGCCTCTTTTTTCCTTTATTTTGTTTCTCTAGAATGAGCAGTTCAAAATAAGAGCCAAAGCACACACAGAAAGTTTACCTCCATGGTAAAAAAACATCCGGCCAGAAGACATGTCCATGCAAAAAAGTTCCCCGGTCTTTTCCTATTCTGTTCCTTGGAACAGGCTTGAAAGCTAAAGCTGAAACTCAATTCCAGGCATTGATTAATGAGTAATATCTTTAGAATGTTTACAGTATAAAAAACAATGGGGTTTATTGTAAGATAATAACATATAATGCTGTTTTATGCATAGTGACTGAGGCACTGTCATCTTCCTACAAAAATTGAGAAAGTTTTTTTTCCATTGAAAAAAGGATTAAAGTTCACAAAGTACTCTTGGAAAAACACACTACAGTAAAAAACCCCACAACTTTTCCTTCTATTTTCTTCACATCTATTACAACTTCTGAAAGTTGCCAGGGAAAACTTAAAATAAAAAATGTCCACCTGGGAAAGTAAACCAAATTCAGTGGGCAAACAACAACAAAAAATGCAAAGAGACTAAAGAAAAAACAGGAGACAGATTCCTGAACTATTTCACCATTAAACCCAAAGACAATAATACTGAAAGCACTGGATTCAATGTTAATACTTTGAAGACATATACTATGGGTTCACTATGAACTTTGACAGACATTTTCTAGCTGTTTATTTCATGGTGTTATTCACATGGACAGCATTTTCCAGAATCAAACCCATTCTTCACAGTTCCACTGGATGGAAATCTGAATTATAATAATTTATTTTTTTTGCAACACAAGTTTTTTAAAAGATAAATCAAATTACATAATATAAACAACAAAATTAATTTAATAGATTTCCATAAATATAGTGCTTTCAGTTGATCCAATTTAGTGTATTGTTGCAACTAAGTGAAATCAGGAGGATTAATTTACAGAACAAAGTTGTGAGCAACAAGTGATACTCGTCAGTAGACAGGGCAGTAAAAGCAGATTCTTACTTCACTCACACAATAACAGCAAGTTTAGAAAATGTCACTAAAATTGATTTTTAAATTAATGCTGTTTTCTTAAAGGTATCTGCCCATATCCTACCACAAGTCTGTACTTACACAATACCACGTACAGAAACACAGACTTTGGGACCAGGATTGATCACACTTGATGTTACCACTTAAGATAAAGAATATTGTTTCAATAAGTTAAGAAGATTATCTTTACAGTCAAATGAGATGGACAGGTACTTTCAAAGGACAACTCTACATGCTCTCAAGGACAATCTCTGTGGTACCTAAAATACGGGAGTATTTTAACTCAGATCACTGCTGAAAGGAACAATCCTGTCCTCCCACAGCTGCACATTCCTACCAGCCTTTGTATGCTCACATTCAATGAGATCAAGAAACAGATTAAGGCAAAAATGAACCTCCAAATTCGGGTGAAAGCACTCAAGGCAACAACTTTTCAGAAATCTAAAACACAATATGAACTCAACGAACACCTACAGGGGAAAAAAAATCTGCAAGTAGAGAACAGCAGCCTGCACCCACTTTAATCTAAAATGGTGACAAAACTACAGTTTGAAATAGGAGGAAGTTCCAGATTGTCCCTTCATTACAGAAGAAACTTAGATAACACTGTAAGAATTGAAATCATATGAAATCTGCTTAACTGCCTCCAATTTCCCTATACTCTGTAGGGCAGAGTTACGACATTTCTTTCCAACAGTGCTTGTAGAGCAAGTTTTTTCTTACAGACCATTCAACAGTTTGTGCAAAACATCTTTCCACTGAAGATGCAAACAACAAAGCAAGCCTCTAAATGTAAGATGCTTTTGTCTTTGCCTTCAGCGCACTAATGCAGCAAGCTAGGTCCATCTTTAAAATTTCACAAAACTAAAGTCATAAAATTCTTCACGTGCCACTGAGTTCTACCTTAAAAAGTCTCTGGGTAACAATTTAAGAAGATTTTAGATTGATTCTGCAGAATTGATCATTATGGAACCTGAGAGCTGCAGAAAAAAAGCACTTAATGACTACCACATAGAATATCTAAATCCCTGCTGAGTTGTTCCATGATTTTTTTTTTGTTAGAACTTTAATTCTTGTATTAAATTGTTCATAAATTTGAGAATCCTGAATTCTATTGGATTCTAAGCAAAAAGAGACAATCTCCATGGATTATTTTTAGCAAATCACTCCATACTATTAGAAAAAAACAAAAATATTATACATCAAAAACTACTGAAAATAATCTGGCACATATAATTTTGCAGTTCCTGTACTAGATCTTTTGGCATTTGATATTTCAAATCTTTTGAGATTTCATATTTTATATTTCAGGTTAAAGAGTAGACTTTGTTTTTTTTAAGTTTGAGAATAGATAAATATACATAGAATGAAACAATGTTAGCATTTGTATCTCTTATGGTTTTTGCAAGACTTTCCAGACTGCTTACAAAGCTTGAGAAAATGGCATCAGACCTTTCAGATTTCCTACAAATGGTCAGTGAGACTTGTTGCAAGTCACATTTTGAAACCTTTTCCCACCAGCCAATCTAGCAAAACAAAGACCAAATTACCCGTGTCCTGCAGCTTACAAGATGATGATCAGTAGACCACAGTGCCTCAAGTCCAACACTGGCACAAGGTTCTTGAAACCCTAAATGGGCAGGTTTCAGCCCTGGCCCTCCACTCTCACTGTCTGTTCTCCAGTTCAAGATGTCTCTATCTGCCAGTAAATAAGGTACTGGTAATATCTCTTAAAACAAGTATCTGAAACCTATTTTTATTCCTGGGTCTCATTGTTGCTTTTTTAGACAGCTGAGCTCATTACCACTTGAATTAGTCCCAATTCACATTCTCAAAACACTACAGTTCTGAAACTGCCAGCACACTTACACAGTAACACGCTCCCATAAGCCTCTGATCTCCCTCTTCTTCTTTTTGTCCCTCCTGCTGACATACATTCACTATTATGCAATTAAAATGACAATCTCAGCCTCAGTCAATTTGTTCACTTTCACTTCTGTTCCAGGACGTTGTCCATTCCTGATTACAGACAGGTGGCAGACCTAATTTACTAACTATATTGGATTTTAAAATAAATACTTCAGCCAAGAAATACGTTTACTGAGTGTTTAGAACTACACGTTCTCCAGTTCTGTTGGGAGTACTTGTCTCATCATTTTAATGTCAGACACTATTTCATGGCACAGTAAAAGGCTTATAAATTCTTTTTTTCATTTATTCAAATCTCATTCAGGAAGGATTAACTCTGTAAAAAACATTGCAGCTCTATTTTTTAAACAACAGTTACTATAAGAAATATACACATAGAAAATATTTACCTTACCCAGTACTATGGCAATAGGAACACATCTATATTTGCAAACCTGGAAATGGACAAAACAAGCAAAAACATTAAGTATCTTTCCTGGTTTACAGTGTATGGGGAATGGAGATACACATCACCAGGGATACAGGTGACATGAGCCAAAGCCAAGAGTCAGTGTTCACAGAAGCCACTGGGAAATGTACGTGTAGTGACACACAAAAAAAAAAAATACAGAAAAAGAGCAAGAGAAACAGCATCACTCAGAAGGAAAAGGACAGAGAAACTTGTGGGAGGACCTCATAATTACCAAGGAAATGATGACATGGGCAGTCCTCTGATTCAAGAGAGAAAGAGGGAAATGCTGGATTTATCAGGGAAACATCCTTTGAAAGCAAAACTAAAGCTAACTAACAGAGGAGATATTTCAAAATGTGTCTTTCTTTCCTTGTATTATTGAAAGGCCATCCTAAAAAAAATAATGAACTTTCTCTCAGGTATTTTTTCAGTCTTTCATCCTGAGCTAAATTTCATAAAAAGTATGACATTTATCAGCCCCTACAATACAGATCAACAAGTATAGATTTGTAAAGACCTGCATAGAGTCATTATTTGAGTAAAAATCTCCATATAGCTCATTTATTTGTGATCTAATTTCTGTGAAGACAAAGATCTGCCTTTCAATCATATAAAGCTGAAAGGCTTATGAGTGGAATTCAGATTTCAGCAGAACATCAAGTAAATTCTTTGTTAATTCTTCTTAAACTGCAAGTTATTTTTAGCAAAAAGACACCATCCACATACCATGGCAAAGACTTGGGAACAAGCAAAGATTAAATAGCAAGAGCAGGATGAAAAGCAGAGAGAAAGGGTGAAAGTATACATCCCTTCTAAAATGACAAGTTCCACTAACGTCTGAGCTACTCTTTTAAAAACTAACAGCAGTGTGTTTCAGTGTGCTTTTTAGACATAGACCACTTAGGCTTAAAACTGGTAAAAAAATTACATACCTTAATAGCCCTCCAATCCAGAGGTTATAATCTCCACAATAGAATCTGCTGAATCTATTACAGCTACTGGGAATAGAGCTGCTCAGTTGTTCATTTCCCTAAACTGTTCATCTGCTGTCAGGCCAAATCTCTTGTGCAATATTTGAGTCTTCCAGTTACTGTAACAGCAATTTTAACTTTCAGAAGGCTTCCCCTTCCTCTTAAAGACTGAAATTTGTTTTGCAATTCAGTTCATTTTATTTATAAATATTTAATTTTCATTTGCCTCCTTAAAATTTACTCTGAGTGGATAGTAACATGAATTTATTATGAAGTGTATTTATCTTTCTGTACCTCATTAGTGCTCAAGAATTCTGTTGCCTCTACTAAGCATTCTGCTAAACAAACTTCTGGAGGCCAAACT
This sequence comes from Corapipo altera, assembly GCF_003945725.1. Taxonomy (NCBI): domain Eukaryota; kingdom Metazoa; phylum Chordata; class Aves; order Passeriformes; family Pipridae; genus Corapipo; species Corapipo altera. Next base: position 20,226,255 of record NW_020884875.1, on the reverse strand, counting down.
GAAGTACATGGAGGAAATTAAATGTAAATTTAGAATGTAATTCTTCTTTCATGCCCCTCTGCAATCTTCCTCAAAACCATATGCTCAACAGGAGTTCAGAAATGGCATTAAGGCTGGTGATCTGAAGACAGGAGGCATGATCCAGATTACTTTTAACCCTCCTGTTCCATACACAAACTGCATCATTTCCACTAATAACCCAAAGTGGCAGTTTTGTAGTTTATAAACATGCACAAAACATAAGAAAAAGAGTTAAAAAAAAACCCAAAACAACTCTGAGTCAGGGTTTGTAGCTGTCACCCAGTATTACTTTATGTTAGTTGTTACCCAATACTATTTTATATCAGGTTTGTACACTGTTCAGGTCTCTCTGAGAAACTGAAAAAATCAGTTGATTAAAAAAAAAACAGAAGTGAAGAATGAAAAGAAAAACACACAAATAATTTTAAAAACAAAAAAGAATAAAAAATCATATTCCTAACATAGAGCTTTGTAAGTGAAATACAGCTGACAAAAAAAGTAATGGAACTTTTAGTTCATTTGTACTTCTCATCATGACAGTGGTTGATGACATTTTCAACATACCTTCAGTTAAACCGCATTTAGCAAATATTCTGATAACATAAATATCCTGAAAACACAAGCCAGGAACAGCACAGCATGATTTCAATCTGTTCTGAATTAGGTGCATAGGTACAGTTTCATAGAAACAGGTCATAATTAATGGAATTTAATTTGTCATTTTAAAACCTTTATGATGCAACTCTCTTGGCTGGCTATCAAAACCTCTTTTGACTACTTCCCTGTTATGGGGAAATTAGAAAGAAATTAGTAACTAGGAAATTCCAAGCATATCTGCATATTCTTTTCCATAAGACCAACGTCATAACTACTTTAGGTTGTATTGTTAATTTCACAAAGAGAATCACATTTTATCATTAATGCTAAATAATTGCAGAGCTGGAGAGTAAAAAAGTATAGAAGCAGTTAATTCAGATTTGAAATATGATACCAGAAATTATGGTAATCCTAAACACCTTTCGTGCAGTAACTGAGTTCATAAGTCTGAACGAAAATCATACATCACACTCTGTTGTTGGCTTAAAGCAGCACACAGGAAAAAAAGTGAAATTAACAGTGCAAACATTCAATAAAAGTATTATAAGAATAAGTGCTTCTTACTCTGTCTCTGCACAGATAAAAGGCATAGGTGTTGGGGCTGAATGAAAATGCATTGCACTTTTCAATCTGTGGGTAGGCATACAGTCAAAACTACTTCTACTGGTGCTCTCAAAATGTCATTATGATCCATTTTCTTTAAAATGGACTGACACCAACATCTGTGTGTCCTTCAGATAAAACAAATAGTATTTTGAAAAGTTCACTCTGGTCTAGTAAAATAGATACTGCAGTTCTCTGTATCACTAAAATACCCACTAATCTGCCACGCTGTGATATTTCTGACATGTAAAACAGGCTTCTAGTTACTATTAAAAAGCATTTGTTACCAGGTTTTTTAGTTTATAAAAGCTTTGGTGTTGCTCTAACACATTCTCTTCTTATTCCCAGACAAAACACAATGTTAAGAACTGCCAGAAAGGTCCTGCAGTAACAGACACACTTTATCAAAATACTGTTCACTACAACTGACTCTGGCATTTAAGCTTCCTGAAGAGGAACTGCTCCAAAAATTGAAGTCTACAACATCATCTTTTGTATTAACAATTTCTAGACACTAGGCATTTGCAGATGTCACAAATTTTATTAGAGAAATTTCTGGCTTTATGTGAGGTTTTCTTAGCTACTGGAAAAGTGTTACAAGCACACTAAGTATTAGCAAAGCCTTCTGACACTGAAAGCAAACTACCACAACTATTTTAGCTTTTTTGACTGTTTCTGGATTCTGCTAAAAAAAATTATTTTGCAGTAAAGTGCTAACTTTAACACCCACCACAGTTATTAAAACTAGTGCAGATGACATTTTTATATGTAACTAGTACAGCCAGTTGCTACTATTTAAATCTGTATACATTTCTCCATTCCATTAATCTCTCAAAAGGTGATTACCAATGACTATCCAGTAAAATAACCAACACAAACTAGGATAATAATTCCAATAAAATAGACTGATTAGTTCCTGTAAGAAACAAAAAGTAAGCAGAAAGAACATCGATCCTATCATTGCCATACATTAATCAAGCTGGTTAATATGGTATCAGAAAGCACTCCAATGAGGAAGTGATGAAAGCTAAAAACAACCTACAGAAACTATTGGTAAGACAATGAGCTTTGAACAGACATATGACGTAGTGTATTTGAAGAAGTTTTAGACATGGAATCTAGCAAAAAGGAACTGATACATTCTCGCCAGAATAAATGTAAATATAGACAGAAACAGAAAGCTGTGGAAATAGGAGGAGGTTTGAGAGAAGCACAAACACAAAAAGGATCAAAGCAGTGATAGCAGCACAAGAGGTTGCACAGGACTGTAAAAATACCCTACATTTTCAGCATGCAATGACATGCATGGTTAGAGCTTTATAACTATGCTAGAGGTAGAATTTAGATGCCTGATTTGCTGCTTAAGTTCCAAAATTAGATACTCAGCATCATCACTGTTACTTAACCGAGCATATCAGCACACTCAGCTGCTATTGCTCAAGATAGCTGACATCTCTAGTACCGTTTTAATTTTAATGAGTTTCACTTCTGTTCATATCTATGGATAGTTCCACACTCCGCTGCTTCCCTTAGCTGACAATCTAATCAAGGACATCCTCAGAAAACAAGGCTGAAGACAGACTGCAAGACTAATGAGAATCATTCCCTGGAGCTAGGGCTTAAAACTCATGTCTCTCTACTCCCAGATGTGTGAGATAATTCATAAACTGATCTTCTTTTGCACTCCCAATTAATATTTAATTATTCCACGCACAGCAAAACAGCTTCCAAAGGAGACACTGCAACCATTCCACCTCAGTATTTTATAGCCAGGATACTTTCCTGGAAGATAGGAGATGCTGATTAGAGCTCCCTCAGGCAGAGGAAGGAACAGAATGCAAGCCTGATGCCTTTTAACTGCTGAGGTAGTGCATAGCACGCGTTGGGAGTGGCAGGCAAGGAACAGAACAGTAAGAGGTTTTGAACAAAAAAGGTCATATGTCTAATTTCAGTAAAGGGATCCTGCAGTGAAGGAGACTGGCATCCCAGACAATGACACTGCTTATGGCACTGCCACACCTAAAGTTCTTTTCAACATCCCTCCCAAGCAGTTATCCATTCAGCTTATTGGGATTTGCCATGTAACTCACCTTTTCCTAGGGGCCTCCTAAGCAGATAATTTTAATGATGTGAATTCACAAACATTGAGCACCCTGGTACAGCAAAGCTTGAAGATGCAGCAACTTGTGCTTTTCTTTGAGTGTGGTACCCACCAATTTAGAGAAGAGATCAAGAAGAAAGGTGTCACTGCCAGAGTGGGGAAATATCTTGGTTACTTGGGGTCAGCACAATTCTCAGTCAATTAGTCAATAGAGTGAGCAGCTCAGACTGAGAGTATTTACTGTAATTCAATAGAAAGTCATGAGGAAATGGAATGAAGAAAACTTTCAGGATATACAAACAATGAAGTTCACAGATAATGAAGTGCACCTACAAAACAAGTCTTCCCCAATTCTGCTTCTCGCGTGCTCCCGTTGCATTCCTTTCTTCTAACATTTCCAGTCTTATCACCAAACCTCCCACAATTTGTATGCCACACCAACTCTCTTGAAAGCTGCCATCTTTCAACAGCCTTTACAGATAATATTCCTTCTCTCATCACACTAATAAAATTAACATGATTAAGCATTAATCACTAAAATAAAACATTCGACATGTATCTTTCTCCCTGAACATATAAAAAATTAGTTTAGGTTGTTTGTAACACAGGTCGTAATTTCTCCTTATTCGGCCTGCTGGGTTAGATTTTTGACATTTCCAAGAAAAGATCTGATTTACATCACTTGAGTGTCTTGCTTGTCTAATTAATATGCATCATGACATTATGCAGGAATGCCTTCCACATGGCATAGTTGTCCATGAACTGAGTGCTGCATCACACACATTCCTTCAAGATCTGTAATGTCAGAGGGGGTGATCCACAACACCACAAGTGCTATATTTGCATCTGTTCAGGTAGGTGTGGTTGAAGCATTACTGTAGTAAGCATATCACAGAGACACATGCAGGAAGAAATTATAAAAGAGATGGTATAAACCTTTGAGATCTCCATAGGTCATTATCATCCAACAAGGAACATCACTCCTTTGCATTGTTTTCCTTTTTCTTTCTTGTCAGCATGTCTGAAGGGCTTCTCCCACAGCATGGAAATACTTGGTACAAAACTTAATAGATCCTGAGTTATCATTTTCCTGAGATAATTTTCCAGGATTAGACTACACACATCCTGCACGTGAAAGTCATTTTATCTAAGAAAGGATGGGAAGCACACAGACACTTAATTTACTGTACTAAAACAAACAGTCTAAAAGTGCAATCTTCCACATGACAGGGTGGCAACTTCAATCTTCTTTCTTCCTCCTCAGAGTAGATGAAGCCTGCAGCCACTCTGCTTTCTGAATCCATAAAAAAGTTCTTAAATTAGTGTTCCAGCTGAAACAAAAGAACAAAACTGCAACAAGAAAAAAAAAGCCTGTGAAGCTCTGCAGAGGCACTAAAAAGCACTGAAATTTTTCGTGGTACATAACTAGGAAGGAACCATATAGAGTTGGTTGCTGAGTTCAGACCTCAGCAGGCTTTCTAAAATTAATTCTAGGCTCAGCAGCACTGCACAAGATATCACAAGCCTGTATGATCACAGGTAATTACTCATACATGGTGCGATTTCAGCTTTCATCACAATATGAAAACTGTTACAGCCGTACACAGTAGCTGTAGCAACTGAATGTTTATGTAAGAATACTTACATTATCTAAATGCCTCATCTGAAACGTGCACACATGTAAAATTCAGCTAGGAGTTAGCGATATGCATACTGAAACTATATAGAAAGAAGCAATGTGCCAAGGTACATAAACCAAGGTTTATATTGTGAAGTTACAATTCCTGTTGACATGTGGAAGTTCAGGCTGTTGCAATCAAAAGGCGTGTTTGCAAGTCTAACATTTATAATTACACAAACATTCCCCCACCCTTAATGTCAAACATACTGAATGCCTTTCCGACAGTGAGATGCTTTCCAGCTGGTGAAGAAAACAACATCAGGAATTCAATGTGTATATTATATAAAACTATTATCTAGCTACATTTTCAGAGAGTTCATTTTTTTGCAGTCTGTAACTGTACTATAGCCAGATGCCAGAATAATGGATAAGATGTATAAAGATATATACACATGAATATTGACTTACAAACTTCTCAAAAATAGTACTAAGCTAATACATACCTTTATTAAATGGTGAACTGTTGTTATAGACTGCAGTGGTTCATATTTTACTTATGCCTATTTAAAATATATTAATTGCTAACACAGACATTCTTCATTTGTGACAAGATTACAGTCTCAGTTAACCAGGCATTAGCCCTTTGCAAACTGCTTACCAGTGATACAGCATAAAATTCAAATGAAATACGTTAAATCAACTATAAATGGATCTTTCTCCTCCGAAGTTATTTCCACTTTGAAAGGCGAGATTTGCAAAATTGCAAGGGACCAGCAAGTAGTAATTCTGGCACTAACCCTTTGTATGACTTTGGAAAATCTGTCCTGGGTTCCTCCTCCTTCTTTTTTCTCTCTGGTGTTTAGACAACAGTGATCTTAGACTGGTATTCAGGCCTGAAATCATGCCATGTTAGTAAAATAGCTTAGCAAAGTGCCTGCCCTAAGAGATTAATTACCTAGGCTTCTTATATAATTGGTAGAGAGCATGACCTATGTCTTCTACTGATCCATGCAAAAGTTTTTCTATATTCCTTTGATCATGCAGAATATTGGTTTAAAAAATAGGATCAAGTTAACTGATTATACCTGTATTGCTCCAAAATAAAGAATTTACACATGTTATTCATCCCTGATATACTCAGGGCTTTTTTTCCCAATAAATAATAAATAGAAAACAGCAGTGTGCCATTTATGAAAGCAAATTCAATACCAGAAGGGAAGGGGAGGCTAGGATACAGCCAGATTTGAATTACAGCCCTACCTGACTTAGACACATATTGGGAGGGTAGGGGGTGGAGGAGGAAAGAGCCACAGGGAAAACTCCAAGTGATAGATAGAAGTCCAAAATTAAAATATGCAGCATAATACTAATCATATTACACCTCTCACTAAGATGAATTAAATGATAAATATTAGTAGCTGTTACGTCATTTTTAGTATTCAGTTAGGTCATTTATCAGTAGCTGTGTTGAAAATTTCACATGCCAGCTGCAAGATCCACAGAGACCAAATCTGCTTGAAGTACAGACATATACATAGTTTTCCTCATGGGTCTCTGAGAGCGCTTCCTGCATTTTCTTTTCACGATCAGTGGACAAAACTTTCTCTTTAGAAATCAGGTTAAAAGGCCAATATCCACGAGGAGGTGAAACTCTGCTTTGAATGGAAACAAAGTCTGAGGAACAGGGCTTCATTTGAACATGGTAACAGAACAACCAACTGCAGACGCCCATTCAACTACCCTTTCAAATACTCAGGGGTCACTGCCCCCCCTCATGCTCTCATATCAGGAGAACTTGTGCTGCATCATAGGACTGACAGCTGCAGAAGCTTACCTCAGGACTGCTTCCTGATGAGTGATTTAAAATAAAATATCAGAGGAGAACTCAGAAAGAGCATCCCCCTAGTCACCAGTGAGCAGAGCAGAGAGCAGATGCAAAACAACCCCATATATTCTCCTTAGCAACAGCTGCAGCAGTGGGTACAGTGCAAAAAGAGTTTTTAAGAAACTATAAGCAAGCAAATACTCTTCAACTATAATGATTTTAGGTTTTCAGAATAAAAAGTGCTTCATGTTGTATCTACTTTACTAGCTGACAAATGAAAGTGAAGTAGTTCTTAAGCATCAGGCTGATAATGCAACTGTTCTCAGACAAACAAACTGCAGTAATTCTTGAAGGGCAAATTAAGCATTGGTGACAGGACAGAAATGAGACTACTGTTGAATTTGGCTGCCTTTTCCAGTCCCGGCCTAAGAACATACTGTAGCCTAACAGTATGTTTCAGTATTTGTTAATCTTATGAGGTCAGTCTGTTAAAGTTAATTTTTATTGCCCTATCTAAAATAAGAGGAAATAGGAATCATTAAGTTACCTTTCCTGATCATTCCTTCAGCACACCTAGCTTCCTAGAGGATAAACTACCCTCTGCTGGAATAAGAGAGAATTTACAGGCATAAAAACATCTTAAAAACTTGCGGACCTTCTTTGAGGCATTCAGCTGCAAATATAGTTCATCATTTGTTGCAGACTTACTAAAGCTGGAGCTTATTCCAACGATTTTGCAGCCAGTGTCATGTTAGTGAAAGATAATGACTCACCTAATACATGAATCATTCACACAAAATTAGCCTTTTTTCAATGAGTAGATTAAGTAGATTTTTCTAAGAACAAAGCTGCTGATTTACAAATAGTATCTGGTAGCTTGTTGGTTTGTATTATTATTTTCTTGGTCCGGAATCTTTCAGAATACAATACTTAATGTGATATAGTTCACCCCATGCAATACTTGATCACATATGGTTACTACATAGTGTACAAAAACTTTCTGAATAATTGCAATAGCAAGCATTTATAAAAAAAGAAAAATCCTTCTGAAAGAGCCCAGCCTCAGCATTTATTCAGATAATTCTTCCACCAGATAACAAAAGAGCCATTGCATTCCACTACTAATTATTAATCCATCCTGACAGCTAGAAACACTTTCAAATCCATCCCCACAGTGGGCAGGATGGTACAAGAAGAAACTTCTATTAAACTTTTGGCTGATCATAACTCACATCTAACCTCAAATCGCATGCCCAAGCCAGCCTTCATGATGCCAAGGTAGAATACAGCCTCAGCATATACTATAAAGGATTCTTCCCTCTTTCTGAAGATGGTCCAGGTACCTTCATGGAAGAAAATAAATTTCACCTCAAAATTACTGACCATCTTCTTGGAGTGCATCAGGATAGAAACAGAGAACACAGTTTGTACACAGGTTGTATGCTTTCCAGAGAAACTTCAGTTCATTTTACATGGAGGTGTTAAACAAAAAACAAAGCCAGGTATGACAACAAAGAAAGGAATGCTACAAAACCATATCATGAGTTAAGCCACTTCCATGACTGTTAATCCAGCTGCAAAAATCACAGGTTCACTGATCTCACCACAGGTGCCTTTGGTACACAGCTTTTAAGAGTTGATAAAAGTCCCAACTTTCAAACAAAAATGCACAGCTTCAGTTCTTTCTACAAAGCCACAGAATATAGCTGTGAAACACACCCTAGAGTACCATCATCACACCTCGAGAAAAAGAACAAAAGGGAAAAAAACCCAACAAAAACAACAAAAACAACCAACAAAAAACCCAAACAGAATAAAGCCTGATACTTTGTTGAAATTTCTGGCACACAGATACTGCCCCAGCATTACAGTCAGGACCCTTGGAAAGGGTCTTCAGTCTTACTATTTCTCATGAAAAATCTGCAGAACAGCTAGACTGGGACAGGACCCGCCAGATAACTACTTCCTGTGCAGTTTTGGGCTGTTTCAGCTTCCACCACAGCTGTTGATTACTGTAGTGCAACTCCACACAACAAAATGAAACACCACACAGCACCAGCTGCAGAAAGCTAATAAAATACAAAAACCTCCAATTACTAATATTTTCAAAGTATATTCTAAAGTCCCCTGTAAAACTAATCCAGCATTTATTTTAAAATACTATTTTACTTCAGTGAAGGTAACAGTTTGTGCCCATGAGGTATTTAACTCAAAACATTTTTTTCTGCATAGGGTCTGACTTAGCTGGCTACTTACAACTCATCAGGTAATGCTTGAAATAGTCAAATTTATTTTAAGGGCTCTCCTAAGAACTTCACATTTCTGCTGTTGGCCTCTGAAAGGCAAGTAAAAACCGCCAAACTTAAAAAAACCCCCACAAAACAAAACAAACAAAACAAACAAACAAAAAACCGAAACAAGCCCCAAAACAAAACCAGTATAAGCAACTGTTGAGAGAGAGGCTATTTTAACCTACACTGCTCCAAAGAAATGAATTGAAAAAATAACTTAAAAGTATTTTAACTATTAATGCAGACTTCATAACTGCTAAAATAGAGCTATGTACCACCGTGGTGACAAATGTTATTACAGAGGAAAAACCCATTCAGTGTACTATAAAGATTAACAGTATCATTTAAACGAGCTGCCACTGCCAGGGGATCTAGTGGTGCTCTGGCATGCAAGGCACCTCTGCACTCCCATGGGACACTATCATGCCAAAATACACAGCTCTGGGAAAGCCCCCACTCATCAAGATGTTTTATCAGGAACAAAGGAAATGTACCAGAAGCACTAGTAACATTGCTAGTAATACTGGTAATAACCAGAGTTCCTAAAAAAAATAAATATTACCGTTACTAGTTGTGATGATTTTATACGAAAATATGTGGGCAGAAAAGTATTATATTCTTTAAAATATAAAAGTTTTATCTACTTACAATGCTACTTCTGTCAAATGATTTTACAGAATTTCCACTTCCTTTGAAATATTTTTTTCAACTTATTCCTTGTGTAATTGTTCATTTAATTATTCATTGAAGAAAGATTGTTACGTAACATTTGGTTCAGTCTATCTCTGTTGTCTATTAATAATTATTTTATTTCGGCATACAGATAGAGTTTACTCCAAGAGTTGGGTTTTCTCCTGAAAAATTTTATGGGTCAAAAGTATGACAGCTGAAAAAAATTTAAGCAAAAAAGCAACAATAAAGTTTTCCCACACACAAATTTCCCATGAAAGGTGAAAGGTTGGCAAACTGTTAAGTCAAAAATGTTACTGAACTCCAGATATGTAATGGGAGTTTAACATGCAAAATGTTTTTCAGACCTGCAGCACACTAAGAGCAGTCCAAAGTTTCCAAAATTGGCTGTATATACACTTCCACTGCTGAACACACAGTTCCCCTGGAAGCAGAGCTCATAGAAGCACTGCCAGAAAATGCCAATCAGTTCAAATGTCTACATGAGCCTTGTGGTGTTAAAACCACAGTTACATACAGGAGGGAAAACAGTGCATAGTTTATATGCTTATGTTCCAGCTGCCTCTGAGCAGTGCAGGTAAGGTGTTGGAACCATCAGCTGGCTAAAGGAGATTTATAAGGGATATTACTTGGCAGATGAGACACACTGAATAAATATGCCATGGAAGAAAAAAAGTCAAATATTTGAATTAAAATCTTTCATCAAGCTAGAACTATGACCACAGTTAGGTACACAGCTCAACTAATTAGGCTACAGTAGTTGACTCACGTGTTTCAGAAAAATTGTAACATTATAATCAGAAAAGTTTACTCTGAGGCAAGTAAAAGTAAATTCTAACTAGTTTGTCTGTCCTTATGTTTTCTAATCTAGTATTTTTTAAATTAATTGGGGGGTTTCCATAGATGGTTATCACTCCAAAGCTTTCATTTTTTAATTCATCATATTTTCTCACCTAAGTCGTTCCTCACAAACAGAAGTTCTTCAGTGGTTACTCAATGATACAACGTGTGACATTTCAGCTATGAGAGCATGACGACTCATGTTACAAGTGGAATTTCTTCATTTTTTCAGTTCCACTTTGAGTCTCTTCTTTGCTCTGAAGACTAAGGATTTCACATGATTATACATTTCATCTTGACTAGGAGTTCTACCATTAGTTCAGTGGGAAAATCCCCAAAGTTACTGCGTTTTTCTAAAACTCTGAAAGTTCTACGCAGTGGGAAGACACAGTAAGCTAACATGAAACCTGTCCCACAGTTCTGTGGGTGACTTCTATAATATTCTCTAATTAAAGTACTAACATTGTTTCACAAAACTGATCTTACTATCTTTGCACTCAGAATTATACTTTCGTTGTTTCTTCGTTGATTTTCCTTTGTCACACTTTTAAATTAGTTCTTCAGATGCATCTATTATAAGACAGAGCTTATAGAACAAAAGATAGCATTCACTCTTTCGCATATACACTCATGTCAATGCACCCACAGAACGACCTGAGCAACCTCTACTATAGACTGAGCCTTCTGAAGACACACAGCCTGTTATGAGATGGTCTAAATACCTCATAAGACTGGATGGGCAGATAAGAAAAATGGAAAAAAGGCAGCAACAAAGAAACACAGATCATTTCCTCTGCCTTTAGTCATCAAAAACCTTTGTACCACTTCACGGAAGCAAGGTAATTCTTTTCTCATACTTGTAAATATTGCTGCACCTGTGTCAATTTAATCCCAAATTATGGCCTCTAATGCCAGAGCACCAAAGTATCAGTGCAGGAAAGAAGGACTATTGAGAAAGCACATGCAATTACACTTCCTGAATTAAGAGCTTGCTCTGTACCTGGTTCAGGTTTCCTGGAACAGTCAGAAAACTGTTTAAATTATATGAAAAAACAACCTTTGTACTGTACTTTCTTTGAGAATTAGTTTGAAGTGCTTCTAATTTGCTTCTGACAATTAGGCAAACCTAATTGAGCACCTCTGCTCCCATGTGTACCTCTGTGCTTGTGACAGAATAACTTTCTAATTTTGTAAAAGACAAAAAGCTGCCAATACTAGTAAAATGAAAGGAAAAGTGCTGTTTGTTTTCTCTGAGCAGATCAGATCAACACCACTGCCACAGGTTCTTTATCTCTACATGCGTTACGTAAAAGCTTTTTCTAAACCTGAATTTCAGTTTTCAAAGCACTTAGATAACTAAAAAGCTAATCAAATAAAAAAAAGCTTTTTTTCTTCATGTCTACTCATACAGCATTGAAAAGTGAAACTCTTTCTTCTCTTTCCCACAGTACACACTTGTCCTTACATATTTTGTTCTGTCAGTATTTTTGTCATCAGTATGCCATGGTATTATCGTGCCTTTACTGATAGCAAGTCCACAGGCATCATGTTCAAGACTTCAAAAAAAAAAAATAGAAGGAGGAGGATAATAAGACTAACAAGTAATAGATTTTTATGACATTTTGCCTCTCTTTGTCAGAGAGGAGGTTCCCATGAGGATATAAATGTCATACTTTGGGACACAGGTTTTGTATTCTTTTTATCAACGCAGGTTTTGTATTCTTTTTATCAACTTGTACACCATGTGTACAAGAAAGGGCATTAGACCAGCTGGATCCGGGTGTGAAGTGACAGTGCAGAGCTTCATCCCTCAGCCAAAAGCATGAGCACGGGTCACTAGTACAAATACTCGTGCACATACTTGTGGTCGTAGGTTTGGTGTGGACATCTCTGGGCTAGGGACTACATCACCACCATCACCACTCGGGTGAAAGCCACACATAGGCACTGCATAAAGGGACTGCTGCCCTTCCATCAGCCCAGATAAGACTGAACTACAATCATAGTGCTCTGCCAACAAGTGCAACTCTATTTCCAATTCATACGCGATTGTCTCAGTCAAGACCGAACAAGTTCTTGGAACATACAAATGCATCCCTTGAACGTACACACACCCTTCCTGTGCTCAGTACCCACGCAAAACAGAGGCCAGATTCAGACAGTACATCAGGAAATCAGCCGTACATCAGATCTCAGTGGGACAAGGCGGTCACGCTGCCCCGGTACCAGAGCACCGGCTGCCGGCCGTGCTCCCATGTGGCATCTCCTCTGTGACGAGCGGCCCGCGTACGAGCGGGGCTCCCACGGGCTCAGCCCTGCCCGTGGAGCCCAGGCTCCCTTCCCTGCTCCCACGGCGTAGCACGGTGGGCGCGGCAGCTGCTGGGGAAACACCGCTCCCCTGGGGCGCCGTCCAGCGCTTTGTGGGAGCCGCGAGCAGGCCGTTCTCACACTCCTCGCCTCCCCCACGCCCCGGGGGCACAGGCGGCTCCGGCCGCGGGGGGCGCGGAGCTCTCGGACAGGTGCCCGCTCCGCGCCCGGCTCCGCCCGTCTCGGCCCGGTCCGGCCCCGTTCAACCTGCCCCGGGCGGCGCGGCCAATGGCGCGCGAGGGCGGGGAGCGGCGGCGGGAGCTGCCCGGGCCACCCCCGCCCTTCGCGGCGAAACTCGGCGGGAGCGCCGCGGGCACGGACACGGCGCCCGCTCCCTGCACGGCTCCGCTCGGCTCCGCACCGCCCCCACACCGCCCCGCACACCGCCGGCCGGCGGAACGGGGATGAGCCGCGGCCACCGCGCTGCCCCGGCACCTTCTCACGCCGCCCTCTCGGGCACCCCCGCACTCCCGCGCAGGGCCGCCCCAGCGCGGCGCTGAGCGCTGCCCGGCGTCCGAGTGAGAGGCGGTGAGGCGGCTCCGCTCGGCCCCGCTCGGCTCGGGACCCGATCCCCGATCCCACTCCGGGCTGGGCACGGAGCTGCGGCAGGAACAGGCAGCCACGACTCCACCGGCTGCGGTCGGTGGCTGCCGGACGGTAACCCTCTTCGGCCCCTTTTTAGGACTTTTTTTTCTTTCTTTCCTTAACTGAAACACGCCACTTTTTTTTTTTTTTTAAACTTCTTACTCATTTGAATTTTTACTTTCTCACTAAACAACCCCCGTCCCCTCCTTCCTCGTCCTTTTCTTTTCGGAGCCGACCTTGCCGTCTCTGGACTCGCCGCCTGCAGTGTGAGCATCATGTCATTCGACTCCACCATCATGTCACCTGCGAACGGCTCCGCCAACGGGACCGCCAGCGGGGCCGAGGGCGGGAAGCCCCCCACCATCCCCACTGTCATGTTCATCTTCGGCGTGGTGGGCAACCTCATAGCCATCGTGGTGCTCTGCAAGTCCAGGAAGGAGCAGAAGGAGACCACTTTCTACACGCTGGTCTGCGGGCTGGCTGTCACTGATCTCTTGGGGACCTGCCTGGTGAGTCCAGTCACGATTGCCACTTACCTGCAGAACCGCTGGCCAGGAGGACCTGCTCTGTGTGAGTACAGCTCCTTCATCCTCCTCTTCTTTGGACTCTCTGGCCTCAGCATTATCTGTGCCATGTCTATAGAGAGATATCTGGCCATTAACCATGCCTATTTCTACAACCATTACGTGGACAAGAAGCTGGCAGGGCTCACACTCTTTGCCATCTACGCTTCCAACGTGCTGTTCTGCGCCCTCCCCAGCATGGGGCTCGGCAAATCTACCATGCAGTACCCTTACACTTGGTGTTTCATAGACTGGCGAACAAAGGAGGCCACCCATGCAGCATATTCCTACATGTATGCAGGCTTCAGCTCCTTCCTGATCATGGTGACTGTGATCTGCAACATCCTGGTGTGCGTGGCCCTCATTCGCATGCACCGCCAGTTCATGAGACGCACGTCCCTGGGGACAGACACCACCTCCAGCCGTTTATCTGACTTTCGCAGACGCCGGAGCTTCCGTCGGATGGCCGGAGCAGAGATCCAGATGGTCATTCTGCTCATTGCCACTTCCCTGGTGGTGGTCATCTGCTCCATTCCTCTGGTGGTGAGTAACATCATGCAACCTTACTTCTGTTCCATCAAACAGATGCAAAGTCTTTTTTCCTCCTAGTCTGTGCTTGTAGGACAGATTCCTATTTAGCTAGTGTCACAAAGGGTTATAATAACTCAAAGGCTGTTAACATATGTGCGTGATGAGAGAAAGTTGAGTAGATTTATATTTACACAAAAAGAAACATGCTTATCCCAAGTCCTGGACTTCTTTGGTTGGTTAAAATAGAGTGCCCAGAATTCTCAGTGATTGTTCTGCCGTTCAACTGGAATTCACATAGCAAAAATCCTACTGAGAGCTAAAGGCACTTTAAAGTTCATCTGCAAAATTAATTTGTGATGAGTGAGGTTTGGGTCTGACATGTTTGGTGTGTTTCAAATTTGTGCATACTGCTGCTGAACAGCAGTCCTTGATGTGCAGAGGGAAGACAGGGTTGTGTTCACCTAGCACCAGCAACGTTTAGAGTGCCTGACAACCAAAATCTGAGCTAAGCTTCCCTTCCTCAGGCAGTCATGCATGATCTCTGAGATAGATCCCATACAGATATCCCTCCAGGAGCTCCCCACACAGTGGGAGGAGTAAACTCAGTGGAACCACCTGTTGGAGTATTGCTCAGTTAAATGAGTGTTGGAGGAATCTGGCCCACATAAACTCTGAGATCATACTGAAATGCCAAATAACATTACCACTAACCATTTGCTAATTTTCTGAAAAGGCTGATATAAGTAGTGTCATTAAATTGAACACTCGGAATCCACATTTTTCTGTTCCTCCACCTTTTCTCCAAGAAAGACAAACCCAAATGAAACCCACCAGCTGGAGGCTCAGTTCTTGCTTGGCAGGCACCATAATAAAGCTTGGCAAACCTCTGTCCTCTTCTGGCTCAGAGACATTAAACAAGTAGCTGTCTTGCCTTATTTGCCATGTTGCAAAACACAGTAGGGACTCATGCAGTGGTTGTCAGTGGTGTTTTTGGAAGGATTGTTTTAAGGTGGTTTATTGTCAGTAGGGTGATCCCTCTGTCACAGAGGGGGTACAATGTATGTCAAATACAGCTGGCCAGCTGGGGATGCAAAACAGTATAAGGAAGTTTAGAGAAGGGTATGTGAACAGGACTCAGCTGTCAGCGAGTCTGTCCCCCTCAGCTCAGAGGAGCTGTAATCACAAGGGTTGGGCCAGTTTTGCCACATTACTAACATAAACAGGAGCTAGTGAAGTGTAGCTGTGCTGGAGCACCAGTGCCCCGGCTGCCGGCTCCTGTTCTTCGGCGTTGTCACTTTGCCGAGGCATGACCAAGCACGGTGCCTATGTGCTCCTTGCTTGACATCTGAAGGAGGTCGAGAGGTGCTGCCGCAGCTGCACACAGGGTGTCCCTAGGAGGAGCACACGCGTTAGACAGCCTGCCCCGCAGTCCAGCTCCAGAAACTGCGGGAGTGAGCTGACTGGCTGCAGTGGGATGCATCAGGTGGCCGAAACACCGACAGTAGCGAGGGGTGACTACTTAATTTGATTAACTTTGCATGAAAACAGCTACTTCACAAAAGGAACAATACTGCATTTTCAAAAGAGGTGCTGGTAAATGCAGGGAATAGGTTCTGTGAATTAAATACAGTGTTGTAACATGATAGATAGACTTCAGCAGTTTCAGAAAAAAGCCAAACTTTATCCTGTGGCAAAGCAGCTAGAGGAAGGCTGAGGAGACTGGATGTGAAATGGAAAATGAAATTGTTTATATCCATTTGAACCTAGGCAGTCTTTCACATAAACCTAAAAAAAAAGGGGGGAAAAATCAAGAGGTAGGGGTTACCAGAAAGGGAACCAGATCATTGAGAGTTAAAATTAATGAACCTAGGTGGGGCAATAGGTTTATTATTTAAACAGTAGCTACTGAGAAACTTGCATATAGCAGAAGTATGTGAAGGTGCAGGTGATAAAGGTGTGTAGTTCTCCCAGACCTTGATTTCACTTCTTATAAAGGCACAGCGTTACCTTGGGAGTGTTCACATAAGTTAGATTTTCCCTGCTAAACCAGCACATATTTTCTATATCTGAAATGAGGTAAGAGACTCTAATTTCACTTAAATGCATGACTAAAAATAAAAGGAACCTTTCTCTAAAAAAAACCCAACCAAATAACCACATAGATACACATCATCAAAGTGTCCAGTGTGGTTAAATTTCTTCATTGTTAAGTAGATTTTTTAAGTCATTTGCCTCCCTCTGTGGGAATAAGCCACAGCCACATGTGCTTCTTTGTGCCATGATGTACTGCCATGCATGATGCTGTGTTAAGCCCACTGAGGTTAAGAATGGGGAAACTCTAAGAAGTGACACCTTTATGCTATAAATCCCGGGAACGAGCCACTAGCAGAAATATGTAAATTACTAAGATATAGACTTACATTTTCATGACTCAGAGGAGTTTTAGAAAGTCCTCACTGACTGAGAGGCTCACCTATAACAGGTCAGCCTGGCAGTCATCAAGACTATACAAATGGTGAAGTGGTGGTGCCATGATTCAAACACACAGAATGGGCTCAGAGGGTGCTTTGTGACTGAAGTTTTCTGGGGAGCTGACTTCCTACTGATGATTTCAGCTGCATAAACCACCAGTTAAGTCAGAGCAAAGCAACTGCTGAAAGAGACACATAAACCTCTAACATTTTAGAATGAACATTTTCACAAGCCAATAAGATAGCAGATACTTATGATTTGACAAAAAAAACAAAACTCAGGTCTTGAAATATTAAATAGCCCTGAAATAACTGAGTCACAGAGAACAGCAGTTTTTAATAATGAAATGCTTCAGCACATAGTTCACAAGTAGGGTTGTTTAGTGTCTTAGTGACTTACTCATAAAATCAGCAAAATTTTACAGTAACAAGTGCTGTAACAAGATCATGGGGGATGTAAAATGATGAACGAATTTGACAGAACTGGGAGCTGATCAAATTTATCAGAGAAGTTAAATGAAAAAAATTGTGAAAGGAAATTTCTGATATAACATGGTGTGTCCTCAATGTGCAGAAAGCGGTGTGAAAGACACAAATCTGACAGTTGTTTAAAAATTAAATAAGAAAAATTCATAGCTTATGTGCTGCCTCTTATCTCCACACTGGTTATGTCATCTCTTAAAATATTTTGAGTTTTTAGAAATTAGAATTGGACAGTGTAAAATGTAGGGAATAAGATATATTAGGAGGGATTTTGTCAAGGAGAGAGTAGAAATTATTATCCAGCCTTTTAAAGAACACTAAACTCTTTCAAGAGTAAATAGGCACACACTACTCAAAGTCTGTAATTCTGTCCACCAGTCTGTCGAATACTCTTAAAATTTTTAAGTGTGAGGTCTTTTTCTCATTCTGACCACTGAACACTGTTGTTAAATTATGATGAAAAATAAAATGTAATGTTTCAGGGTGTACATCTTGTTGATTGCCTGAAATAATCAGGAGTTTCTAACTTGATGTTTAATTGAACTAAATGTGGATTTTCTTTTGGCTTGGCTGCTTTCAACTTTTTAATATCAGGCACTGTCTGCAGTGTCAGACTGCAAGGTGTCAGACATTACTTTTTATTAGTGGAGTATCCACCAAGCAGACACTAAGCCCTTGAAGGGCAAAGGTTATTGGCTTATGGAGCTGAAAAACTTGTTCCTGCTTACTGCCATATACGTTTTTTAAATTTATCTTATCAGCATGTGGGGAGATTTTGAGGGCAGGTAGGAGCTGTGAAGACAATTACTAGTGTGACTGTAACTATAAAAGTCACTTCATAATGCTTTATAGGATTAGAAATCATGACTTCCATCTGTAGTTAGTAAAAAAGAAAAGCACAAACAGCACACAGAACTTTGATCCCACGAGTACCTATCATGAGCATAAACTTGACGTACCTTAGAGCTATGTGCTTCTTAATTGCAAACAAACTGCTCGTGCTTTTAATAAGATACATTGTCTGGATTCTACCATTACAAAGCTACCATACAAAACTCGTCCTTTAGAGATCTGAATTGTTCTGGCTTCCTTCTTTCTTTAATTAGGATTTCAAATTGCACAAATTCAAGCATCGGATTAGATAACTTAGTGGATTCCACTTACTTGGCACTTGCTCAGCAGATGCAAGGCAGTATCTTTTATTATGTTACCTCTTGCAGCAGAGGAGTTTAGCTGAAACAGGGTACATTGCTTGCTGTTCTTTTATATGATACGTTAGTAAATGTTGTTTCACCAATAAGTGAAGAAGGATAGAACTGACATTCCAACGTGGATAAAGTTCTACCTTATTGTGCTTAAGATGTAACTCTAGCCACAGGTCTGAATTGATACATGCATATGACATTCTGGGGAGCTTCTAATAAGATCTATGAGGCCTTTCTGGGAAGTAGAAACAGTTTTGTACAGTCAGAATTTCCACTGAATAGGTCCAGTCTATGAATGTTTAACCTATACATGCTGTGTATCAGTCAAAAAGAAATAAAGCACGCAGAGATAGCATAAAGCAAACTGCACTGTACCACCAGCAATAGTCCTTTTCAGCCACAGAACCACCACTTGAAGACATTTTCGCCTTTCCACAAAGTCTGCCAGGTAGAGAGAGAAAGGTGGAACAGGTACCTTAGTTTCACGTGCTGCTTATCAAAAGAACAATCCGACTATTAAATCACTGACGTGTAACTATAGCTCCAAGTTAAAAAAAAATATTAAAAAAAAATTAAAAAATCAGGTCTCCGAGTTGAACTGTGTATTGCCTCTGTTGTCTTCAAAGTGTGCCTTCTGGTTGTTTGACCCATGTGGGTTTGTCAGCGGACATCCCCCCCTGTGGACGTCTCCTGTCCCCAGCCGTGGCTGCGTGGAGCTGTGTGAGCTGCTAGCAGGGAGGGTCCCCGCCGTGGGGCACGCACCTGCCCTGTGCTCAGCGCCTGAAATACACACAGACCGCCGGCATCCACAGGATGCGGGGTGCCCCCGCCTGCACGAGGGGTCTGCGGTGCGGGGCAGGGAAAGCGGCGTTTGGGGAAACACTGAGATGTAGGTGCAGGTTGGATGCCCCCCCGTCCCCCCGGGGATACCTGGGCGCGATTATATATGTGACCTGCATATAGTTATATGTTATAAATACATATATATACATACACTTTATACATCCATATAATACATATTAGGTATATATTTTATATATACACACACACATATACTGCACATTCATATACAGTCCCCTCGGGCGGGGCAGCGGTGCCACCTCGCGGTGAGCCCGGGAACGGCACCGTCCGGCCCGCGGCGGGACGGGACCCCCTCCATCCCTAATTATGAACGTTTTTTAAGGAATCATCAACGAATAACAGCGAAACTGCAGGTATTTAAAAATCCCGGCTACAGGAGAGGCTCGCCTTCTCTTAGCCATGGAACCACATAGCGACACAACATAGCAAAGGACACTATTTATTTTAGAAGAATTTATTTCTAAGCTATTTATTTTAAAAGAATTTATTTATAGACCATTTATTTGTTGTTTATTTATAACATAAGTAGCGAAAATTATTTATAAAATAAATAGGTTAAATTTAAATGTCTATAAATACATTTATTTATAAAATAAATGGTTAAAAAAAAGAAAAATATTAAAAATAATGAGAAAGTGCTTAATAAAAGGGAAAAAAAGCCATAAAAATAAGTTCATTATGCATAAGAATACTCTTTGAAGTACCTGAATGGCATGTTTGGCTTAACAGATAAATAAGGTCAGGAAATTAGTTGTCAGAAAGACATCTGCTGTGTTAGAAATCATAAACAGTAATGAGAACTGGGATCACTATATTGCTGTTTAAATTCAAGATTTTCCCATATTTTGAATTCACTAGGTTACCCATAATCCTAGAGAAAAGTGCTGAGAAAGAAAATACAGTCAATCGTCAATTTGACAGACGGTTTGAAGGAGGCTGTATGCACAGGGCTTCCACAGAGGGACGCTGTGTTGTTCTAAACATACTTCATTGATAGCTTTGGAGCACACTCCATCTCTGAATCCTGACAAGGCTGAATGCCACCACATTGCCCTCTTGGAGGAAGATTTCTCAAGTATTGTGAAATTTTTCATCAGACTTGGATGGCTTCACATGCAGGACTTCTAATAAAAATTACCTAAGAGGGCTGTCCTAGTTTGGCTTATTTATTTAAATGCTTGCTTGCTTCCTTGTCTGTAACCTCCTAGCTAGGCAAGACTTGATTCATTTCAGGAGTAAAGGATGAGATTCTAAAACCTCATCATTTTGCTATTAGATTTTTATTGTATCAGATAAAAATATAATTATTTATTTTGACTTACCTTAGGGAATCCGAAGAAAATAGAATCTTCACTATCCACTTTTCAGTGGCTTTCCTAGGCCTTCCTGTAATTGGACATTGCACAGTTTTGCTAAAATGGAGAACAGCTATTAGAGACTGATCAACATAACCAACTCCTGTAATGCCATCTAGTAACACTAGAAAGATGATATCCAAGAAACTGAACTGTGCCTTACTCATAGTACCATTTACAAAAGTGGCTACTAAACAAGGAAAGGGACCAGCTGAAGAAGCAACTAGATGAATAAGCTGAAGAAGATATTTCTGAGTAGAAGACAGGATCCTTTAGTTTTAAATTTTGTGCATGATAAACTAAAATTGCTAATTAAATAGTCACTTCACACAGCAACTTCAACGTCTTAAATTCTTGACCACTTCTTCAGTATCTTTGTAGGTAAAACCAAAATGCTGGCTTGTGTAGGAGAACTTTTCTTTTTCTCCCCTCCTTCTTTTTCTACATTTCTATTTTTCCAAACCATGCTGCAGCAAGCGAACATTTCAGGTTATATAAACGATTCCAGTAAGGACAGGTGCCAGGAAAATGCATTTCTAAACCTGGGAATCAACAACTCTGGTCTTGTTTCCAGAGTCTCGTGTACTTGGATTATCATCTGTGCTTGAGTTCATTTCTAAATGATTATTAGACCTTTGCTGGAGGAACCAATCGGGTCTCCCCAGTCAGTTACCTTGTTGCATGTAGCATAAGACTCAAGGTGTACCAAGGAGGCAGGATACAAGTCTACATCTTTGTTCACAGGAATTTTTAAAAACATCAGCCAAAAGCTGGAGGTTCAGGGATTAATTATGAGGCAAAAAAAGAGAAAAATCCAGTCCTTTCCTACATGTAACATAAGTGGCCAGTTCTCATCTGTCTGATTTTTTTTTTGCTATTTCAAAAAATGAACTCAGGGCCACCAGTCTGATATGCCTGACCTCACCAGCCTCTTCTTCTGTCATAGCTTGCAGCAGCAAATGTAATCTCTGCTTCGAAATGTAAACTTTACTGTCTTGATGCAATTGTGTAACTGTGTCTTCCTTTCCCCTCATGTCCCGGGGTAGGTCCGTGTCTTCGTGAACCAGCTGTACCAGCCGGCACCAGTGAAGGATGTCAGGCAAAACCCTGACTTGCAAGCCATCCGCATCGCCTCAGTGAACCCCATTTTGGACCCATGGGTCTACATCCTCCTCCGCAAGACTGTGCTCAGCAAAGCCATTGAGAAGATCAAGTGCCTCTTCTGCCGCATTGGAGGGGCTCGAAGGCAGCACTCAGGGGGCAACTTCAACTGTGTGGATGGGCGCAGGACCTCCTCTGCCATGTCAAGTCAGTCACCCTCATTCATCTCCCGTGAGCTGAGGGAGATCAGCAGCACCTCCCAAACGCTGCTCTACCCCCTGGAGTTAAGTGAAAGCAGTGTCGGGGGCCACGTGCTGCTCCCAGGCCCCAGCGCCAGCTTGGCCCAGTCCGACACCACATCCGTAAGGACACTGCGCAGCTCCGAGACCTCAGACTCCTCACACGGACAAGACTCCGAGAGTGTCCTCCTGGTGAATGAAATCAAGTCTGGTGGCGGGGCCAGCTCCCCATCCAAAAGTGGCCCTCTCCAGGTCACCTTCCCCACAGAGACATTGAATTTATCAGAAAAGTGCATCTAGATTGCCATGAAAGGCATCAACCCTGGGGATACTTCCTGGTACATTGGAAAAACTGGTGCAATAGATAGGTGTTCTGCCTATTCATGGGAAGAGGGGTTCAGCTGTGCTTCAAAGGGCTATTTTTCTCTTGCTGTGCGATGGGTACATTTCTTTTAGACTACTGAGGACTGTGTGGAACAGACATTGCACTTGGGCCCTGCCATCAGAAATGGTACAGTGCAGGTCTGATGGGACTGGAAACATAAATGGTCTGGTCTTGTTGTGAGACACAGGAGAGCTACAGGGCCTCTGGAAATAAAAAGACCCATCACTTGCTTTTTTCTTTTCTTTTTTCCTTTTCCAAGTCTGGTGGAACTGTGTTTTCTCTCCCCATGGTTGCTCAGCTATCAAGAGTTTAAGTTTCTGGTACTAGAGCTGAATTTCAGGCAGCTGCTAGGAACTGGACATAGCTACTCTGAGAGCTGCCTGGGGTAGGATTTTATTTTAAAGTGTCTCACTAAAGCATGAAAATGTGAATTTTTATCATTGTATATATATCAGGGTTGAAAATATTTAAAAGTCTATTCTTCTCTATGAGAAGGTTTGTTATTAATACAAGGTATATAGAAACGATTGCCAGCCTTCTCTTCCCTCAGTATTTCCTGCTGATAAGACATTCTTGGATTAGATTTGTTGTCCATGCTAGATTCACAGCTGATGAGGTAAATTATCTAGCTGAGAATATATAAGCACTTTCTGAGTGAAATGGGAATATATGCATTTTTAAGAGAGAAAAAGAAAACACATCCTTTTAGTTATTAGTTTTCAGTATATGTATATACTAAAAAAACCCAGATTTTATTTATATTCTGAGAATGTTTCTCCGTATAACACATGCGCGGCTCTCGAGTACTTTGGCCCCCAGTCTGCACACTTTAGGCACACACTTAACAACGCCCATCAGAGTAGTCCCTCTCTTGCCAGGGAGACTCCCTACATGTAAAGCTAAGGACATATAGAAGTGCTTTCAATATCAGGGCCCAAAACTTTCAACTCCTGGTTAATAGTCATAATATTCACTTTAGTTAAAGCATCACTGATGTAATAAAGGTATTTTTTCATAACATTTATCATTTTACTTTAAATAGTAAATAGAATTTTATGACTGTGTAATCTGATACTCCATCAAATAAATGTACAAAACCATGGAAGCAGAATCTTCATTTAAAGTATAGATTATATAGAACTATATCTTGGTCTTGAACACCTTGAAAAGCATTTGTTGCTAGAGTTTTTATGGCAAACACATCACCAAAACCAGCTGTTAACCACTGACAAAAAGAAGTTTTGTGTTTTATGTTGTAAGGGTTAGATCTTGTTCCAGAAACACTGTGTATCAAAATAATTCTGTATAGATATCTGGAGGATGTTTTGTCAAATACTAAGCATGTTATGCTGCTTAAAGTGTTTTCATGTGAATGCTATATTGTAATGAAAATCTTGAGCCTTATGTTGATATGTTTAAGCAGTTGTACCGACCAAAGTAATTTCGGGGATCACAATTAAATGGAAATGTTCTGCTTGATCTCAGATGTTTACATGAGTCTGCCATTCAGTGCCAAGTCCTCACCTTAACAAGCCTCCCATCTTGGAATGCTCTGTGCTCAGTTACTGCCAAAACATACTTTATCCTGTAAGTTTCCAAAACACCACAGCATGATCACCATCAGCAAGAGGTAGCTGTCTTCAGAAATGTTCCCAAGAACACTGATATAGAGCCATGAAAATTCTTTAAGTAAGCAAACAAAGACATTGTCCTTTAATGGGGGAGCAGATGAACTTATTTGCCTTCATATGTATAGAAAGTGAAGTTAAATCTCTACACAAATATTTGCAGCAAAAGCCAGTTTTCCACCAGTTAAGCTGGAGAACAGATTACCCAAGTTCCTACTGCAGTTACAGATAAAGATCTGCCTCAATCTTTGCAATTAAACCACTTAACTATGGTCTGTTGCTTACTAGTTACCAACAAATAGAATAGACTCGCCATACTTCCCAAGACAGGAAATAGCACCTGGCAGACCAGGAAGGTGGGACTGGTACCTGCAGCTAACACCACATGTACCAATATGGGACCACACCTTTGCAGCTGGCCCAAAGCAGCACACCAGTGTTATTGGTACTGTATGCAATGACAGAATTAAACATCTACAGTGTATAATTAGTTTTTAAATAAGCAAGGGTTTATTATTTTTATTTTTTAAATTATTTCATTAATATGATTTTATTATTCTTTATCGTCATTACTGATGAGAAATACATGTGGTGTGAAAAGAGCTTCAGGGAAACGTAGACCATCTGAAGCAACTGACCTTCTAACTTCCCTCAGCAAACATATATGATAACCCTGAAGTGTTCCTCCTGCCCACAGCATTCCGGGTGTGTCAAGTAGTGGACTGGATTCGCAGCACACATCATCAACACAAATCCATGATTCCCAACCAGCCAGCCCAGAGATTACAAAGTCTCCTGAGCAATACCAGAATTGCCACAGCTCCATGACAGTGCACAAAGGCAAAATGGGAGCACCTCGGCTGCCAGTGCAAACACAGATGACTGTTCAGGAGCAGTCCGGCTAAAGGACTGGGCAAGCATGCCTTTTTTTAGGGTGACAAGAATATTACACCTCTCTCACCTCACCCAGAGTCCGCTCAGGTTTAGCACCTTCCTTCAATGCTGACCACAAACACATTGCTGAATTAGATTTCTCAGTCTCCCTGAGCACAGAAAGCCTCATAAAATAAAGCTTCAAGTTTGTAGAGTATAATTTGCCAAATGGAGGTTAAAAGGTTATTTTCGTCCAAGGCATTATGAGCCGTTTCCACATATTCAAAAGGGCTTCCCTTCTCACACACAGTTGATCCCCTACATTCCTAACCCTCAGAATGGCCTTTCACATCTGCATCCACCTTCACCACTCTGTGTTCACAGAAAATGCACTGATTTACCATTCAAAATCTCCTCATACCAAACTTGTATCTGACTCTACCCTGCTAGTCCTGTGACTGGCACACCCCCTCCCTCACTTCCAGCAGTCTTGTCCTGCCCACACATCCCAACCACTTCACCAAACCTTTTCCATTCAGAGGCATTGCTAGACCTCTTGACCCTGCTACCACGCCCCAAGCCCCAGCCCTAACTCAATTTAAGCCCCTGTTTTGTGGCATAGCTTGGAGGATCCTCCCACTACAGGTATGATGAGAGCCAGAATCTGTACAAGACAGAGGTTTCTGTGACAATCTGTGCATTAATTTGAATCTTTGATCACTAAGTTAGCCTTATGAACAGTTTAGGGTGTAGGATATACTGCGAGAGGACTTGGACTCTAAGGTTGGGCTCCAGGATCCTGCTTTAAATCAAGCATATACATTCCTGCAGTCTGGAAGACCAGCACTGCCTGACTCAAACTGGCACTACAGGCACAGTGCCAATGCACTAACAAGATCAATGTACTCTGCCATCTCCAAATGGCACCAGCCAGCATCCTAACCAAAGAAGCTTTTGAAAGTTTTTAGTTCTGCTCCTTGACAAAACAACAAACCTATTCTACCTAAGGCAGATTTACCATTAGAGCTACTAATTATGACCAGGCCCTTCCACTCCCAGGCCTTGGTCTAGATCTGGATCTACTGGATCTGGAAACCAACTGAAGTCTAAATTTCCTGCTTTGTGAACCCAAAGTCAACTCAATCCCCGGACCTAATTTTTCTCATTCCTCATTTATCCTTTACAACCCCTAGAGCTCCTAGCCTTGTGACTAAAATCAGCCCTCAAAACGAGGCCAGCAGGACCCAGCAGTCCATTCCCAGCAGCTCCTCCTGGTTCTGAACTAGCCTTCCCTGGAGATACCACAGCCCAAGGCCTCCAGCCCGTCTGAGAACACAACATTAACATGATACTAACTTACAAGAAACACATGGTGCCTGCAACCTGCCAACAAACCAAGCCCACATGCTTCTGCTCTCCTGTGCCCCAGTCCTAGCTGTGGTCATTATAGTTTTATAGCTACTGTATGGCCTCAAAATAAGTTAAGATAGCACTTGCCCTCAATACAAGTTTTTTACCTCCTTCCCCTTGTTTTTAGGATTGAGAGGACCTTGTATGGCCAGGCAAGTTTCCAGAGTTACCTCTCTGATGTTGATCCCCAACACCAAGAGATATTCAGACAACTTCAGACAACTTTCAGAAATTAGAAGAGTAAATCACTAGATTTGCTTTTTTCCTCCTCCATGATTACTTTTAAAACCCAGTATCTCGTGGTATTATCAAATTAAGAGTCACTGTTGTGTTATCTGATCCGTACTTTTTTGTTTACCCTCTAGTATTGTCAGAAAGGATTTATTCTCTCTCAGTATAATCAATCTTTAAGTTTTTAAGAAATACTTACCTCCCTCTATAAGAGTGGAACTCACATGCCCAGTTTCAGCATTTGAAGCTAACTGCCAGTCAGTCAATCTGAACTTCCCTTGTAGTCAAGGGAAATAATTAGGCACCTTGGGAGGCTGATTCAACTAATTCTAAGATACTTATCTAACACAAGGTGTATGAATAGCCCTGTGAGGCTGTGTATTTCTTTCCACTGGATATAAAGGGACTCAAAGGGAAAAAAATACATTTAAAGGTTTAACTATAGATTTTTAAATCAAGCAAATTAATCCAACCTAACCTGTTGTTGTTGTTGTGCTTTTCTCTTTAACGACATTGCAACATTTGAGCATTTTAATGTATGATTCACATGGAAAGCAAACACATGGAAGCTACTGCAGTCACTGCCACTACTCAGGATGAAGAACAATAAAATAAATTCCTGATGTCAAAGGGGGAGTGTCACAGATACCCTATTTCAGATAACATCTCCTTTTGCTCCCCTGAAAGGCTTAAAAGCATCAAGTGAGATATCTTTTTAAAATTTTTTTTACTGTAACACATTAACGTGTTTCCCAGAGACAGAAGCAAATTATTAAATGAGGAGCATTCCAAAATGGGCAATAACACTTATTTTTGTTATAACCAAAAGAATAAACAGACATCACTAAGTAGCAGAGAAGTCAGTATTTTAGTCAAACAGATCCAGAAAGTTCCATACATGCAAAACATAGCATACTGTACAAAAAACAATGTCAAAATCATCAATTTTTGAACTTCTTCCCAGTTTGAGAATAACAGTGCCATGAGAACTTATCTGCTCTACAGTGCTCCACAAAACACCACAATTCTGACAATACCTAGAATTCATAACCTAATCTTATCAAAAGGAAAACATACTTTGGTGCAGGGGATGGAAAGAACCACCCCTGGAACCCGGTGCAGCCGTTCTGCCTGATGGTGTAGATGCGCAGCCCTCTTATTAGTTTGGCCCTGCAGTGCTGAAGTCAATAGGAACTTTGTGGATCATTTCAGTGGAAACAGATTCTGTGATAACATGAGCCTCTGAGAGGAGGGGAACTCCTTCCTTTATGAGTAAATACAGAACACTGACGCAAGTTTAAAGCGCAGAGAAAGAAAAGATGTGGTGGATACAGCTAAGCTCCTTCAAAATGAAAACATGGCCTAGAGAATCTCACAGATTTCTTTTTCTAGCCGGAGAACATCTTGTCTTCGAAGAAATCTGTCCAAATCCTTCTCATGCTAACTCTTCTCATGACTGACTAGATTGTATAATTTACGTTGATAGGAGAAATAAGATTAAAAAATCCTTCACCTGTAACAATTTAAACTGTCAAACCATATCTTAATCAAATGCCTACTCAATAACCATTTAAAATCTATTTCTGTTGAATGAACAAATAAAAATGTAGGATGATGTTCTACATTTCTTAAAAAATTTTAGTCAATGTAATTGTAATTATTTTGAATACTCGGAAGATATTAAGAAGTGTAACTTTGTGTGTGCTTGTGCAAGCACATGCGGAGGGCATGGATGAAGAGAGAGACAAATTTACAAAATGGAAGAAGCAGATGTAGGAGGTTATGGCTGAGGCAGCAGCCGAGGAGGACATGTTTTGAAGATATCCAGCATGGATTTGCGAAGACAGAGACTGTTGACTTAACAGAGACTGATTCAAGTTGTTAATACAAGTTAAATATTTATTATACCACAGTTTATACCAAATGGTATTGTAATTTTCCCCTCACAT
Organism: Corapipo altera; assembly: GCF_003945725.1. Taxonomy (NCBI): domain Eukaryota; kingdom Metazoa; phylum Chordata; class Aves; order Passeriformes; family Pipridae; genus Corapipo; species Corapipo altera. The sequence continues at coordinate 20,197,429 of NW_020884875.1, read as the reverse complement.
TTATCCCCTATTTTTTGATTGGTTGTGAGTTGCTGCATTGCAGATACTCCCCTCATTAGCCCACGCTAATCCTCTGGTCCCTCCTTCCTCTCATGATTGGTTGTTGTTCCTGCCTGTCCTATGCTCCTCCCCAATTTCTAGAATCTTCCCATGTGAGTCTATAAATAGAGCTAGCACCCCAGAATAAAGTTGCAATAGCTTTGAGCTACCACTCTGTGTGAACCCCCTGGCTGTCACATCTTCCTTTCCTTGATGACTGCAGCAAGCACAGATCTAAAAATTCACACATACAAAAAACTATATTATTCAGGAAGAATCTTGCAAAAATTAATGAAAACTTAGTAAGTACAATATATGGCAATTAAGTTTTTGAAAGGGATAATTAATTTTTGCAAAGATTGTAAGTGCCCTCTTAAATAAAAATATTCTGATATCAGATATACTAAAGTATGATTTGAGATAATTTTTCTGCAATAGATTTTCTATTGCAAAAACTACTGTGCTTCTCAAGCAACATTATTTTCTTTTAAAACATGTTATTTTAAAATTAGAAACCAGACTTGAAAAAGGCAAAGATTTCAAAAGGTTTCACTCGACTACAAAACTATTTTTCAAATGTCATCAAACAAAATGTTATCTAAATCAAGTAAAAATGACATGTTCCCAATCCTGAATTATTCAGGAATTCCTCAGTTGACCATTTTTTCCAGTACTGTTAGGAGGCAACCATCTCTGCCATGTCTCCAAGACAATGAAATGAGTAATCTCAGCACAGAGCACATCAAAGCAACAGCATGACTTAGTTTCTCTGAACTGCCTGTGTGAGGAACCAAATGCCACCTTTCCCTAAAGAAAGATCAACACTGAAAAAATCTCCTACAGTATGCCCCTACGTTAACACCATGTGAATGCCCGCCACAGCATCCAAAATCCGAAAAGGATGAAAAGTAATGCTGTCCTGAAAAACTGGTTCACTAAGAACATACTTTTAGTGGCAGGTAATAGGAATTAGGAAAAACAAATTTACTCCCTTTATCAGATTAACCTCACTAGGAAAGAAAAGGCTGAACACAATACACCTCAGCCATACCTACTTCCTACTCCCACCATTTTACTTTCGGTCATGTCTGCAGCACAGCACTCAAGATAAGGAAAGGCCAGTTTCAGTCTCAAACTGAATGTTCTTTCTTCTGGTGAAACATTTAGTATAAGTATGCATTCAGGGGCTTGTTTGCTATAGTATTTCCTTTCATCTAATCAGTGTTTAACCCATTCACCTATGAAAGCAACATAGAGGTTGCTACTTGATTTCATAAGACTACAAATCAGAAACCAAATCTGTCACACATACACATATATGCAAAATAATAATCCATCTCTGCTTCATAGGAAACTATCTCAAAGAAAAAGTAATCTTAATGTGAATAAAGACTGCTGATAACAGAAAACAGTTCAAACTTAGATGGAAGATAAATAACGTTAATTAATAATTATTGAAATAATTTTTAAAATTCCTTTTTCTTTTTGTGCATGTTTTGGCTGGGATGGAGTTAATTTTCTTCACAGTGGCTAGTATGGAGCTGTGTTTTGGATTTGTGCTGGAAACAGTGTTGCTAACATAGGGCCTTTTTCATTATTAGTGCTCACACAGCATCAGCATCTCTTCCTGCTCAACCCACTCGACCAGCAAGGATGCCGGGGGTGCACAAGAAGTTGGAAGGGGACACAGCCAGAACAGCTGACCCCAACTAACCCCAGAGATATTCCATCCCAAATGTCACCATGCTCAACATATAGAACTGGAGGAAGATGGTGGTAGGGGAAGGGAGGACATTCAGAGTGATGGTGTTTGTCTTCCCAATGTTTGTTATACATATGGAGCCGTGCTTTCCTGGGGATGGCTGAGCAGTTGCCTGCCCTTGGGAAGCAGTGGATGAATCCCTTGTTTTGCTTTGCTTTTATGGGCAGCTTAGGCTTTCCCTATTAAACTGTGTGTCAGCCCACAAGCTTTTTCCCTTTCACTCTTTCCCATTCCACCGAGGGGAGTAAGCGAGTGGCTGCATGGGGCTGAGCTGTCAGCTGGGGATAAACCACGACACTTTTACAGTTTAAATAAAAGCTTCCGAATTACTGGAAAAATGTAGACATTCACTCGTAAAATTATGAAATATATCAAGATGAAAGCAGCTGTTACAACACAGTTAAGCATTTTAAGATTACATTTGTTCATAAGATTTTCAGAATCAGCTCTTGGCTTTCTTCTCCAAAAACATGGCTGGAGCAACAACTCGGGTCATTGATTTTTTAATTTACAAAAGAGAACTAACTTCTATTCTTTAACTTTTGTAGGTTCTCCTACCACTAAAAGAAAACAAACAAACAAACACAAAGCAAGACAAACACAATAAATAAGACTAGTTCTTAAAACAGGATGGCAACTCATGAGGCTGCCCTATCGGGCTCTGATGAAGAGGGTTTCATCAGGAGTTGTGGGACAATTGTCCTTCTCAGTAACAGTCTCTACTGTACCTGAGGCAGACACAATCACTGCCGTTTTAGCTGCTGAAAGAGCTTTCTCCTTCTCTGCGATGGCAGCACATACTGCCACAATTTCATCACTTTCAAAGTCATAGTCAGGGATTGGTTCTTGTGCAAGCTCCTTTTCTTTCACTAGTGCTTGCACTGACTCAGTCTTTGTTGCCTTCTGCTGTTCATGTAGTTTTCTGGCCCAGGAAAGGTCCTCTTTCCATACTTCAGGGTTCATTGGAAAGATGTGTAAGGATACCTGGAAACTTCGGATTGCCTATAAACAGAAGAGGGAAGAAACAAAGATTGGACACTCTAAAGTCTACCTATTTCATCATAAAAATTGACAACAACAAAAAAATTACATACATCATTCATTCAAAGACAAAAGCCAGTTTACTCCAAACTGTCTTTACTGAAGCAACCCTCCCTCAGCTTACATTCCATAGCAGCATCACTCCCAAACAACTGTGTCTGAAAGTATGAAAACGCATAAACAAAACAGATACCTGGCAACAAGGGCACAAATAAAGAGTTCACGCATATGAAAAAAAGTATTGTAATTAAAAAGGTAAAAGCAAAAATAATTTTTTGGTTTGATGATTTGCTTTTCCACGTCTCTTTCATCATCAGATATATGGAAAGGCAAAAGCAGATATGGTTTAAAGAAATATGGAAAAGGTATGACTGAAATTTAAAGTATTGCTAATATTGTTGCTTTTAAATTAGCATACAATCACTTCATATACAGACCTAATACTACAATAATAGTAGCCCCATTACAAGCAGTTTCTGTAACAGGTTTGTGTTTGCAAAAACACCTAAATAAACAGGCAAAAGTAGGCAAATAAACTCTCAACTTGGAGAGTTCCTTTCAGAAAGAACTCCTATAATCTCATAAACCATGTAATATTAGTAACAAGTAAGTAAAGTTTATGGTGATTCTCCTTTCATGCAGTTCAACTAGGAAACAATTCAGAAATCTTCAGCACATAAATTGTTAAATATATTTAAAAAAAAAGTGACCATCTAAATCCAGTAGATGTGCTATTTGACAGTAAAAAGAAGTTGCTACAGTACTGGAAAAAAGCTAGACCAAGAATTACAAATGTATTGTATTTTAGTTTTTTTAAACAGTGAAAAGGTAAAGACTGACCTTACTTACTCAAACTTATGTGCATCTGTACAGTGACATGTGTGTATTTCACATTTATGACTGTACAGCCAGATATGAAAATGGTCATGGTAGTGACCAAACTCTTGTGTGAGAACATACAGAAGCCTTCCTATAGACTGGGAAAACAGTGATTATATGGATTATTATATAGATTTGGATTATATTTGAGAAGGGTTATAGCAATTTGCATATTAAGACTTTAAAGACATAAGATCAACCATCAGATTCCATATTCTATTGTAATTTATAAATACTTAAAGCGTAAGAATTAATTTGCAAAATCACATGCTTTCATCTGCATTGACAGAAACTGATAGTTCGTACTTCTGATGGCACAGAGGAATATATGAACCCTGTATGACGTGAACTCAGAAGACAAGGGATACAAATCAGATTTAAGAAATTATGATTATGCTACCAGTATTACTGCTGTTGTAATAGGCAGCCTTTCAGTTCCGGGGAAAAAAAAAATACTTTGATTATTGGTCAACAGCCAGCTCTGAAGTGTAGGAGCATGCTGAACTTTAAACAGAAGGAGGAGTGCAGTTTAATTCTTGTAAACCAGTGTCATTTTAATCAACTCTGCTAGCTTTTAATTTTCAGGGATAGATGAACTCCAAGTAAACACTAAATGCTCTTTTTTGTATTTCTGTTGAAAACAAAATATAAACAAACACCATCTGCTTTTAAGCTTTCCATGGAAGAGGTCCCCTAATTAAAGCTTGTCTATATATAGTTACATTCATGCACAATAAACAATGTTAAACACAGTAATAAAATATAAGGTAAGCTTTGAAAAAAATCTTACCAAATAAAGCTTTGAAGCTCCTTTGATGATTCATAAAGCATAAAAAGATCATCTTAGTAAATCAATTAGAAGAAAGTTTTTGTGTGACATTTTTACAAAGAAATAATAAAATAATAAATTTTTAAGCGCTGCAAAAGATCAGAGGGATTAATTTGAAAGCAGCAATGTAGAACTGAAAAATACACACTTATCCTAGATATAAAATTTTACGCTGCCACTGCAACTGCACCTGAAGCCACTAATTTCTTTCAAGATAGAAAAAGAGTGCTACTTCTAAATCTCCCCCTAATGGAGATGTAAATCTCCTTTGCCAACTGCCTGTTTTATTACAGGAAAACATGGTGACAGTAGATTAAACTGGTATTTCTAGCCTCATTTTAAAGGGCAGCTGTGGTTTCAGAGCTCCCACATGTAAGGACTACAAGACTTTAGATCAGTACATAGTCACGTATCTGGTTTTGCTTCTGCAGGGAGGTGCAATGTAAAATCTACTGCAAGATATTTTTGCTTGTGGAATTAAAATATTTGAAAAATTTGTATTTTTAAAGTATTTTACATTTTATCTCACTAGACAGCATTCAGCAGAAAACAATCTTTCATTTGTCCCATGAGCAGTCTCTTCTGCTAGTCTGCACAGTCTTTCAACATGAAGGATAGTTTTGATCAGACTACGGTTTTTACAAGTTTTTATAACTCATGGACTTAGCAACTGTCACTATACAGAAACCCCTAAAAAAGGTAAGGGAGAATTTTAAGAGGTTATGCAGTTTGCATCTGCCACCAAAGCATGTATTAGGCCTTCATGTTACACCTGAGAGACACTTTCTGACCTATTTTAAAAGATGTCCACCAATGAAGATACGCATACATCTACAAACAATCTTCTTCTGTGTTTAATGATTTTTAATACGGATTTTTTTTGTTCATTTGTTTTTTGTTTTTACAGCATTCAACACAGTACTTGGGATTATGGTGCATGAAAACCTGGACATGAGCTAGCCATGTGTGCTTGCATCCCAGAAAGCCAACAGTGTCCTGGGCTGCATCCAAGCAGAGGGGGCAGGAAGTCAAGGTGATTCTGCACCTCTGCTGTGCTCTGGTGAGACCCACCTGGAGCACTGCATCCAGCTCTGGGGTATGAGTACTTTTACCTTGCAAATCAGGACACTCCAGGAGACTAGAAAACATTCACCTCTCTATTACCAAATTCTACTGCTAAAATTATTACAGGAATTTCAAAACAATTGTACAACAAACTTTCTGTCACATCCCAGTTTGTCTTATCTCGTGCATCTGTTTTAGCTAGCACTTTTAATTACAAGGTCAAAATGTTCAGAAATGTACTTCTCAAAAGTTCTGAGCATCTGCCAAAGATGCTCAGAAGACACCAGCTATATCAGTTGCAATCACTTGCAAAAACTCAGTACCCCTGGCAGAAATGTACCTGAAAAGGGCATTTCAGTTTTTGGAGACTTGCTTGCCCTTCTGCTTTCTTGATGGAAAATCTGATTAGAAAATCCTTTCATTCATTAAAAATTATTAGATAGGTTAACACAAAACACATTTATGATTTCCAACAGCAGTTGAAAAAAAAAAAAAAAGGATTGCACTTCAGGACTAACATAGGACCTTTCTGGGGAAAGTAATATTACTGGTTATTACTTATAACTCAGTAGGACTGTTCAAATCTGTTGAAAAGAATATAATGGACCCCCACTTTAACTGACAAAGCATGGCATTTTCTTTCTAACTTAGTATTTTCCAAATACTTCAGCTTTTCAGTGGAAGGCCAACCATCAGCTTACTTTTGATTACCAAAATCTTTTACATTTCTAAATGCTAACACTGGTAACATTTTGAAAAATTATCTCAAATTCAGAATTAGTTATGTTAATTAGCTGGATTCCAATAAAACATTTCTCTCTTTGGGAGTACATAACTCCCATCATTATCTACAATACCTAAAACTATTTATTTCAAGAGAAATAAAAGAAAGGGGTGATCTCAGTATTCATATTCCTTTGACAAAATGTTGTCACACATAAAGACTGCTAAGCCACTAAGTGTTTAGTAAGAATACAACAAACCACATCCTTTGAAACATCAAACAAAAAGCATGCAAAAACTGGTGCATATTTACACATCTACACAGTTCACTTTGTAATCCTCAGTACTCCAGATCTGACAGGGACCCACAACAGGGTCAGTCACAGAATCACAGAATGGCTGAGGTTGGCCAGGACCTTCTGAGGCCACCAGGGCCAACGCCCTGCTCCAGCAGGGCCACCTGGATCTGCCTGCCCATGACCATCTCCAGATGGCTGATGAATTTCTCCACCATGGGAAACTTGTTACTTTTGTTTGGTTCTCTCTTGTTTGAGATTTTTTAATGCTGCTTCTGTTTGGGCTGCTCTTTTTTTCCTGTTTAATCAAAGTATGGGGCTTACTCTGTTTCACAGGAAGAGCTGTTCTAATGAAGCTATGTGAATGTTGTTACTGGTTAAGATGTCATCGTCAATTAATGTGAATTTGTTACTGGTTAAGATGTCATCACCAATACAGTAAATATAAGTTGTAAACCCAAATATTTACAATTAAATGGAATATTGAAAGCCTGACTAAATTTCTACAGTTTCTACATTCACTCTGCAAGTTTACACAGTTGTGCTCTGCACAATGATCTGTAGAATTTAAGGAATTTCTGCCTTTAGAGAAATAAAGTTCTCCTAGCTCACATTTAAGTAGTACTGTTGAATTAACCTATTTAGTAAATTCAGAAAAAAAAAAAGAGCAAACAACTTTTAAGAAAGTAAAATAAAAAGAGACTAATTTACATCATTCTTTCTATCACAAGTTTGACAAAAACTAAATCAAAACAAATCTTTATTTGCAAAAAATGAATATGTTAGACAGTTCATAAATTAGATTTGTTTGGAAGCTGTATTTTAGACCTGGGAAACTTCAAATTAAAATACAATCATTTTTTTCCTTTACGAAAAAATGCATCATCCCTTGTGAAGTAATAAAAATATTTACAACAGACCATTTGGTAAGATGAGGGTAATGAAGACAGACACTGGTGGGGGAAATGAAACAAAGAAACAGAAGAAGCTGCTTTTGAGAAGGGTACTAATTTCCAAATCTCAAAAAAACCCACTAAAAAGCCCTGACACTTATGCTTTATTAATTTTTCTTTGTAAAAAATATAATACAGGAAAAAATTAGAAAATCATAGCAATGAAAGACTAGAGGAAAAAGGATAATTATGACTTAGACCACATGGGTGAGAAGCCTCCACAGGTTCAACAATTATGAACTCATTTCATATTTTAAAACTTCTTCAGCCTTAACCTTTTAAAATTCCTTAAAAATTGCTTGGCTGACAAACAAATAGTGAACATTATCTACATTTTTGGACAACTCCCCAAGTTCTCTGTATGTGAGAACATATTAATCAGAATCCATTCTGATTGGTGTGATATGATTTGCCTATGTAGCCAAAGCTTACAGGACCTAGTGAGCAGACCTGGTGGTACAAGTAGTATGGATATATCACTATTTATAACTGATATTACAGCAGCTGTAGCTTTCTTTACAGAATAAGAAGCATTAGTTACCCAGGACCCTTGAAGGAAATAAAACTCTGAATTTCCTGAGTCTAATGCATTTAGAAATCTTGGACATAATTTACAGCAAAGGTTTCATCCCTTCCTTAAAAGGAAAAGACCCAGACAGAACAGACCATCTACCCTTACCTTCTGCACCACAAAAGCCATGGAATGTCACCAGTGTTGTAATGCAGATATGCATGGATTTATGTGATATATTTCATATTATGATACTATAACAACAAAGGGAGCACTCTGTACATCTCCAATGCACAGTTTTGCCTTAGGTTTTGTCTACGGAGACTGGAGCACCTCCCCTACAAAGACAGGGAAGCTCGGGCTGTTCAGCCTGGAGAAGAAAATATTGCAGGGAGACCTCATAGCAACCTCCCAGTATCTGAAGGGGGCCTGCAGGAAGCCAGAGAGGGACTCTTCGTCAGGAACTGTAGTGACAGGACAAGGAGTAATGGGTACACACTGAAAGAGGGGAAATTTACGTTAGATTTTAGGAAGAAATTCTTTATTTTGAGGGTGGTAAGGCACTGGAACAGCTTACCCAGAGAAACTCCGGATGCCCCACCCCTGGCAGTGTTCAAGGTCAGGGTGGACAGGGCACTGAACAACCTGGTCTAGAGGGTGGTGCCCCTGCCCATGGTAGGAGGGTTGGAAACAGATGATCTTTAAGATTCCCTCCAACCCATACCATTCCATGATTCTGTAATTCTAGGTTATTCCCATTGTTTGGGTTTGTTTTGGTTTGTTTGTTTTAATACTGCTCCTTACTATATTTTAAAAATTAGGTTTTTGGTTTTGAAATGTAAGCAGTATCTTTTCTTATCTGAGAGCTCATGATGAGTTATTCTTCTAATGGACTTTTGTGAATATGTCTGAATTTAAAACATCATTTGCTGTGTTTCCACATCAACTAGGAGAAATCTATTATACTCTATATGTTACAGTATTTACACACAGCTGGTAATATGACATAGGGGGAAAGTCTCCCTTTGCTTTACATCATGTACACAAGATAGCACCATGGCATACAGCTGCAGCTAGAAAAAAGATGCACTTCATCTACTACTACAGAGCATCCCTGGCTTTTTGCTGTGTTACTAAGCGAAGAAGCAACTTCAGCCACCATTTGAGGTCAAGGACTCAGAGGAAAGCAGGAGACAAGGAAAACAAGATACTAGAATTTTATCAGCAGGCATGTATAGAAGTGAGCCTGAATATCAACTGGGACTTCACATTATGTTCATCTTTAAATTATGGTGACCTGTAGCAGTATAGCACTTAGAATATGTATTTATGTCAACATAATTATTCTACTGCCTAAAGCCACCACGTAAATATAGTATATAATACAAAAGTCTTCAAGCTAGGCAGGTCTTTCACAAGTCCAGCAACAGAACTGCACAGGAAGCATTTGTGAAAAGCAATAACGTACAGAAAATTATTGGAGATAAGTAACAACAATCTTTTTCCTTGTCTACATTCAGGTTACCATCAGGATATACAGCTACCTTCATATTTCTGTTCTTTCATTCTCATTCACAACTAATTTTGCTTTCCTACCAGTGCTATCTCTCCTAATCCAAGCTGGGCACGTCCCAAAGTCTGCCAGGCATCCCAGGAACGTGGGTTTCTCTGGACAGCCATTTCTGCTGCATGCACTGCTGGAAACACTTCATGTAAAGACATCAGTACCTATAAAAGAAATAGAAAAATAAGAGGAAGAAAAATAAGCAAAATTGAAAAAAAGTTTAAGTTTTCTGGGATTACCCAGGCAACAACCGTTGTTTCAATAACTAAGGACCAGTTCATCTTATCTTGCTTTTTATAGTTTAGTTGTCTGATCTCAGACAGTCACCCAAACTCACTTCTATCCCCATGGAGACAAACAGGCATGCTAGAGGATGATTCACCTGAACTATTTAGGCAACTCCATTAGAAGTAAATGAACTGCTTCTGATGGCATATCCCCTTGTCTATAAACCCTACACTCTGTGAAAGGGTAACAGAATACACCAAAGGACAAACACATGGAGAATTAAACACAATAAATGTGCAACTATTGTTGAAAAACTCCCGGGTTGTATTTTTTCTTTTTAATAGAAGACTGGAACCTACCGAAGACAGTTACAGTGCACATGATATAATTACAGAAACAATCTCCTGTAATTCAGCATGGAAAAAGACCTTAACAATGACTTGTATTTAGAGAGTAAGCATTCTGCAACAGCAAAGCCTAACGTAGACATGAAGTCTATTTAAAGAAGAAAAAAGTGGTTCCTGAAAGTGAAAATCTGTTACTCAGTAGTTACCACAGTATTTTTCTTCTTGCATTCAATCTCCATAACTAAGCCTATAAATCACAGTTAGCAATACTTAATGTGGCTCAAAACTTGCCATATGGTTCCAAGACTACCATGAGATTGGCACATTACCTGAAAACCTGCATCACACTCTGAGGTCATGATTTCAGACACCCACATGCTGTGGTGGTAGACACCACTGTAAGAAACAAATGACAACTGCATTCCTGCAGTATGAGGAGAATGTCAACCACAAGAGTAAGACTCATGTGTGGGAAACCACTTTCATCCCATCTGACCCACAAGTATGATGAATAATTCTAGAACATATTAGTACTATTGCTAAAGTGCAAAAAGCATTTATCTAATCTTGCTGTTCTAAGGTATATTAAATAGATAAATATGAGTGCAGAGTAAAGGAGGATTCAAATGTTCAGTATTTACTGTAATTAACGTAAAGTACTTGCACAGCACAGGGGTGAGTACACTAAAAAAAAGGGGGGCAGGGGAGAACAGAGGAAGGTAAGACTTACAGAAAGTAATCCTGTACTGAAGAAACAAAGACACATCACAAGCATAGCTTCTGATAAATCCTACATACTTCTGCTGTTTTAGTATCACTAAATTTTTCTGAAGACTAATCCTACGGCTTCTCTTTGATTCCATTTAATGGACTGCACCTTAAAATTTAGAAGTACCTAAAAAATTTGTAAAAAACAACCTACAGTCATATGTCATTTTCCCTTTTTTTCCCTCAACAGTTCTAAATGACTGTGCTTTGTATCAAATGATATGTAATGAATGTTCCAAAACTTTCAGTGCAATTACAGGTTTGAGTGCAATTTCTCTTTTCTGCAGCAGATCTGTGAAATGAATCAAACTATTACTAGTGGACAGGTGTACATCCTAACAAGATTAAGTGATTCTGCACCTATCAGCTATCTTTTACATTAGTGTCTTAATGTGTTTATTCTCTAAAGAGAAAACAGAGAGCACACATTCACCAGAACATTTTTATGCACCCCAAGTATTCAGTACTTCTTAACAGTACTTTCTACTGCAAATTCCAAAATTCCAAAACATCTACGTAAATGTTTAGGGAGTCTTTTGTAGTTTTTAATGAATTTTAATGTTTTGTTTACTGAATTATGACCTCAGTAATAAAAGGCAATTATTCCGCTTTCATCTATTTATGACTATTGTGTGTACTAACGTAGACAGCTGCTTTAAAAATGCTCTTCCAGATCATGGTAGTAATTACTGTGCTCCTAGTAACTTTGGCATCAGTTTCTCAAAGTCCATTAAAACAAGTACATATTTGAATGCATATGCATTTTGTCCAGCATAGGTAGTTTTTTCAGTTATTAACAAAATGACTCAGCAATTCTTGTCAGTCATTGCAAAAGAATAAATTTATTAATGCACTCTGTTTTCCAACACTCATCTCAAGAATCTCATTGTACATATACATACGTGTATATATAAAACTGACTAGAGGGAAATGTCTTATAAAGATGTTCAGTAAGTGGATTTTCAGGACTTTATTCCAACAGATTTACCATTGTTACATGCATTAAAACAAACAACATCCATGTCATACAACGACTTAGTTTAACAGATATAGCTTTAAAAGCCATACATGAGAGATTAGAAGAATTAGAAGAACTCAGAGGCAAAAAGCTAGTTAAATGTAGCAACTATCATCAAGACACTGACCAAGTATTAATAATGCAGGTAATGGAGTGACCCATCCTGTTCTACCCACAATATTTTGGAAGTTTTATGAATCTGAGTAAATTCTGGTTTTAAATGACCTCACTGGATTGAGGCTGAATCACTATATATAGATACATTCCAAGTACAGTGAAACTAACCCAATTCCTTTTTCCATCCAGAAACCCATTTCAAAATACAGATGAATAAAATTCATCCTACCCATAAGCAGCTTACATTTATCCATGCTGTAAAGCGATTACCATTACACCACACAGAAACGGTTTTTTGCAATTTCGATTTCTGGAGTTTACATTAATGTTCTGATAGTAAACTTGTCTCACTACACATCCCAACTTAAGGAAAAAAAAAATTAAAAATAATCAGCGATTATTAGCAATGTATTATAACCTAAACTTGGGATCATAAGTCTGGTCTTGTCTTAGAAACATCATAATTTCTTAAGTGGGAAGTCGTTCACCCAGTTCAAGATTAAAAAAACCTCTAGAAAAGAGGAAATGGAATTATTTGAATATGAGTGTGATGGGTTTCCTCTACAAAAACAAAGAGGAGACATACATCTGAAATCCTGGTCCTGTTCAACAAATGCAAATTCAGGATGCAGCACTGTACAAAACTAGATCCTCATATCGCTGATGACAAAACATCTAAAAAGCTTATTAAGTGGAACTAAACCTGAGTGTTTACATTTGAATTTACTTGTTTTTATAAACGTCTATAAACAATTGTATTGTGCCCTTTAAAAATCCCGTCATAGTTGCATAGTGTGTTCAACTATGTTATCTGAGATCTGAGGTAGAAGTATCACTAGATAAGCAACACTAACCAGGTTAGTTCTCAGCAGTGGTACAGAATATCAGAATGTCTCATTTCAAGAAAGTTTGTTATAAACATCGCAATGTATCAAGTCCTTTGATATCTCTCTTCACACAGAAAAGAGTCCCACATGGTCCAGTCCCCAAATATTCAAACACAGATTTAAAGAATTTGTTGAACTTTGTTCCTCCATCTTTGTAATTCAAAGCAGTAATAAAGTAATTCAGTCAATACTAAGAAATTCAGCTCATAATCAGTTTCACGCATTAATACAGGCAGTCTTTATACATTCCTTTTAACATAGTTACAATGCTACTTATCTAACATTATGATCAACACTAGGCTGTTGTTGTAGGGTCTTTTTTAAAGATTTTTGGTTTTCAACAAAAATGTAAAAATGTACTTGCACAAACATTTACTTGCCACTCATTCTTGCAATGCGGAAGCAGCTTAGGCTGGTAATGGAATATTAATTATATATACTGACAGATCTTGCATGCAAAGAAAAGTGCACCCCTAACCTCTCCACACACCATAAAATCTGTTTTTAAATGGGTCAAAGATTAGCTGAGGGAAATGGAAAAAAAATCTCATCAACTTCTATGGGTTTTTGAAGCAGTTGAGCAATTCCACAATTCCCATGTGATTTTCTGGAAACACAGTTATTGCAAGTGTCTTTGACAACTAGGAACTTTAAACGCTATTTCCGCTCTTCAGAAATGCTAAAAGACATTTGTCCTACATCTGTTAAAATACACAGTTTCAAGAACTTACCATAAACATTTACAGATTCCTACTGTGCTGTTAGTATATTTATCTGAGCTGGCTATTAAACAACACAGTATTGAAAATGTTAAATTTGTGGCTGAGAAAGGAAATACTCATGAACTGGGAAGCTGTTATATAACCCAACGTAGGATTATCTTAATAAATGTAACAGAATATAAGACAGATATTCAAGACTATGACAAACACTCCATCCTCCAATTTTAAATTCTCAAAAGAAAATTACTTCATGAATAGACTTCTCCTCGCTGAAAGAAAATTCGTAGAGACCATAAAGAATCTTTGTGTACTGCACAAAGTCATTCTTACCATGAATCTCCTCCCCTATTATGTGACCCACATACCAACACAGGCAGATTTTTATAGACTCAGTGCCAGTTAAGCTCTTGCTGAAGTTGTACAGTTCTTCCAAAACATTTTCATTGAGCTACAGATGAACAGCCGCAGCATTTGCATTAGTATGCTGCATTGGAATAATACAGTCAGCTCTAAGACAGTATCAGTTAAATATTAACCACAATATTTTTTTAATTAATTACATATTTTGGCAAAAATGGATTTTTACAGCTCACATTAGTGCCTTTAGAAGTAGAAGGGTATCAAATTACACGTTATACTAAACAGCTTCCAGTAAGCATAAGTCATACTGAAAAAAACATCTGTAATAATTATTTGCACATACAAAAGAGAGGTTGCCAATTGAAACATTAGATGTTTAGATGTTTCGTTAAAAAGATTCACTAAAGAGTTCTATAAATATATATTCTGTACATAAGCTTTTCTTGTGTCCTCATTCACAGTGTAAGAGAAGTGTTACACAATGTAAGGATGTGAAAAAAAAAAAAGAGTGAACTGCCTAGCCCTGCTCTCCTATTCAGGAAAGCAAGCAAAGGCATGGTGGAAGCTGAGGCCTGGGTTCCTTCATTCTTTCCATTTTCATTACTCTCCAATGGTTTCATTAGACAGGGAAAGATATTTTACAAGATTAATCAAAGTCACACAGCTGGTTTCTCAGCTGTAGTTCTTGCACACAACAACTAAACAATGTTGCCCAGTATCTGCTGACAAACACATTGGTTTTTTTCTTAATTTCTCAACTGATAAAGAACTGTCATGCTTTACCTGTGATTTCATCTCATAAAGTGTAGCATCCTCTGGAGTTAATTGAAGTGCTTCATCCCACTTGAGAATAGCCTCTCGGTACCTGTAGTTAAAAAAACATTACAGTGTCACTATATTTAAAGATACTGGACATTTCTATTTATATCCTGACATTGTCCTAAATAAAGTGCCATGGTATCTGATTAGTATTAACTATTTTTCTAATTATTTCCCCATAAGACATACTGAACTGTTTTCAGGAACTAGCTAGTTGTTGTTTTGACAGATGCTAAGTACTACTATACAACTGGCCTCAAGTGAATTTACAAATAAACACAGGAAATCTGTAGCAAAGCTTAATGACTTAAAACTAGAAATCTTAAACTAAGTCCAATTCCCCTCATTGTCAAAATCATCCTTAGCCAGGCATAAGGAAATATATTCTGAACCCAACATGACTTGATACAGTCACAATTTAAAACTTCTTTTTTGTACTGTAAGATACTGTAATAATCTAAGGACACCTAAGTAACTAAAGTATATAAATATAAAAAATAAGTTGAAAGTAAACAGTTATACTGAAATCACTCAACTTTGGGAAAGCATACACTAGCTTCATATGCTGACTATCCTAGAAAACAGAACAAAACAGAGGAGTTGACCAAAACTAATAAAAATTAGCTCTTTGTCTTGAACAATGAGGTAAAACTTGATCAAATGCATACTGTGCTTTTGCCCATATTGAAGAATTGTAATGGAATAGCAAGATGTAGTTACAGGGGTACAGTCTTTCAGCCCTAAAGGTGGCATCAGATCAATATTAATGAGTCTGTGGGATACCACGTGTTCCCTGAATCTGTTTAAAAATCCACATTTGTTATGGAACTGTGCAGGAACTCCTGTATTTATATTAATTACACAGTAAAGGTATGAAAACAGTTCCTCTTGGTAGATATACATGCTGCAATTTTAATACAGTATAGATAAAACTACAGTAATTTTTACATGCACTTCATATGGAAACAGTTCTTATCCTCCCCTACTCTCCCTTCTTCCTTCCCTTTCCTTTCCCCATTTTTCAGTCCTCTGGGTTTTATTACACCTCAGGTTTTCCAGAGGAGTCACATGAAGACTTCAGAAAGTTCTGAACCAACTGGGAATAGAATATTCCCAATTGGGAATAGAAAAATAAGACTGGAAAAGCAATGCAACTGAAGTCAATCTCTCCTTATGATTCAGGTTTTATTAGTTTGCAAATTACACTAGTAAGTATGATATTTGAGTCCTAAGCAAAGGATGTTCCAATAAAGTTCCACATTTCCTCAAAGTTCAGCCACCAGCTCTGCATTTTGTCATCTCAGCTCGTTTCTTATGGCCAGGTGTGTTCACTCTAAAAAACCATCACGATATTTTCTACATTTTAAGTTGTTATTTAGTTGGTAGGGACTACTTTTTAAATAGAAGCTTATAGTTTTGTTCAAGACCTACCATGGACCTTGTACAATAAAGTCTACGTGAGTAAGGGAAGTCCTCTGCTCAGTTAGGTGGTATCCTGGCCATGTAGAAAGGTACAATATTACAAGCGTAGCAAAAAGGTTTAGTAGAAAAAGATTTTGGAAAATGGAGCAAATACGGTAGTAACATCAGCAACCAGAAAGGAACTGGCATCTTGCAAGTAGAAAGATATAAGACAAAAATTTGCGTTTCAGGAATCATAATTTTCACTTCTATGAACAGAACATTGCTCAAAGTGTCAATCTGAACGGAATAAAAATTCATAGCCAGAATATAGTACCTCTGAAGGAAGCGCCAAATACAAGCTAATGTTCCCCCAAACCTTATTAGGTTTTGCTGCCAATTTGTCAGCAGTCTGCCAACAGAATAAAGATGGACAAGGGAAAAAAAGCAGTCAATTAACAGAAACACTACGCTATGTGTGGTTCTGTGTGTGAACAATAAGTTACTTAACTCTGTGAGCCTCAGGAAACATGATCCAAGAGAATGGACAACAGAATGCCAGAATCACTTCCCAGCCTGAGAACACAACAGGAGAGGGCTGGTGAAGGAAAAGTTTTCTTCAGGTACACACTGAACCGACTGCTAAAAGGACTGACTACCAGTTCACAGTGTGGAGACACCCACATGGCTGTGAAATAGTCATCTTTTCAGTGCATATATTTCCTAGAGAGGAAAGTCTGATAAAACATGACTGCTCTATTCCTTTAAATACGCAGAAAAAAGGATGTTTCCATTGCTGTTCCAGGAGAAGCTAAGGCCCTTACTAAGAGAAACTGAAGCATGTTGCTTGCTCTAGTAACACAAATTTAAGAAAAAATCATTTAAGTAAAGATAGTCCATTAATGAAATAATTTTATACCTCACTCTTCTGAAGGAAAAGATTATATACTGTATTAAATATCAAATAACTGAAGAAGTTTCCTGGGAATGAATATAAGGTACAGTTGTATAGTCAATGTTCCAGTAAATGTTTTATGAAAACCATAAACCTTGGTTGAAATAAAAAGTGAGGCAACTCAGGAGTAGTGTTGTAAAATAAATAATTAAAACAATAGATCATTTTATGGTCCCCAGTATCTTTTTTTGAGCTAAACTATACAGGACCTTTACCACTACGAGAAGGTATCTAGTTTTCAAAAGCAAAACTTCAACATAAATATAACATGTGCTTTGGATTTAATCAACACATATTTAATGGGCATTCCATTTGCTATTCCCATTTCTTTTCTTAGAAATTAAACAAGCTCACATACAGTAGTGTGGCTAGCAGGTCACAAGCATGTATGCATCAGCTGAGCTACAAAAACTGCCATGTCTCGGCTGGGAAAACTGAAGTAATGAATTTTAGCTTAATGCTGCTCCACCAAGGTCTGCCAGGACTTCTTCCCATATGTCTGATATGGAGAGAGAGCACACATGTTTTGAACACGGGCTATGGCACTGCTGATACACAGCATCATAGAATATGTTGAGTTGGAAGGGACCCACAAGGATCAGAGTCCAACTCTTAACCCTGCACAGGACCATCCCCAGGAGTCACACCATGTGCCTGAGAGCATAACCCAAATGCTTCCTGAACTCTGTCAGGCTTGGTGCTGTGACCACTTCCTGGGGAGCCTGTTCCAGTGCCTAACCACACTCTGAATGAAGAACCTTTTTCTAATACCCAACCTAAACCACCCCTGACACAACTTCAGGCCATTCCCTCAGGTTCTGTCACTTGTCACCACTGAGAAGAGATCAGTGCCTGCCCCTCTTCCCCTCACAAGGAAGCTGAAGGCTGCAAGGAGGTTTCTCCTCTGTCTCCTCTTCTCCAGGCTGAACAGACCAAGTGACCTCAGCCGCTCCTCATACGGCTTCCCCTCAAGGCCCTTCACCATCTTTGTTGCCCTCCTTTGGACAGCCTCTAATGGCTTAATATCTTTCTTATATTGCAGTGCCCCAAACTGCACACACAATGTTCAAGGTGAGGCCACCCCAGTGCAGAACAGAGCAGGACAATCCCCTCCTCGCCCAGCTGGTGAGGCTTTGCCGGATGCCCCCCAGGACAGAGTTGGCCCTCCTGGCTGCCAGGGCGCTGCTGACTCATATTCAACTTGCCAGGACTCCCAGGTCCCTTTCCATGGTGCTGCTTTCCAGCATCTTGCTCTCCAGTATGTATGTAAACTCCGGGTTGCCTCATCCCAGGAGCATAATCCACCACCTGCCTTTTCATATCACTGGTGATTGTCCAGTCCCCTAATTTGTCGAGGTCTCTCTGCAGGGCCTCTCAGCTTTTGAGGGAGTCAACAGCTCCTCCCACTTTTGTACTGTCTGCAGATATACTTAGTATCACTTCAAGTCCTGCGTCCAAGTCATTTATGAAGATGCTGAAGAGCATAGGGCCTAAGATGGAGCCTTGTGGAACCCCACTAGTGGCAAGTCACCAATGTGCTGTCCCCCTACTCACTACAACCCTTTTTGCCTGACCCATGAGCCAGTTGTTCATCCACTGCATGATGTGTTTTTATCCAGCTGTGTGCTGGACATTTTGCCCAGAAGGATCCTGTGAAAGAAGTATCAAAAGCTCTACTGAAATCCAGAAAGATTACATCCACTGGCTTCCTTTGATCAGCTAGGTGGGTTACCTTGTCATAAAAGGAAATCAGATTTGACAAGCAATAACACGCATTTGAATCTTGGGTCCCTTCAGAAAAAGGAATATGAAACCTAGCACTTCCAAAACAAAAATAACTTGTCTCAAAAATAACATCTCAAAAACAAGAATAAGACTCAAAAAACCACAGATACATCCACTGGTGATCTATGATGTTATAAGCCTTCTTCAGAAATCTCTGGTATTTGCTCAAGTGGAGATTTATCCCAAACACTAGTTGGCTTGGGATTAATTAACCAGTTGGCTGTGGGCCTACTGACTATATAGCAGCTTTGCAGATAAAAGACTTGGGGGACAAGAAGCCGGGTGTAAGCCAGCAGTGTATCCTTGTGACAAAGCAGCCCAACAGCATCCTGGGCTGCCTTAACATCACCAGCAGACACAGAGATGATGTACCTTAACTGTGGTGAGACCACATGTGAAGTGCTGGGTCCAGTTCTTCTGAGTTGCCCAGTGTGACAGGGCCATGGACATCTCTGGATGAGTCCAGCAATGGGCCACAAAGATGATTTAGGGCTTGGAGCACCTGTCATATAAGGAGAGGCTAAGAGAAAAAGGACTATGCAACCTAGAGAAGGGAAGGTTCAAAAGGAATTTTACCAAAGTGCAAAATTACCCATTTGGAAGTGGGGCAGGGAGTAAAGAAGATGGAACCAGATTCTCCTCAGTCATGCCCAGTGACAGGACAAGAAGCAACAGGCACAAACTGAAGCACAGAAAATTCTGTTTAAACATATCTCCATCACTGGAGATATCCAAAATGCAACTCAACAATGTCCTGGGCAACTTACTGAAGGTGACTCTGCTTTGAGCAGCAACTGAAGCAGAAAATCTCTTAGTGTTCATTAGGATTATATGATACTAAGCTATCAGCAACGTCAGTGTTACATGACTGAAGATATGATTTTCTCTTCACTAAATGAAAACAAATTTTAAGCAAATTATAATCTTACAATAAATAGACCCATTCATGTTTAGATCTCTGGGATTACGACATATATTTATCTAATGTAATGTTAAAGAAGTCACAGAATATTAATAATGGACATACCCTAATTTTATAGATTATGAAATTAGTATTTCCAGAAAAATTAAAACCCTTATCTGCACATACATTGTAACTAAGCACCTAAACAGCAACATAAAGCATTTCTTAAGAAAAACTATCATATTTTGAAAGAAGTACTATTTATGTGAGTATACAGATACAGTATACTCAATTTTATCTACCCACTGTGATTTCAGTAAAGTAGTATCTCACTACAGAAAAAAATTATACCGTTTTAATCAGAATTTAACTAGTATTTTCTCCTCCTTATTGCAAAGCCACAAAAATGAATAAATTATTGACAAATGGATATATCTGGAATGGCATCAGCGTAGAAGACCAGATGGATCTTGACAATTTTTATTTAACGGCATATGAAATCCCATAGTTCCCCTAACATACTAAAACTGCTCTCTTCAGATGTGCTACTGACCATCTGGGAGCTATAGAAACTTGGCACATTTTTCTACAGCTTGCTAAAGTTTTGAAACAAACATCTCATGCTTACACTTCACTTTTTCAACACCATTTCTGGGAAAACAGGACTCAAACAAAAAACTCTTAAACAAAATAATTTTAAAAACTCTTGTTCCCAAAGAAAAAATATTTAAGTTGAGGCTTCTAGGTTAAAAAAAAAACCACTCAAGTTACACAGAGATCAGTTTTTGAATCATATATACCTAATGCTAGAAAGCATCACTGCAGCTCAGGCAGGATTTAGAGTCCTGTAGTTCTACTCTAACAGGCTTCCCACAGTTGATGCTTCAGGAACAGTGAGACAGGACATGATCAGTGTGACACTGAAAATATCTGCAGATATACTGAAGAGTTGGTATCAAATTCAGACAAAATGAGACACATCTGCAGAAGAGAGGCAGGGTACAGAAGTACAGTGCCAGGAGAAGGCATGAGGACATGTAACTCCTGGATTTCTTTGAGACTTGGAGAGACACTGCTACAATCAGATGTTATAGGAGAATGAGGAAAAACGTGGTTAGACAGAGCTAAGAAAGGGAAAGTAAATTCTAAAGGGAATACGAGTAATTGTCAAACACTCTTATTACAGAGCATGAACATGAATGATCTGTGGCCACCAGCAACACCAGCTAGAACAATTTCAATCTAGTGTAGAGTCAAATTCAGACATCATTGGAAAGCAGAGAAAAAGAGCACTAGACAGTAATTATACAGAGGACATAAAAAGAGAAATGAAAATGAAAGCAGTTGATTACAGGAACAAACTTCCCTTTTTAAGCTGGGACATGATGCAGGGCCAGACTGTGGGAGAAAAGATTCAAAAAACAGGTGAATGAGGAAACTAAAAAGAATAAAGAGGACGCACGTAACATGCCTTTTTGTGTTTAACAACTTCAGATTTCTCTAAGTCAGTGTGGTTTTTTAAAGTAAAATACTTCTACTGTGGGTGGGGAGGGAGGTGTACCGAACTTTGTAGAAGCACCTAGAGAAGAACAGTGCAAAAAGAGGCAAAAGGAAGTTGTTTGCTTAAATATGCAGAGAAAATTCTTGTCCACAGTTAGCGCTATACAGCACGTTCAACCTCACTGGTAACCATCGTAAAACTGGTACTCTCACTATTGTGCTTCATGTGTTTAAAATGTTCTTCTGAACTCTTAACAACTTTCCACCTTTTTGTCAGACAATTTTGACGTTATTGATGAATCATCATTACTGCTCAAAAGCATAGCTCTTTTGTGGTTATTTCTGATTACGCACAGAGAAAACAACTGCTTAACTATCTACTAAAACTTCCAATAAAACGTTTTAATTTAACTGGCTCATTTAGGTGTGGCCACACTAACCTCCACAGGTAGAGAGCTACATGGCAATTCTTCAATGGCACCTGACCATATATAATGTCTTACCCTACAGTAAAGGAGAGACAAACACAAACAAACTCGATGCAACTACCCTTTGAGTAGGTAAATTATCCTGAATTGACAATGGAGCAAAACAGCATGCACACAGCTAGGTATTCAGAGTTACTATTCTTGCACATATCAGACCACTCATAATCAGGTCATTGACACCTGGACATTAGTAGTGTATAGAGTGAAACTAAGTCTGGTTTGTACAGATGAATCTTTACCTATGCAGCAAATACAAAGTACTGTTACATGTAAATCAACTAACACCACAAAATTAAATAGCTACACAAATATTTCAAAGAGATTTATCTCTCTTAAGAACTTCCACTGAAGATGGGAAATACCATTTCATCATGTGCCTAAAGCAATTACCACCTGTCATCACTCTGAACTACAAGATCAAGTTCTTAACGTAAGTTCCATTCACCAGTTTCCTAATTTTTAGTCCAGTTACATATGTAAATATGGCTACTTTTTATCACTGTATCTATTAACAAAGTGCAGTTTTGAAACTACTTTTATCAAGGAAAAATGCATGAAATACAATACTGGAGAAAGATAAACAATTTCATACCAAAATGCAAATACACAAAAGCAAAAGCCACAGAAGCAAGATTCTGATACTGTCTCCGATAGACATCCTCTCTCACAGGGGAATAACACTTAATTTCCTCAAACACAATATGAAAAAGTAGTCTCAAAAAAAAATCATTCATTACTATGTCACAACCATCTTTTGAGACCCAGGAATGGAATATACTGCAGTAAATAATTTTAGCAACAAATGACAGAGGAAATGAAGAGTGAGCAGTGCCACACCTGATAGTCTACCATAATATGTCTTTTACAAATACATTTTATACTGAACTGTGAGTTGAGGGCTCTGCCACCTTTGACTTATTCTACCCCGTTCTTTACAATCTGGTTAATCACTGATTCATGGTCCACCCCACTCAGATATCTGCACTCATCTGTAAGGAGACAACAAAATTTTCAATACAAAGGCTACATCCAGATACAAAGGTAAATCCAATCTCTTGGAGCTAACTGCAGATCACTTTTGTTCCTGTGCCCTGTACACTGGGCCATCAGCGTGTGCAATTTCAGTGCTTTCTCCTCAAAGGGGGCTATGGAAAGCATGTATGTATGCGCCTATGGCTGAGTTGATTCTTCAAACACACCACCATTACTTCAGCTCTGACTGAAGAGAATTATATAACTGGTTAACAAGTAAGATCAAAGTACGTATTTTTCTTTTTAAAAAAACTTCATATTCAGGAAAAAAACAACTAAGTTGTAAATTACTAAACAAAGACTTAGTTAAAACATACCAATCACATGCAAAATTCTAGAAACCAGATGTTCTGCAGCTTTGTTTCTGGCCCTGCTGCAGAATCTCACTGGACTTGGCACTGCTACTTCATATTTTCCTCTCAAAATATGGATTTGATACAAAACTTGTATAACACAGAAGAATTTACTTACCTGCAGTAATATTACATCATGATGACTGTTAGAAACTCTAAGAAATACACTGCTAATCATTTGCAGTAGTACTGAAAACTCGGTAGTAGCATTTTTAATTGAGAATGGCTCAAGTTCTCTCTACAGGCTGTTAATGAGGGTGTTATTCAGAGTGGAGGAAAAGAACTGGAAGAAATTATGCTTCTTTCAATCAAATGGTAGTTTTGCTGGTTTAGTTTTGCATGAAAACCACATAACACTACTGTCACTGACTGTATACCTGATTAACTACAGAAATATTAACAAACAGACTGCAGTGAGAAGTATTTAGATTTTTACCATGCAATAATTAAAAGCTACAGTATGGATAAACGTTTGACCTTTACAGAGAGACAAAAGAAATAAGCTATTTCTACCTGTATTCTATTAATACCAAAATGTCAGGTAATTACAAAGCAGAACATAGAGAGATGTAAAAATGTATAAAAGGTGTAAAATATGTACAAATGTGTACAAATGCAAAATCTTACTCACCAGAGTGCAATATTTGAGAACCACTTTACAAATGAGCTAATCTTTTATCTGTATTTCTCCAATATCTATAGCTGCAAGTTATATAACATACCTGGTTTTTTTAAAACACATAGTAGAACAGTAATTTTTCTATTTAAAAAGGTAGTGCTAAAAACAGACTTGTTGATACAGAGGAAATAACAGCTGTATTCACACACTGTAATACTAGAGTGCTTAAGAACAGAAATTGTCAAGACATTCCACACCACTGAGAAATATTCTCACACAAAAGAACGTTTCTTGTGCTGTATAACTGGTGTTCATTTAAGAACATTAAAAAAACCTAAATTGTAATTACATTCATATAATTAAAAAAATACAGTTTCAAATGCTTTTATGTTCAGCATTAATATCAGATTAGACCACAGCTGTTTTGAAGAGATGACACATAACAATCCCTCTACCAGGCTCTAGAAGTTGTTTTCCAACCATGTACAAACATGCAGGGTATTTCATTAAATATCAGACTTGTAATTTAACATAACATAATTAAAATCGGGTATTGATTGTCATTTTACAGGTGAGAGCTCTGTAGGAAGCCAAAATAAACACTGACAGATAGGAGAAGCATGGAAATTCACATTAAGAAGAGAAATAGAAGTTTTATTGCCATTTCATTATTTAAGCAGTAAGAACAGAGTATCATAACCCTACAAGTTTCGAAAGTGAATTGTTTCAGTAAAATCAATTCACTATTTTAGTATCCTAAACAAAAGCTGCAAATTGATATAAATCAAGTATCAGATACTGCAATAGCTATAATAAGTATTCACAGAGAAGTAATGCATTTTTATTGCTGAAATTAAGTTTTGAAAACAAAGCTCTAGTTCCTCAAAATAGTTTCAACAGCAGTTCCTCTGAAAGCAGCAGGAAGGAAAATGTAGAAGAAAAACCGTTTGAAGCAATATTCTTGTCTTGAGAATTATTTGTTCTGACACCCTTTAGACACACAATAATAGAGCTAGAATGATGGGTATCATCTGTTTTGTTCTTAGCTGAGTAGGCATTTATTACTTTTAACCTTTTAATTATTTGTCCACAGATGGCTGACAGCTCCGTGTCTCTCACCACATGTTATGATCCTAGTGGTTCTCAGAAATCAGACTTAGAAATTAATGCACGGAATCAACAGCTGTCAACAGTATCAAAGAAAAAAATTCTTGGATTTAGATACGAGCATTCCTCTCTCTTTCTTAAAATTACTTATTGCCAAAATATAATGCTCATGGGTAGGGTATTAACACGACAAAAGATTTGGGGAGAGATGATATAAAAAAAGCAATAGTCTGCTCACATTCCATTCTGATAAGTTCCATTTCATCCAGTTGACGTACTCTTGTTATCTGTATTAAATAATGCAATTTCCCTTCATTTTCTTTCCCTCTATTACTTCCGGCTCTTTACAATGTTTGTTGATGTCAACATCACAGAATAATAATGACAAAAGTTATAGACAAAAACCGAGAGAAAGACAAAGATAGGGGAAATGTACTTCTCTATGGTATTTTGATACTTAAAAGTATTTTATCTTATTTTTCAAGAAAGATCCAGTAAGTTAAGTAGGCAGGTACCCTATAAGCCTTCCACAGAGCTGAAACTGTTAGAAGGTATTGATGTCAAATGACTATGAAGTATTAATGCAAATACTAGTGAGCAAAAGCCATGAAGTCTCCTGAAATAAGTGAAATATAGAGGAGCAATAAACAGAACACTCTATCTACAAGGACATAATATACATATGACTGTATGGAGACTGGATATCACCGTCTAAGGAAGTAAGGAAACTTAACATACTCCTGAATGTCAAGATAATAATGCAACTCATCCACATGAAAGTGGCAAGAAGAGTGGGAACTCTCACTACCAGCACTACATTGAGTGGTGAGCTTCAGCTACACTAGACAGAAATGTTCTGCGAAGGGTCAGAAGAGGCACGTTTGTGCTCCAATTACCATGACAGAGTTAGTATGCCCACAGTATCCCGTGCTCCTGAATCCTAACTTCTAAAATTAATCCTTTCTCTTATTTTATGACTCAAATCCTATGCTCTACCTGGCAGGAAACACCTCCAAGGAATATTTTGAGTTCTGGAAGGTTGTTCCAATAAATTACCTATATATTTATAACACAGTTTCAGAAAAGCAAACAGGGAAACTGACACATTTGCTGTGATAATGAACAAGGCTGTAAAGCATATGTGAACTGGAAGATCTTTTCATATGGAGAAAAAAAAACAAAAAAGGAAGCAAAGCTTGATAGCTTTAATGTTGCATTCTGGAGAAAAGATTCTTGCCTCAGCTATAAAAATATGCCCTTTAACATATATTCTTTACTACCTTCTCTCTTTAAAAATTAAGTTGATCACACTGATAAGATAAACACAATTAAGTCTAACTTAAAAAAAGCCTGCTCTCTCTACAATTCCTTTTCCTGGATTTAATGAAAGCTACCATCTACAAACTCTAACAGCACTAATGAATTGTCTTTAGATCAAGAAATACACTAACCTTGGTAGATTTTTTCCAGTTTTGCTGAATGTTTAAGATTTTGCTCTCTCAACCTCAATTTGTTACCAGAATATGATGACCAAAACCAAATAACTTTGACAACCTCAAAATCAGTTAAACTATATTAAAAAACCAATAAATTACACAGAAAAAGAGAGCCAGGTTAAAGATTTTTTGTTACAAAATGTTCAGTATAATTGCTTATACAAGTAATTTGCAGAACGCTTCCTTAGGTTTTATTACAGTGATTTGTTCATTAGAACATTTTAATATTTATTATTCTAATTTTATATTAATTTCTTTCATTCTGTATGTCAACAACACTCCTAAATTTTTTTCCAGCATTGTTTGGAGTTCCTCTCTTACTTTTGAATATCAGAAAAGAAATCAGCTACTAAAATAAATAACTTCTGAAATCTTGTTCATTTAATTCCACCCACAATACAGAAAGTATTGGAATTCTGCCACATTTCTGAAAGGCAAATACAAATGTCTTCAAATGACTCTGCAACTTTCTATTAAGTCAGTCCTCAAAAGTCGTTCTGCACTTTCCTTACCTCAGCCCCCTCTCTTGTCCCTGCTTTGCACCAGTATAAAAGCTCTTGCTTCTTGAACCAAGTCAACAATCTAAACCAGGTTATGACCTGTCCTAATACCAGTTTGTTTGAAAACAACAAGCAGCAACCAGAAATAGACTATTTCTCAGCTAGGCTTCTTCTCCAGTCCTATGACAAATTGGTAGTGTGAGCTGTCTCCCCCCAGAGTAAAACAAAAAAACTGGACCATTGCAAAGTGGTAGAAATGAAAGGGGAGGAGTGTTGGGTCACATTGACCCCAATTCAAATCAGTACAATCAGTGATGGAACTGCAATCTTGGACTAGATATCTGACTTGCAAACAACCAAAGCTATACAGCATGCACACCAGCCCTTGCTTTCAGTTAACTCAGCCCTGATATAATTTAACAATTGTCTACAAAATTACTACATCATTAACTCCCATGTAAATAAATCAACAGAACAAAAAAAAACCAATAAAGACAGGCAACACACACAATAAATTAGGTTATTAAAAATTTTACAACCCTATAATACAAATTTAATAATACATAAATAATAAAATATATTACACCATACATAAATAATAGAAACTTGATTACTGCACAGGACCCTTCCAAGCAATTATTCTTGTGGTAGTACATTATGTTATGAAGTCAACTCTTTAACAATCATCACTTCTACAACACCAAATATTTCCACAACGTAAAACAAGAATGTACCACTCTCAATTTTCCCCACCCGCTATTTGAATTAAACCTTCAAAGGACCCTACTGAACAAGATGAGAATTTTTATTCTGAGCCTTTACTGCTAAGCATCCTTTTCAGTTTAAGGATACTTTCACAATATGCCCTAAGAGGTGGAGGACACCATCTAGGGAGCTGGAAAACAAGCTGACATATACATAGAAACCAAGATCTTTGCAACAAAACACAATGCCATATCCTACTTCCTTAGAAAATTCCTGAACCACATGCTGATGGGTAATTATAATCCCTTAAATTCAGTACATTTTAATTTTAGAAGATATGGACAACAGATATACACCATGTTCAAAATGGATCAGGCAAAGGACACTGAATTACTGTTTCAAAATTAAATTCCATGAACCAGACAGACAGTTAAAACAAAAGCAATGGAAGGGAATATTATCTCTGTCAGCAACAATAACTAGAATTTAAGGACAACTGGACAAAAGATATTAAATTAGGAAACCACTTAATTTTTTCCCTGCAGCTTCCCCTATGAAGAGAAATAATATTATGAAAAAATAATTTCTAAATTCAAAGGGTTTATTATTCAAGTAAAAGCAAATAGATGTATTTAACAGTAGATCCAGACAATAAACAAACCCACAAAACCGTAACTTTAAAAAAATGAGCTACCATCATAGTGTACAGTATCCACCTTGATGTCATTAATACTGGGAATCCTGTGAAGGATATGGAAAAGGCCTCAGGTGGTATTTCTGTGCAAAACCTGCTTATACTGTTAATGTAAATTACTACCTTTTGCTAAGTGGTTTTACACTAGGTATATAAATAATAGAATTGTCTACATTTAAAAGCTGCACTGTTAGAATGTCTAACTGAAGTTATAGGCAAAATCTCTTAGCTCAAGTCAGAAACATGTTCTTTAATCTGCTAGACAGACTTTTGCATTAACGTGAACCTCTAGCTGCCATCTACCAGTACAGACCTGCTAGCAGAGATTGGTTTTGGAGGATGGCAATAGTGTTGGTTATAGTGTCACCAAGTCTAATATTTTAAAAGACAATCCCTGTCCCAGTTTATCACAGTAATATGTAGCAAGAGAAAAGGAATGAAGACAGTTTCAGAAATCAATCCGTCTATGAGAGAAACTCACAGCGAAACATTTCACCTCAACACAGCACTTAGAGGAAAAAAAAGTGCACCATTGCACTCTGATATATAAACCCATTGTCCCTCATACACAGCAAAAGGTTGTAAACGTTGATGTCAGAAAATATCTCAAAGACTGGTGGTATACCCACATCAGATTCAAAGAAAATCACAGGCTCTCAGAAGAATTAAGTAAAAAAAGGTGGAACTAATTACTCTACTTTTGTATAATTTACAAGGCTAGAAATATGCCGGCACATGTGCTTTCAGAATTTTAATTTTTCAAGCACAACTATGATAATGAGTGACAAAAACTAAAGTATGAGGAGAGGTTTTAAGTACACAGACACATTTTCGAAGAACTCATTTAAAAAAAACACTACATAGCAGATGTACAGTGAATAAACAGTTTTTCACTTACAAAATTCTGTAAATTATATTTCACACATAGAAGGAACAGACCCTCTAAACTTAAATTCAAAGTCAGGTAACACAAATTATCCTTGATCTCCAAGCAAGTACTCACAGTTAGGCCCAATTTCCCCTCACCTAAGTTTAGGTCCCTCACCTGAAGTGTTCACAGGAGGACTTCAGCCATGCTGCAGCCCCAGAGCTTGTACCTGCATTAAGACACTCATGGTTCCAGGGAACATTCCCAGATACTGGCATCTGAGCAGCATTACTCCCGGCTGCAGCCTTGGCATGGCTATGGACAACCCCTCTCCCAGTTTGTCCACAACCACCCAGTTCAGGAAGGCAAAAGCACCACAAAATGGTCCTGGTAACATATGTGAAGTACCCATAGTATTAACAGCAAGCAACAGGAACCTCCAAACTGCAATTTAAGGTCTTAAGTGAGATTAATTATGTCAATACCTCTTTCTCCTTGTATTACCAAGCAACCTTGAATGAATAATGATTTGTATCTTGGCTGACAACAATAACTTTCTGAAGTTACACAGGATGATACAAAGGCATCAATTAAATTATGCTTTCTCTTAAGGAAAATACAAATAGATGTGTGTGTATACATATAAACATATATATGTATATATATAAATTCGTGGAACAGTCTACAGCTGTTCTACGAATACTCCTTCTGCTTCTATTTACAAATACATACCTACAAAAATATGCACACATTCAAATACAGATGGATCATGCAATGTCATATTTCAACATCCTCAAGGAACAATAATTCTAACAAAAAGATACTCTCAAAATCATGCGAACTCTGTGCGTACACTCTCAAAAAATCTGCACTAAATTAGTAACAATTTCATAACTGAACTCTTGCTTTGTCAACAATAACCAGCTGTTGGAAAATAATGTTTTCCAGAGCAAAAAGAAAAAAGCTAATTTAAAGATAAATTACACCTTAAAGAACTACTTTAACAGTCTGCAAAGAACTTCCTCCTCAATGAGAGGAGATGCATCACCAGGAAGCAACAACTCTATCAGTAAGTGGCAAAAACCAATAGAGTCAGCAATAAAAATTAACTTAGACAAAAATTACATATTACTTCACAGAGCAGTTTACAGGAGCGTGTTAAACACTACAAACCACTCTCTGTACTTTTTTTAATTCTGTAGAAAGGTTATGAGGCCTGAAAAACAATCTGTATGTTCTGACTAATAAGAGAGAAGCTGTAACATGCTTTCTCCAAAAAACAAAGGTACAAGGTCCTTACTTGTTCACCCTTTTCTGTTTCAGCTCATGTGTTCTGCACTCAAGACTTCCATCTTATACACTCTTAGGCTCTTTAGTGAGTGTCCCATGTGTAAGGTATTCTCAAGGAATCGTAACAGAAACCGAGTTTTATACAGACACAAATTAGTAATGCTAAACACTGAAAAACATTAAAAATTGATCAGGTATTTTGACTAGAACGCACAAAAATTTTAATCAAGCCCCTATTCACACTGTACATTTTTGCTTACAGTGCAAAACCTACTTACTTTCTCTGTATTTTTGCATGACTGACCCTAGAAAACTCTCAACTTAATCAAAGATAATAATTACTGATACTAAAAAGTTTTGAAGAACATTGATACTGGTAATTCACTCTGAAGGAGGAAAGCACTATATATACCTGCTAATTATTCCTGGCATGCAAATTACATCCATACTGATACCAGTTATTTTCAGCCTACAAGGAACAGTAGGAGTGAGTACTTAGTACATTCTCCTAGTTTCATCATAAGCATTTTCCAACAATTTCTCCCACACTTAATCATAAAAATCAAAACTCTGTAGGGCTTTCAGATTAGTCTAATGGAAGTATCAACATTCCCAATACGCTATACCCAGCAGCCTAACAGAATTTTAGCCTTTATTCTAGGAGCCAGAAATAAGAATTTGTAGCCTCCCAGATTATCTACAGAATCAATCCTTTTGATTTTCTAACTTTTTGAAATATATCTTTGCTTTAAATGAAGGCAGTTAGCAGATAGAGAGGGTAAGAAGGAAGAGCAAACTGCAGTTTTTTGAATTTGTGTCTGTAGCTTTAATGGAATATATTTACAGAACAGCCAAGACTGGAATGAACCTCTAGAGATCATCTAGTCAAATCACCCTGCTCAAAGCAGGGTCACCTGAAGGATGTTGCTCAGGTGGAGTTCTGTTCAGTGGGTTCTGAGTATCAACAATGATGGCAAATCTATACCTTTCCCTGATCAATCTGTCATCTCTCTGGTTGGCCAACCATAATTGCACCTTTGTTAATCAATGCCAGGTACTCCCAACAACCTTCTTGTACTTCCCACATTTCCAGAATAATTTATTCCCATAGATAGCTTTACGGTTATTTGCCCTAAAAGTTCTGAATCCTCCTTCTTTCCCTTCATGAAGGTAAGGAGTGATGTTTGTTTTCTAGCAGCTCCCAGGAGTTGTCATGACCTTTCAAATGCAGTTGAAGTCTTTGTGATGACATCAACCAGCTCCCTCAGCACTCCAGGATGTACCCCATCAGGTCCCATGAACTTCTATACATTAGTTTTATCTAAACATTTCATAGTCTAACTTACCTCCACCCAGAGCAAGTCTTCCTTGCTCTAGACTTTCCCTCAGGTCTCATGGCCCAGGGTTCCTAAAGGTAAGTATTATAAGTAAAGGCCTAGGCAAAAAAGACAGAGTGCCTCTGCCTGTTCTGCTTCATTTATCATTTGATTCCCTACCCCATTCAGTAGAGGACCCACATCTTTCATTTTCCTTTTGCTACTGATACACCTGTAGAAGCCCTTTTTTTTTTGCCCTTCACATCCCTCCCCAGATTCAACTCCAGGTGGGCTTTGGCTTTCCCAAGCCCATGCCTGCATCACACAACTCTGCTCCCACCTCTTGTACATTTCCTTTCTATGTTTGGATTTTGTCGGGAGCTTCCTGTGCATCCTGAAGGACTTTTATTCACCTTTTCTTGATTTCCTCTTCATCAGAATGAATAACTCTTGAGTTGAGAGGAGTAACTTAAATGTCACCAGCTCTCCTGGATCCCTCTTCTCTCTAAAATACTCCACTTTTCCTGGGCTACTCTATAATGTAATTAAGCGTATTAAGCTGTTGAAATGTTTCTGCCAAAGGTAGCTGTTGGATCTTCTGGGAAACCTCTTTATTAGCACTATATTAGGTAAGTAACATCAGTTTTATTGACTGAAAATTGAAAGGCAATTTTAACATAATGATCTCTGTCCTTTGCCATGTTAGTTGCATCAAAATGAACTATCAATATAATCTGAAAGCAATTTTATTACTTTAGCATTTTCATAACTCATTAGTAAACAAGTACTTATCATAATCTAAACCTGAAAGACACAGGAAAATGGAACAAATACAAGAGTTAAAAGAACATGATGGAAGGCTTTTTAACTTAATTTAAATAGGTGTCATTCCTCTGCTCTATCTGCTAAACATACTTTTTCAGTGACACTACACTAAAGATACTTTTTAAAGGTATGTGCTTCATCATCTGACATCTTACAATGTCTAGTGAGAAAGACAAACTCATATGTAGGCATATACCATATATAGGTAAAAAATCACAAACTACACATGTTGGAGCTATGCTGGCATGAGCATCAGAGGAAAAAGTCTCAGCTATTAAAACGTGGAAAAACTGACCCTCCAGAAAAGTCCAATTTTTTCAGTAGATTAGAAAAATTAAATTAAGTATTTCTAAAAAATTAATCCCTCTAGAAAAATAAATAGTTTCATAAAAATTGACTTGTTATCTGGTGTGCTCACTGCACTTTGACATGTCCTTATTTAATTTGCTGCTGCAAAGCCTAAAGGAAATTAAGAGTAAAATCTTATTAATCAGTATAATTTATACACCAAGTGACAAATATTTATTTTTATAGGTGAATCCCTAACAGAAGAGTGTTCCAGCTGATAATAGGACTTTCCCAATCGAGATGGAGTTGGTTTTTTTAGTACAAATGGAGTAAACATCATCAGGAGCAAGAGCAGTATTAACTTCAATTTAGCAAAACTGAAAAATTAAATGCAAATCAATAAGAATTTAAACCCAATAGTGTCTATTTCCAACAGAAATTCTGCACTTCTTCAGGGCACATTGAGAAGAACTCTATCGCCACTTACTGGGCAGATAAGGAAGTTCGTAGTTTGAAAACAGCACAAAAGGGTGATTGCAAAGCTACCGGCATGAATAGGCAACTCAGTTATACGGAGGACAGTAGTCTGACAGAAGTTTTTCTTCTTGCTGTTAGCTCTCGCATGCCATATGCTTGAGGACATTATACTCCACTGTTTAAACTCTCCTAAACGCTTTATTTTTTTCACCGTTGTGTGGCCATAGTCGAAGACTTCCCTACCTACCAGTGAAAATATACTGTAATGACAATTGCTGTGTTCAAAATACAGAGGCTGAGCACGTGAACTTATGTTAGATTTAAAACAGTGTAGGGCTATCAACACAAAAAAACTAACCTGGATTGTGAATTTGGGGGTTTGGTTTGGTTTTGCTTTTGCTTTTTTGGTTGGAGTTTGTTGCCTTTTTTTTTTTAATTCCAGTGTGTATGGGCACATCCATACTGATGTCTCAAGCTAGATAATCCACCAGCATTATAAGCAAAAAAATTTTCTCCTCTGGAATATTCTACATTCTTTCCATCAACAGACAGTATTCTGTTCACAGAAGTCACAGAATATCCTGAGTTGGAAGGGATCCACAGGGATCATCAAAGTCCAACTCCTGGCCCTGCTCAGGACAGCCCCAAGAATCTCCCTGTGTGTCTGTTCCCAAAAGACTGTGTGTATGTTTGTACATATTTGTTTAATTACTCCTCAAACCTCAAACAATACAAATATGACACTTCTTCCACATGTCTGCCTTTTCTTGCTGTTCTGACAAAATCACTCATTCACAAGCCATCTTCAAAACTGCCTACTTACCAAGTTTCTAGGTCAGGATCTCCTAACCATGTTTTTCACAATAACAGATCCACTGTGACAATCAACATAGTGTAACACCTTTTTCTGCTTGTCTCCTAATCTTTCCTCCCATCCCACAAAAAGACTAAAATATGCATCAGAAACTGTTGTCTTCATCACCATTTTTCTTCTGTCTGTCTCAGCTTCACAGGTTCATGCACACACATTACAGTAAGTACAAATAACTCCTCCAGTAGGCTCCATCAAAGCTGAAAACCCACAGAGTGCCGCCACCTCCCAAACAATTCACCCACACCATTCCCAGGTTTGCTGATGGGCAAATAAAGTGGCTGTACAAATTCTGACACCCAAGAAGCCTATTCATTATTCCCTCCCCCAAAGAACTACTGAGAACGATTTTGCAAACATAAAACAATCAGATTTCACTAATCCACAGAAACAGACTTACTATACACACAGAGACTAACAAATCCGTGGTAAGGATTTTAACACCATCACTGCCTTCCATTACCAGAAAATAAGCTAAAGAGATTGACACCACATAAAGATGGTAATCACTATTTTACCTAAGTAATAGTAGGCCCGCTTACAAAATTCATCTTTCATTATATTAATTTTTGCCATGCACATTACCTCTGAGTCTCTCTTCTATAAGAAATGAAGTTGAATTTATTACTTCCTATTCTTTTATTTATTTAGCCTCTTGCTTCTTCACAAGTCTGTTTTCTTTTCGAATCCCCTTATCTCCACTCCACAAGTGACACCAACAAAGAACCAACCTTTGTTAGTCTCTAGTGCTCGCTCTTTATCTTTCTTCTGAATTTCTTCGGTGGAAGAGATACCATTCTTTTACCTACATGCTACACAATTCAACTCATATCTTTCCTTAACTGTTACTACGCCGTATTTCAGGAAAGAATCTACCTTAAGTATTTAATTATGTCTGCTTACGTTGTACAGATGGATATTCAAGAAATAGACCACATAAATCTGAACACAATTACAGCAACCACTTTTGACCTGACAGGATAAACACTCCTTTCGGTCTGCTTCCTCAAGTTCCCTGCAGTGGTACATCAACTGTTCCACCTGTTTAAGTAATAAAAGTCTCACACTGTAAGTTTAGCCTCCAACCAATGTGATTTTTTTTTTTTTTAAGAGAAAAATCTGTCTGAAAGTTATGTACCCCAGCAGCACCACATCACCATCACTGCCTGAACTGTACAGAGCATGCTAGAGTAACTGATGGAAATTACAATTCTAAGTAAGAACTTCTGTTAAGCCTCAGGTATGAACGTTAACTTTTTTCTCATAACTGTTAGAAACCTTTCAGAATTTCTCAGTGGTTCTTAAAAGCATTTCTGATGAGATATAGTTCTCGCTAAGTTTACAAGAAATCCTTATGGATGGGTTAAGCTTTTGTATTGTTTTCTAACTGACAGGTAATGGAGAATTCAATTTCTAAGACCAACTGAAGATATTAAAAGCACCAAAACCTACCTGCTGCTCAGTATTTCCCTGCCCTAAACCACATGTACAACAGATTATTTGCTGCTGTTCAAGAGATTTACTGCACTTAACATAATACACAAAAAAAACCCAAAAAAAGAACACCAGAATCCACAAAGAAAAGATATACAACATCCAAAGGAAAATACATGCAGAGCAACTCCCTGAACCTGACTTTCCAAAAGCATTAGCAGATTAACAGTGCATTAGCTGCTTTGCAGTATTTGCCTGGGCACTGTACACATTCAAAACAGGCTTACCCTCAATAAGAGAAAACACAGATTTTCAAGAGTAGCTAAAGCATTACTAACGGTATGGCTTATCTCACTGCATCTTATTTACCCTTTCAACTTTCAGATCCAACCAGTTTTTCATCTCTTGCCTTCTTTTTTGTTGTTGTTATGAGAACACATAAAAATAAGATGGAACACAGATTTCATTTCACAGTTGACACCACCACCAAAGGTAACAACTTCTTTAGTACCACACAGCAAAGGCAAAATGAAATTATCACTTTTTAGAATATGAAAAACATAAGCGAAAATACTAGCAAATTACCTATTGTTTAGAGAAGGGATTAAAATAGCACGTAGTACTCATTCAGTAAAAGAGTAAGACAACATCACTACCTCCTATTTTCAGCCAAGTCTGCACCTTCATCCTTGAGCTCCTTACTTTTCTTCACACAGTCTTCTAAGAGAATTTCCTTTCTTCTCTTAGTTGCATGCACCCAGTTAGTATCATCATCGCCAGCCAGATCCTTTTCATCCGCAGCTTCTGCTTCAAATTGCTGAGAAGTGGCTCTTGAAACCTTCTCACCAATCTTTCTCTTCCACCCAAAAGAAGCCATCTGGAGAACTGGAGAAAAAAATACATTTTCGGTAGTTAGGTAACGCAACATTCAAGCACACAGAATACAAAACACACCTCACTCCTCTCGACCCCAGAGCAGTAACGTGGAGCAGACTGGCAGTCCCCCACGCCGGTTCTGCCCACGGTTCCACCACAGGTGTTAATGAGGGATGCCCAGTTTGGAGCCCCACTGCCGTTACCTGCGGCTCCCGCCGGGCAAATCCCCCGAGCTGGAACTGCCGCGCCACCCGTGGCCCAGTGGCAGGAAGCGGAAAGGCGGGGCGGCAGTGGCAGGAAGAAAAGAGAAGGGAGAAAGAAAGGGAAGGAAGGTCTCCGGCAACCAGGGACAGCCGGGAGCTGTAGTTCGCCGGAGGACAGCGGCGGCTCGGAGTGTCAGTGCGTGTGAAATCCCGCTGCCCTGAGGCTCCCGGGGGTAAAGGAACCCCCGGGTAAAGGAACCCGGCTATTCTCTGCTCCCGCCGGGATGCATGTGCGGACCGGGACAGCGCCGGTTAGCGGAGCGAGAACAGCGGAGGGCGGAGGGGAGACAACACTCGTCCCTGTAGGAACCAGCCGTTCCTGATGCCCGAGTGCCGCAGGGGAACAGGTGTGGGGCGCGGGAATGGCCGGGCCACCTCGGCAGCACCGACTGCGCCTGGGACAACAGTCACGCCCCGCGGGAAGGCGGGTCCCGCCGGGATATACCACAAGGAAAAGTGACCAAGGCTGATCGGGAAGGGGTTTAACTCTAAACGGAAGAAAAAAAAAAAAAAACCAAAAAAAAAAACCAAAGAACCCCAACCAAACAACAACAAAAAAGACAGGCTGCAGGGTTTAAAACTGCTCCCAAGCTACGGGGACAAATACCAAGGCAAAAGCCCTATCCGCG
The DNA here is from genome assembly GCF_003945725.1 of Corapipo altera. NCBI lineage: Eukaryota > Metazoa > Chordata > Aves > Passeriformes > Pipridae > Corapipo > Corapipo altera. The sequence continues at coordinate 20,159,825 of NW_020884875.1, read as the reverse complement.
ATGAGTGGAAAGGGCAGACAAGGCGAGACACCACACGGGGGGGGAAAAAGGCAGCTTTTACACTGAGTATTCAGTGTCCCTCCCATCGCAAATTCCTTTTTCGCACCGAAAGGGTTTACAGGATCTAGGAGAAAACAGCAAGACCGTGTGAGCTTAGCTGGGAAACCAGCCTGCCTAGCTGGGAATTCTGCAGTCCTTTGTCGTGTTGCTGCTCCTTCTAAAATTGTAATTAGCTGCTGTTTTTAAAACAAGTGTAACAGTTCTTTTCCACTTATAACATACACAACACTGAAAGACAGCATGCACACTGTTTCAAACAAGATGGTTCAGTATTTTATGTTTACTTGGTTTTAAGTTTTGAAAGTTTAAAAAGTTACACAGTTATAAACAAGCATTTTTGCCATTCAGCTTTGTCAAAAGAAATTAACAGAGGAAGTAGGCACATATTTGTTAAAGAATAGGACTTCATATCTTACAATGGTAATCAACTGGTAAAATAAAATTTAGTTCAAAGTTTGTATTAAACACTAATATCAAGACAAACATGAAAGTTTTTTTTTTTAATATTGCACAACCAAGATGAATTTTTATCCATTACCTAGTGAGTTATATTGCACATGGACAGTCAGGTTCATCCATGTTATTGAAAAAGTTACAATACAAAGGCAAGATAATTCATTGTACTCCAAAAGGAGTATGCTTGGGAATACAGATAACACACTTGACCAATTTGTGTATTTGCATAAGCTGCCTCCTTACAACTCCGGCAACTCTCTAGTGAAGTTCCATTTCACAGCCTATTGGCAGCTTCTAGTGCAATGCTAAAGGGTCTGCAAGATCAATAGGAACATGTGAAGAAAGCAATTTCAACAGCAAGATCTACAAAGCATAGGAAAGTCACACAATAGGCAACTGGGTTCAACTAGGTTGTTAGTGCCCCTTTCTACCCCTCCCATTCCCTATAAAAATCTCGGTTCAATCAGAAAACCTTTGACCATCAAAACTGATCCACCATACCAATAAAAATTTACTTTATTTAAAATATGCATATTGTACACTTCTGCCAGAAACTTGCTTTAACCTCCAAATTACTGAAACTAAGGAAAAAACGTGGTTGTCTTAATGCGCAAGAGGGCCAAAAAGGTATATAAAAATTAAAAGCTATTTGCACCTCGACACCTGGCATTTGTTGCCAGCATTACAAGGAGCAGATAGCACTTATAAATAGTTTAGCATATGTAAGTGATCCCAAACCAATTCCAGAAGAGGAATTACTGCAATTTAAAAACCTGTGCGTTTGTAGTGTTTCTACAAGTGCAATATTTAGTAATTTCGAAATAAAAGGATTACAAAAATGAACACTGATTTATTCAGTACACCAGAACCAATTCTTCAAAGACTAAAAACAGGACTTTATTGTAGCATTTGGAACTGGTCCCTCATATTGACATCTGAACCTCAGAAGTTTAAATGCAAAACTTAATGTTCCACTTTGAGGTACAGTGATACAGCCAATGTCCCAACAGAGACCATGTGTGACACTAGAGGATAAAGAAATAAAGGTGTAACTTGTACCCACCTACTAGACAGACCTCACAATCGCCCAGTTCAGAACAGAGTTACAGCAGTTGGGCTTAAAGCAGCTTTGTGTTTTTTCAGATTCTGTGCATATTCAAAACATTAATTTCTGAACTGAAGCCAGGTGGCCAGGATTAAACTGTTCTTAAATTTGTAGCTAGCAGTCTCCCATGAATAAAATCTCAGTCATTGGCAAGAACTGCCATCCATTTGAAGAGTCCAGGTTTCACTGCTCATAGTAATGCCTGGATTTCCAGCCTCTCCCTTCAAACTTAGAAGGTCATGAAGATTATTTTGAAGGGAACATTAATTCTTGAATGCAAACCTAAATATTTTATGACTGTTTATGTCTAATAAGGGCTAGATGAAAATGGAACTGTGGCTAATTATATCCAATTTGTAAGAGGCTAAAGGTACAAGTACTATCTGTCATTTTAACATATAAAGTTCAATTTTCTTCCAAAAATGTTGCAAAAACCGTAAATGCAGAAAGATTTTTGTTATGGGTAATTGTGATTTACTATTGAAAACTTTCTCAATATTAGCACTCAAGTTGTTATGATCAGTTTTCAATGTTCAATTGAGAAGTTAGACTAATTCAGTTACATTAAATAGCAAAGTTTGCTATTAAGGCAGCCTGGGAAAAAAAAAAAACCTGTATATGCAGTTTTAACTGCAAAGCAAACACTACACAGTATATCCTAAGTTAACATGTGATAACCAGCTGTATCAAAGTATAAACTTGTATGTTAAAAAACTGTCAATTTCAGATTCTGGAATAGCATGAAACAGCCCTTAAGCTGTGCCCTTAACTGTTTCTAATGAAAAGGATTCTCAGCCTGCAGTAGGAGCTGCAGTGCTACTGTCACACAAAGGTATATGCACAGACCCGGGGCTTGCTCACAGTTCTTCACACTGCAACATTTTCATTTAGCCCATGGGGTGCCAAGTCTTCTCAGTATTAAGTCTCTTACCGCTGTTGTGGACTCAAATCATTCTACTCACTGCCAACAGAATTTCACCCTCAGTACATTACAGAGCACCTGCACACATTTCCAACTGGCTGGATTTGCATGCATGTAATAAAATGTATTGTTAGAAATAGTACATTGTAACATATCAAACTTGTCTTTATTATTTACTGTCAAATAAGGGGGAAGAAACATAGCAGTTTTAACACATTACTGTTAATGATAGTTCTGACCAACTGAGTCACAACTGTAGAGGGTGACCAACAAGTCATATTTGGGTCACTGAACTAGTAAGTGTACATTTACCTACAGTGCATCAGATATATGTATTACCAGTGAAAAAAGCAAGGAGGTCCCTCTAATTTAAATGTTATATGCAGGGTAATGTGCACTCAATGTAAAATATTATAAACACTACCCAAAGGGCATGTTATTTCCTGTACCTGTGTTATGCCATTGGGCAGCAGGCAATCAGAATTCACTCCAGCTTCAAAATAATATATGCTAACTGCCCATACTAATTTTAATCCCCGTGCAAATTGCATTGTGGCTAGCTTTTTCAGCGCCTTAGTTGATTTAACTTGATTATAACTGGAAGCATCTGACTATGATTTAGGCATGCTTATTGCTATAAAAGAAATAAGCCCATCTTCAAAATTATTGTGCAAGTATTTTAATCAGATTTGCACACATCTCAAAAAATTCTATTGTATGACTCCCTGGTCTTGGAGTTACGTCAGCTGTGGAGGAGTCAAGCGAAGAGTTCACTGATGAGGTAAGGGACGTATCTGCAGATTTTCCTTGCACATCAGCATCTGAATCTTTTTGACAAGATCTGTAGTTGCTCACAGAACCTGATCTCTGTGGAGTTGCAGTCCCAGACTTTGCTTCAGTAATTTCATCTGGGGGCAAGAGAAGAGAGGAGGAAAATTGGGAATCAGTATCAAATTAGTTATAGGAAAAGCAAATACCTTCCCCTTCTCACACTTCCAAATCTTGTCTTTTAAAATCTTGACTAATACATAAATAGCTTTTGCAAACTGTATATTTGATACAAAATAAAAGCTTAAATACATAGTAACACAAAAGCTGGTGTCCTTATGCTAATTATTTCTGTACTCTAAACTGTGGTCCACAACCATTTACATATAGTTTAGATCAGCACCAGCCATATTTTTCATGAAATTATTTCAGCAGCTAATAGTTCAGTTTAGGTTACTTAAAACAAAAACAAGATAGCATAAGATTAAGTTCAGTAATAGTTCAAATGTTTTGTAGATGTTTTTTGCTTGCATCCACTTCATTTTTGGTTTTTTTATATTTGGGTATTTATACATTGTTATTATTTGTATTTTTATTATCATTTTATTATGATTAGCATATTAAATTAATCGCTAGCATCTGCATTAATTTATCCTTCAATTCTGGAAGTTCTTCACCTAGAATGTTGTACTGCAGCAGCTTACATTTACTTTCAGTATAAGGAGGAAATAGTTTCCTCTTAGTGGTAGTGTTATGATGAAGTATCTCTAATTCTTACTTTAAATACTGAACATTAACTTGACTCTGCAAAGTCACTTGGCACCTGCAAAGTTATTTCAGGACAAATAAGTGACAAGGCAATCTCTCCTGTTTACACAAAGCTATTTTTAAGTACAAATTGTTAAGTGGAACAGAGAACAGTTAACCATGGTGGAGAGAAAGGAACATCAAATCAGCTTCCCTCTTGGAAGAAATATGACAAATCCATGACATTGGGTTGTATTTCCTTAAGAGTTGAAACCAGGACTGTAGCATAGGCTGCTCTCCCCCAGCTGCATGGCTCTAAGCAGTCAACCCCTCTCCAAAAGGGATGGCATTTGTCCTATACTGCAGTATATTAGCACAGGACAGTTACTGGTCCCTTCAGTCAAGTACCACTGGATCTAAGCAAGTACCTGTACTGTTAGAAGGAACAAGGCAAGAACTGTATGGCTAAATCATATCAGATTAAACTGTCATGGGACACAGTCTTAGCCATCCTATGCTGTAATGAAGCCACACTTCAATAAATCCTTTTTCCATGCAATGTTTTCCTAGGCTAGTCATCTACATCACTGGCTGTAGGTAATTTTGCTTTATTCTACTATGCCCATAAATAAGCATTGTGGTCAGTGTTTATTAGCTCCTCCACTCATTTCTAGGAAGACATCCAACCAGGATTTGATGGTCTGCTACTGCCACTCTATAAAATATCTCTTTCTACAGATTAGACCAAATGTTTTCAAGACTTTAGTTACTGCAAGCATACAATTCCTGTCTCAGATTTTAGCTACCATTAGCACTGGTGGGTTGACTCCGCCTGGCAGCTGATACCTCAGCACAATCGGGAAGAAAATTTGAAGGGCAAAGTAGAAAACTCACAGGTAGAAATAAACATAATTCAGTAAGGAGCAAAAAAAAAAAAAGGAACACTCGATCAGGAAGGAATAAAGAAACACTAATACAGATTAGATTGGTTTAAAATAATAAAGGGCAACACTTCTAAGTAAATAAATTATGTTTGCATTTAGAATGATTTCCCTTACAACTCAATTAATTTAAGTAATTCTTCACATACCATCAATACTGCGGAAGTCCAGTAAGTATGTTCTGCTGTCCACCTGATACAGTTGTAGACTCATTTTGGAATATGCACTTGTTACTGGATTCTTCCTTCGAACACGCAGATAATATGGATTTACAACCTAGTACAAAGGAGATGAGTCAGTAACCAGAACTGCTTGCAAATCACCGCATGTTGTTTTTGTCACTTCAACTCACTGGTATTTGTCAAGCAATCACAAGCTTACCTGTTGGATTTGTGGGTTGTGGGGGGTTTTTGTGTGGTTTTTGGTTTTGGGGGTTTTTTAGCGAACAGAAAAAAAAATATTCCTACAGCCCCAACAGAAAACTTAAACATGTTAGCACAACTTATTTTCCTGTCAGCAGGAACAGCCTCCCCCAAAACCCTTCTTGCCCAGCACAGGCACATGAGATCATATCCCAGTATGAGAAAATAGTTTCAGACCTCTGGGCTATGTAACTACAGAGCTCAAACAAAAATGTATTGTTTGCTGTAAAGATCCTCTATTTTGTTACCTTCCATTCATAATCCAGTTGTTTAATTGCTCGACAAACTTCAGCCATGATATCATTTGGTCGACTCTGACTCCGGATCCCCAAGTGCCATTTAGCCCTTCTCACACCTTGGTGTTTTGACTTCTGTGGATTCAGCTCATCAAGAGTGTGGCGAGGACGGGGTGCTTCAGCTACTAAAAATGGCACTCTTTCAGGGTGAGGGCGAGACAGATGGTGATCATCCAGAAAAGAATCTGGTGGACTTGTAGCCAAGTAGAAGTCTTTGGCCTCATTCATTATTCTTCTGTTATCTATAATGAGGTGATAAGCAACAGCTAAAGGGTCCTGATGATTTCTGCTGTATAGACAACTTAGCACTTCCTCTTCAGTGCACTCAAACTTCTCACACACTTCTTTTAAGGCTTCATCATCAATCATGGTAGAGCTATATGATGGGTCTTCAGGAAACAAGTACTTTGGAAGGTCCTGCTTAAACCATTCATGTTCCCTAGAATTAAAATAAAAAATTCTGAGTGCATGTAAGTAACGTAAACATTTTTAACATGAAAGTCTTTTAAAAAATAAAATTCATTTTAGTCTGTACAAGAAGAATCACAGTTGCCAGTCCAAGTCTCCCTGGAACACAGGAAATACAACAGCACATAAAGTTAACCACCGTCTGCACAAGATTTTAGTAGACATTTTGCAAGAGACTGAAAAAACCCCAATCCTTTTCACTGTAAGGTTTTCAACTACCTGAGCTCCAAAAATATTTTTCTATAACTCATCAACCAGCTTTTTATGTAAAATTATATTTACCACTCTTTGGATACATGATTGTCATCCAGGTTGCTACAGATCACCTCCACTACAGCTAATTCTCTCAGATATAGGATATACCTCTTCCAGTGATGGTCCATTTGCTTAGGGAGTTTGCAAGACCTTCTCTGAAGGGATACCTTTCTTCACCTCCAAAGACTGAAGACTCCTCATCCTTTTACAATCCTGTTGTCAATGGCCTTATCCCAAGCAAGGGATCCCAGCTGCCAGGCTTCCTCACCCTCTAATTCCTGACTTTTGGCCCCAACATCCCAGCATTGGAGTTTCCTCACCTGGTTGATGGCTGAAATCTTTTTGCTATCTCCCAGATAATTTAGGGATAGGGATCAGGTGGTTTCTTATTTATAATTTCAGTCCCTTCCTCCTCCTCTTCCTCTTCTTATGGTTGCTCTGCTGCAGAAAGGGCTGCCTCTTCTGATTCCCTCCCCTGCTCCCTCTTAGGAGAAGCTTCTTTGTTCCTTACTAAACAAGATGACTTTTGCTTCAGTTGTTTAGTTCTGTTATTTAGTTGTTCTAAACAGAACTGTTAAGGATTTATAATCCATCCACGCTCTGTAACCAACATTATTCAACAACTTTTTTATTATCAGATTAAAGAGCTTCCTCAGACAAAACAGAAGAGTGGTTCTTAACAGCTAAGACAATTTTTTTCTACCCAGAGAAGTCTATATAGTGTAACTTTTGCAAAGCATTCTGCAGGTAAACAGCTTTGCTATGGCAGTCTTAAACCTAAAGTTTCTCAGAACTTCTATATATAACATAATTTGTTTTACTGTGATCTCCAATAGATATTTCATTGTCCACTGAAAATGAGCACTGTCAGAGCTAAAACCAAACCACCAGAAGCCGAATTTTTCATCTCAGTCTAAAAAACATGCACAAACTGTATGAATGATTTCTTTGCTCTCCAGATTTGCACCATTGTAATTCCATCATCTGGTGATCAGACATCAGTTAGAGTTTTACCTAATGTCTCTGATTGTTGCTCTCTTCATTGGATCCACTTGCAGCATGTGCTTCAAAAGACTAATTACAGATGGATTCAAGTACTGAGGGGTATAAAAGATACCATCACATATCTTCTTAAAAAGGGTTGGCACATGATCATCATCAAATGGAAGTGTTCCGCATAATAGAGCATAGAGAATAACCCCACTGCTCCAAATATCTACTTCTGGGCCTGCATATAACCTGTGAAAAGATTAACTATTAGTTATTTGTGTGCAATACATTTAAATATTTCTTTCTTCAACTTTCTTACATTATATCACAGTAATTAAAAACACATTAACTTAGGACAACTGATGTGCAAGTACTATACCATTTCAGTTCTATGCCATGCCTCCCTTGAACTTCCCCTTCTAATATGTAACAGGGCACAAGTACAGAGCTTTCCTCTCTATTATATAAAAATAATCCACAATGCAATTTTAAACAATGGCAAACTGAAAAAAAACATGCATCTACTACTAAAAAAGCCTATCGCGTAAATTGTTACCAATGTCTAAGAGGAATCTGTGCAAAGTCACCTATCTCCCAAATTGAGGCTGAAAAGTTTAAGACAAGTCCATACAGCAGAACCTGTCACATATTGTGTGCTACTGCCAGAGTAAAACAGACATCTGGTCTCCAATCAACAATTGGCAAAATGAGGGTAGTTGGCTGAAAGCAGATTTGACAATCATAGTCCACAGAAGGGGAAGTTACCTCCAGACTGAGTATCTGCTCTGCAGTAGGTATTTCACTGCTACTCAAACTCACAGCAGGCTTTGCCTGTAACTCTATCTGCACCTTTCCTTCCAAGGTATGAGCTGTACATGAGATTTTTAAACCAATTCAGGCATATTGTACACACTGGATTTGGGGCATCAGACATCAGCTCTACCTTACAGGAATTATTCAAAGCTAGTCCACAGAAGTTTTAAATATTCATGAAAAATTATCAATACCACTAACAGCCCAGAGTTTCTCAGCATCAAGGTTGTCAACTGAACTAGTTTTGTAGCCTTTAGAATCAAGCAGCAAAATGACTGAAGTACATGCACACATGTATCCAATATAAAAGAAACTACCTTCCTGAAATTACTTCTGGTGCAGCATAGTTAGGGGAACCACAGCTTGTTCTTAAAAATTCTCCATCTGACATCATATTTGATAGACCTGAAAGTGTATAAGAGTAACTACTAAAAATTCAGGGAGCAAAACGATTTCACACTGCATATACCGCCTAGAACAAACCACTAGTAAATCAAATTAGCAAATTAACAAATTTATCCCAGTTAAGAAATAACATTGTTTGGAATTACTGAAATTCTCATATGACCGTGCCACATAATCCTCTATTTAGTTTACCAGAAATCTGAGTAACATCAATCCATTATTGCCATAATGTTTGAAAACATATTCATTCCAAGACAAAAACCAGTTCAGTTTGGATGACACAGGCATGACAGAGAACAAAGCTGCTCTAAGAGAGATGAAGCAGAATAGCAAGATAGGACTTTGGTCATTAACACGAAAGTACTAAAAACCACATTTGCTTCAAAAATGCCGAAGTGGAAGACACTACCACAGAATTTCCCAGAATTCTCTAAGGGGAGCTGAGGAATAAACATGACTTCACCACAATTTAAACCGCTGCACCGTTCAGCTGGTTCTGGAATCACTGCAGTTCAGGAATTTAGTTTTCAGATACTCTGTTAGCAACTGAAGTCTGCTTTAGAACTAGACCATCTTCATTCACCAGCCCTCAGTAAAGTCTAAGACCTGTGAAAAATGTCTTCTAGTTTCAACAGAAGCTGCATGATCAAGACTACCATAAGCCAAAGAACTCAGTCTCCAAGAAGGAAGCCCTTTTATGGGGCAGCAGGGAGTGTGCAGTGGGGTAGTGGTGGTGTGTGGAGATGAAAGAGTACAGCTTGACTAGCTTTCATATCCTAATACACAAGAGCTTTTATTAACTAGTGATGATTAACTGAGTGCTACAGTTTTACTGACATTAAGTTACTGTACTTCATTCCTTTGCCATGTAAGCCATTTCACCTACAGCATTTTCTACACACGAGAAATCAGTATGATTCCCAGGGCCCATAGCTGAACACCATAATTTTAAAACATACTTAGAATACTCAACATTACCTAGCACCTTTCACTGGAGACTCAAAATACTTCACAAGGGCCTATCCGCTATGACTACATGAGATATAGATACCCTACTATGCTTATATGGTAAGGGTTCCTGACTCAGATAGTTCCAAAGACTAGTGGCAAGGCTTCTCTGCAGCTATGTCACAAACAGCTATGAAAAATAAGCTTTTTGACTAGTTAAGCACATACACAGCAAAAAAGCACAGCAGGTTGCAAGACTTAACTGTTCTTATTTTTACTTTTACACTTTAATTTCTTTTTCTTTCAACAGTCTAATTTAATAGGAGGACTAGTTTCTTTTACTATAGCATTGTGCACAGTTCTTAAAGATGGTGAACTGCTCCTGCACTGTCCTTCCAAGCACCTACATTTTACAGATTGTGAAGATAGGCAACAGCAGTGAGTTCTGAAGTGGAAAGGTCAGGAACTAAGTTCATTTAGCATTTCAGAGAAAGTACTGTTAAGGAAAACCAAAGAAATTAGTTCACAATTTGACCCAGTCACAGAAAATACTTGAAAAACAAGCTTGAGAGGAAAACAAGTTTAGTAGATGTGCAGGAACATTATTTTGCTTTAGATTTATACTCTTGATGCTCTTGTATTATGTCCCACCACCAGGATATTCAAGTATACACACTTTAATTAATGTTTCCCATAGCTATTAACAGGTTCTAACACCAGAGATGCAATCAGACACAAAAAAGAAATCCTTACCAAAGTCAGCTATCTTGGCGTTCATGTGTGCATCAAGCAGCACGTTTTCAGGCTTCAGATCTCTATGTACCACCATATGCCTGTGACAGTAATCCACACCAGAAAGGATTTGCTGGAACAGACGCCTACTTTCCTTCTCATCAAGCTAAAATAGACAAAGATTTTAAACCATTATGAGACAGTGGATGTTAACTTGTTTTCATTTGTATGAGCTAGAGGAAATTTTTCCCTAACAACTAAATGAAGTATTCTATATAGTCTCTCGAAGCGACTTCAGAGCTTTCACAGAAGCTGTTTTAAGAGTTAAAGACAGTAATAAGAGCACAATTACTACTGATAGCTTTTTGATACTGTGTTTTACTGAAGAAACAGTTTTCAGGTACTCCAGCTAGATACATATCAATCTAGTTTGTACTCAGCCATTGAAAATTAACATATTAGTAAAGAGGAAAAATCCTATGACAAAGTCACACATAAAGATCTGAAATGCGTTAACACATAACCACTTGTAGTTTTGGAACAAAACACAGTCATAAAGTGTATTTTAACTGATAACAGCAAAATTAAAGCAGAATACATGAAAACACACCTTCATTTAACAAAGTGTGACTGGTCCCCTGGTCCCAGTCCCTGATAATGAGGATAGCTTAATAACTCCATTTTATGAGGCAAGCAGCCATCTGTGACCAAGTGAGCCATGTGTTCATGCTCCTTCCCTCATTATCAGGCCCTGACGATCTTGTGAACCAAGCAGACAAACCAGACTTCTTACCCTCCCCACCAGCCTCAAGATTCCTGGATGCAAGGCTGATTACCCACTTCCTTACCAGCCTTTAGTTCCCAGGCAACCAGCCAGCCTCGTGGCAGTGATGACTGTCATGGAATAAGGAAGTGCAACAGGAACCAGAGCAGTGTCTTTTATCATCAAACAGTAACAAATCCTAAGTGGGAATGAGACTCATGACTTTTCAGTGGCTACAGATGCCTCCACAATACCCTGCTTCCTCGGAGAACTGAGTCACTTGTATTCTTTCATATGATTTTCAAGTCTAGACTGTGATTGTTATATTGACACAGAAGAATATGTATTAAGATTTGACTAGATCTGCAGAGGGTCTGGGTGATTTGATAAGTTAAGTTGTGTTAGAAATTCCATACTAAACTATTTATGAACTGTACTACATTGATTCTGCTCACTGAAAGCCTGTGCCACTCTAATCATAAATCCTGTGCTAATCATAGTATTCTGTAGACAAAATAAACCTTTAATTGTACCATTCTGCCAAGGATACCCGAAACAAATTTGTCTGTCCCCTCAGTGTGGGGTGACACAGGAATGTTGCCAAAGCAATAACACAATGCAAGTCACCGATTTGCAAAGTTGGATTACTTCTTACCCTTCCATTTTTACAGATGTAATCAAACAGTTCTCCTCCTGAAACATATTCCATCACCATGAAAATGTCAGTGGGTGTGCTGATGACCTGGTACCTGATAATAGAAGGTATCTATTAGTCTACACACTCAGTAAAAGACTAGTTACATTTAGTTAAAAGCTGTACAAACAGTCAGATAAAAATATACTTTAAAGTATTTTTTCAGTCAATCTACAGCTACTGGAATGATGATATGTTTCAGAAGCTATTTCCTCTCACTGTTGCCTCTTTCATTTTTCATGTTGATATTTCAATTGGTGCAGTGACACTTCCTATTTTGCTTTGGCTACAGCTATGTCCTTTGGACTCATTCATGGACTCTAACTGGCAGCACAAGCAATTTTGCTGACAAATCAGCTCAATAGTCTTCTAAAAACTAACCCACTTCAGAAGTGAGTGAGTTGATCTTACACAATACAATTCAGCTTCAGTGTAACAGCTGTTGCCAAATTAAAGGGATTGCATAAACATGGCATCTGTCACTGGCAGTAGGGAATCAAGATTCTACCAATAAAAAACACCATCATGACTAAGACAGTAAAAGTCACCCACACTCTAGAGGTGCAGGTTAACTTTGCAGGAAATTACAGTCAAAAGTCAATTACTTTTATAATTTGTTTCCACAGACCAGACAGGAGGAGTCTGTTCTGGGATATACTTAGTTGTACTCTGAAATCCACTGATGAACTATGGATAAACTAAGAGATGTAAACAGGCATACCATAAATACCACATTTAGACATGGGGTAGCTGCTATATTGAAGATTTTAGAATTATCAATCACATACAACAAACTGCATGTTCTTAAATACAGAAAAAGCTTCCTGAGAGCAATCTACACTGAAAAAACAGAGATCACTGACCAGTACATCACTAAGAACATTTTGAGAAAATACCATAAACTTACTGTAAGAATGACCTTTACAGATTTGTTCTTAATAACTCATTTTCTAAGCAGAAAAAAAAAAGATCAAATATAAACAGAAAAAGAAAAATGAAGTAGCCTCTAAAATCAGAGATGGATGCTACTAGAAATATCTATCATGACATTACCTTTTATATACCTGTCCAAAGAATTTCTAAGCAAAGATCTAAGGGAAGCTGTCCAGCCTGCAGGAAAGATAAGTTTTGTGAAAGTATGTTACAGAGGGCACAGCTGCAGACTTTGAAGCTGGTTACTTTTTTGACAAGATATTGTTTATAGTATTGCCCTTTATACATATTTCAGATCAGTGAGATTACTGCTTAAATATGTTTGATTACAGCAAACAAAACTTACAGCTTTATTATATGAGGATGCCTGAAGAGCTTGAGGTTCTGAATCTCCCTGCGGATTTTTCCTACAACATCAAGGCTGCGAATCTTCTGTCGGTTCAGGATCTTCACTGCAACCTTATGTCCAGTTAACTCATGTTTTCCAACTGCAAGAAACAAGGAAGTATTTAGTCAGGGTTTTCAACTGCTCATTAAAGACCTTATTTGCCCATTTTGACTGTAACCAAGAAATAGAAGTTAAGGTGTTAGCATTCCACATATCCCCATTATCTTTAGGGAGGTTGAAAATCAGATGGTATGTAATTTCTTCTGCCCTGCTCCAACTTCTTCCACAATTCAAGCATTAGAAGATGTGTCTATGTAAGAAAAACATTGAAGCTTACCCTCAGAAGTCTCACAGCATGACTACATCTTTTGCAATATTGGAAAAAAAACCAAAAACAAAGCATATCCTGAAACCCTGCCATCCTTGCTAATTAGAGAGAGCATTTTCTCTCCCTCTATAAGTCACTCCAAGCTTTTGGCTTACTTGGTAACCCACTCAAACATGTTTTCCTGTATCTCTTCAACTTTATCTGCAGAGATCACTCTACTAAAGAAATGGATATTATCCCTCCCTCAAGAAGCCTGTTTCAGCAATTGCTCAGAATTACCACTATGAGCATCTGATCAGTTTACCTACAAAGATGTATCTGTCCTTGGACCAGTGTGACACTCTATAAGCTCACAGTCTGTGCAGTTAACACCAGAGCTTTACTATATAAAGTAAGTGACAAAAGTTACCAGAAATGCACAAAATGAAATGCAACAGTAACAATGAAAAACAATGCAAACATGCAAACTCATACATTCCTGGAAGTGGAAAAGAATCTGAGGAGTTTAATTTTTCTTTAAACTGTAAAATATTTCCCAATCAGTTACCCCTCTTTAAGACTTAAACTTTGCAGGAGCTATTGGAAGTAGTCACAATCAAGTTGTTAAGAATATTTTTCTTAAACCCAACACTGGATCACAGATAAAACATTTAGAAGCTAATATCTCTTCCACTAGAAAGCTGCACTATCTGCAGGGTTTCTGCCTGCAGTAATTATAAATATACCATATTTATTTGCCACTCTGATTCAGACGTTTTGAAGATAAGCCAAATTACAGGGACACCTACATGGCCCATCCTTGTTCACATGAATAGACATTACTAACAGGCCTGTGCTGAATACACTGTCTGGATGCCTCCCCTCACTTAAGAATTTAAATAAGCCCCAGGCTTCAAGCTTTGTTTAAATATATTCATGGGAAGCTGTGATTGAACAGCAGTGACAAACAAAAATCCTTCTGCATTCAACAGATAATCTGGACAGAACAACACCCACCTGCAAACTTCATTCACAACACAAGACCTTCCCTCTGCCCTTTGCCCCAATACTGAGCTAAACACCAATGCAAGTGAGAAGAAATTCTTAGCAGAGAGGCAAAGATAATGACAAGCATCTGAGCAGTTATTCTTACAAGCCACTGTGTAAATAAAGCATTCTAAATTCCTGCAGGGAACTCAGTAGTGGATTATCCAAGACCCTGAACCATCACAATGCTGCACTCAGACATCTCTAGTACCTGAGAACACAGAAAGGCTCTGCCTTCAAGGTGAAAAGACATATCCCCTCATTCAGAAGCCAGTACCTAAAAATGTCCACAATAAAGGCACATTTCCACTGCTGAGGAATGCAGGACAAAGCCCACATCCATCACAAGTTCTAGAGAGAGCACAAAGCAGTGATAGGTGAGTGCCTGGAACTGTATGAGAATTATCTGCTTTGAACTAGATCTACAATTAAAGCAATCACAATCCTCTTCTTTTCTTCAGCTCAAATGTGATTCAAGTCTCAAAGCAATCCAGCAAATGATATCACCTATGTTAAAACCCTAAGGGGTAAAGAATCTTCAACATAAAAAATAAGAAAAGCAACTCCTCCGTTTGAATTACAAGGTCTCTGCCCATCCATAATGGGAACTGAACTAAGCTAGAAGTATTTGAAAAAATCTTTAAACAGTAGGTTTAAATGTAACATTAGTTTTTGTTACTAAGAAACAGCTTCTCAGAAACTAACCAAAAATCAGAATGAATCTGCATCTTCCTTTGCTTTACAAGGTGCATGTTTAATATAGTAAGTAGCATATATATCTGACCAATTCTACAGCTTAGCATCTATATATATGCAGTTCTGTGTTATGTGTATGAAGGATTCTGTATACATGCTATAAAGCCTCACTTTTGAGCCAATTTGTTCCATTTTTGATTTGTCAGTCTATGTTACACTGAAATTTCCTTAGCACTCAGAAAAACATTAAAGTCATTTATTAGCTACAAGCTTTGTTCAATATGCAAGGCACACACACAAAAAAGTTTTTCAAAACAAATTTTTCATTCAAAGTAATTAAACAGTAACATTTGCAGTTGACTGAAACCAATTCTAGGTGTCATAGCCTTCAAGGCTGTGTGCCTCAAGCCTTAATTTTATTCACTGACTGGGAGAAAACAAGATTTCCTGCTTCTTCAACTCTGCCAACTTTGAATAAATGACTGTAATGAAAACACACTGTGGTTTGGTTTGGTGCATAAAGATCCCAAAAAGCCTGTTCTCTTGCTTAAAACATTTCAAATTCAGTAATTTTTGCCTCCCTTTAATTCAATATAAAATTATAACACATCTAACTTTTTAAGATACAAGTTTTCAATAATCATCCACATCATATAATAAAACTGTTTTCTTGGATATGGTTCGAGGTATCTGTTACGTACAACGTAACAGACTGGTAACAGACTGCTGACACTTTTGAATTCCGGATTAGGACAGAGCTGAAAGCATCATCTTGGATGATATCACCATGCAGACACATAAGCAGTCAGTGTTATCCTTCTGAAAGCTACTTCGCATTACCTATAAAAGGGAATGCAAACAAATTTGAAGTAACCAAAAGGTATGTTTATCACCCTAATCCTCAACTACCTACCAGCCCTTCAGAACAATCTCCGAAAAAAAGTTCATTTAACAGACCTAGTATCTCCCTGTATTTCTTTGTTCTCTGATAATATCAATTGCCTTCAAGCTTCACTGTGGCTTTGCACAGCAGCAAGACTTCCAAGACAGTGATAGTCTCAAAGCAGCAGCAACTTCATTTAACAGTTGAAGTGCAGGAGCAAGGGTCTCTAACCTAGTTCAGCAATTCTTCAATTGGAAAAAACTGATTATGAGGCCATCCAGAGTAAATACAACATTCCCATGAAATAGAAGTATCAGTCATTAAGTGAATAGCAAAAAAAAAAAAAAAAAAAAAAAAAAAGCTGAACAAGCTTATATTGTATTCAATGAAACAATTCTGCAATAGGCCAAAAAGCCAACCCAAAGCTCAGAGGAAAGCAGCCTTTAAAAGTACGAGATAAACAAATGTTTTCACTAACATGAAAAAAACCCCAAACAGTAGTTCACGCTGTGCAAAGCCAACCCGCTGCACAACATTACATATCATACTGATCTTCACTGTCCATTTCCAGGTCCCTTACTGTTGCCTTGATAAACACCACCTACTTTCGTAATGTCTGCAGTCTGTACAGACCAGCACTGATAACTTAGATCTAGAGGCCTGGAACTATTATTGTGTATTTACAGCCTGAAGTAGCACCCCTCGTTTTCTCAGTATGAAACACTGAAAGCCTGAATACTCTTCCTTTTATGAAAACTCACTTTAAATCAAAAAACACCTGAAACAAAAGTTTGCATTTGGTTTCAGCAGAAAACAACAGCAATGTTTAAAGAAAAAATTGACAACCTTAGGGATAGATGTTTCACACTGAATCATGGTAAAGTTTCAATGAGAATGTGTCTCATATAGTTGGTTTAAGCTCAATATTCTTCTATCTCACAGCTTTTCACTTTTGGCATTTTAGCATCTATGGTAAGCAGCAGGGTGAATTCATCTGACAACATGAGACATTCAACAATTATCAAGTAAAATCTGTTTTTCCACTTCAATGTTTTCAGGCTGCCATCACTGTTAAAATTAAACATCCACTTTTAAGGAGCCATATGCCTGACCCCCTACATCACTTGAGCTCAATGACAATTCTAACTGAATTTTAAGAAGTGAACACATTTATTACAGTTTTTCACATTATGTCAATTGATGAAACCATATCAAAATTATTAGAATTAGAGGAAAACATAGATCTGGTATTAAATGAAGAAAATGTGTGCCCAGGAGGAAAATCAGTGCATCATAAATAAAATGTCCTTTATCACACACAGCTAAAGCAAAAGTAATACAGTAGATCACATAGGGATAAGAAAAGCAGGGGTACAACAGAGCTCTCTTAAATTTAAGAGCATATTAAAACATTGATGGTATGTCAATTTCAGTTTTGTGCAGTGTGCTGGGTAAAAAACCCAAAACAAAGACATCTTTGACTCCTCCCCTCCCCCTCCATGGGGAAGGAAAGCCTGATGCCTGTCTTCTGGGCTATATTATTTTCTCTTTATTTAAGGAAAGAAAATTCCCAAGGAAAGGAATGGTATCCCAGCTGCCAGTTAGGGGTCACTATTCCCAAGTGCCTTGAAAAAGAGATTCAAAGGGCTCTGCTCTCAAAATATTTTCCACTGCATTGCCGGAGAAAAATATCCTCTTTCCTAGACATTAGTAACGTCTTCAGAACATGCCAACAGTTGAAAGAGCTTGTGCAGAACACATACAATGGAACACCTACACTGAAAAAAAAAAAAGCTGTGGGTTTTTTACTGGTTATAATAGCAAGCACTCATTAAGTAAAAAAAAAAAAAAATTATGGACAATATAGACTGAGCTTAACTCAACTCATTTGCGAAAAGATATTGTCAATTTCCTTGCCCCAATATCTGAAGTTCTCACAAGCAACACAGCAGGAACAGTGAGAATAAGCTAATGACCAGTTCTTCCACCTGTGCTGGGTAGGTTTAACTTCTATTTTATTTTTACGAGCCTTCAAATATACTAGCACAGCATCTACACCCCTATGGTGTAAAGTTTTTAAAGTCTGAGCTGAGAAAAACTTTGATAACCACTGGTCAAGTAGACTAAGCATAAAATCTTTCCATATCTGTGAGTCAGCTCTGTTGCCGGTTAATCCAGTAATCCCAGATCCACCTTTTTACGCTTATTTCTCTGTTGGTAGAGAGAGAAATCCTGCCCTCCTTACAAGGACATCGAGACTTTTCTGCAGCAAAACGCTATGAAAGATAGCTCGAGAACTAAGACTCCCTACTTTCGCTACATGCCCGGCGCCGTTTTAAACAAATGCAGCAGCATTTAGCTTCTAGCGGCTACTTCCGCATAAACAAATGAGGAAGCTGTTTCTGCCCCAGTCACCGCTTCCCTCTGCGGGACCGCCAGTCCCACCCCGGCACCTCAGCCCGCGCAACTCCCGCTTCGAGAGGCGCTCCCGCGGGCCGGGGCCGCGCTGACGGGCGGTCGAACGCCTGCCGGCCCCGCTGTGGCCGCTCACCCTTGACTTTCCCGAAGGTGCCGACACCCAGCGTGTCCCCCAGGATGTAGTGCCCAATCTTCACCCGCCCGTGCTCGTGCTTCTGTTTATCCGCCACCGCCGCCATCTTGAGGCAAGGGCCGAGCCTGCGCATAGCGCCCGCCCGTCCGGGCCGGAGAGCCGGCGGGGGAGGAGCAACCACAGAGCGCCCGCCCGCACCCGAACCCGGAAGAGAACCCGGCGCTCGGCGCCCGCCCGCGTTGCCCGGGAACAAACCATTGCGGCCCCGGGGGGAGAGGGGCCGGCCCACGGCGCCCCGGGGGGGGCAGCGGCATGTGGTGGCGCCATGCACTGGAGGTGGAGGGCGCGTACATGGAATTCTAGTGCAGGAATGGCACCATTGCAGCGAGCCCGCTCTGGTAAAATAGACCTCCGAAGTCTGTATTTCCAATAAGCTTGTAAATTAAATCTGCTTGTTCTCCTCACTTCCTCTTCCCTGGCCCAAATCCGGACCCTAATACTGGAATACAATGAAAAGTAGGACTCTCTTAACTGCTACTACCTTGAGCAGGTAACCTGCCCTCTGGTTTGCCTTGCCAGCCACTCACGCCACTCATTCACCTTGCATGTAGGCCAGTAACCCACCTTCCATTTCATACACTGTATTTTCTACCATACAAGTGTGGTACCAAAGACTATACTTGTTTTATTGTTGACTATAACAGGATTATATTTTTAAATCATATTCCAACCCTGCCTTCAAAGAAACAGATAAACCTGCAGAAAATGTGACTATTGAATGGTTATTTTCGAATGGAGAGATCATTGATTGAAGAGGAAGGTTACAGGAAATTCCCACACCTTCACCTCCTTTACCCAGTTCTCCAGACTAAGTCAACAATATTAAATGGGGGGGTGTTAATGTGGATGGTTTCTACTTGCTGGCATTAGGGCTTCCTTGGCATAATTGGTGTGATTTCATGAACAGACACTCACCTCTTGCCCTTTTCTCTTTGGCCTCTGACTCCACATTACCACTGAATATGCAGCACGGTTCTTCTACAGGCACAAGGTACTATTTTCATGTTGCCTTTGCTCCCCCTGAAACCATATGTTTTGCCCAGATTCAGGCCTGTATCTCTTCTGCTGTTTCTAGCTTTCAGGTTGAGGACAATGCAAATATCAGAATCACAGAATGATTTGACTTGGAAGGGACCTGTAAAGGTCCTCTAGTCTAACTCCCCTGCAATCAGCGAGGACATCTTCACCTCGATAGGGTTGCTCAGAGCCCCATCCAACCTGGTCTGGAACATCCACACCTTCTCTGTGCAACCTGTTCCAGTGTCTCAGAACTCTCATAGTAAAAAAAATTCTTCCTTATAAGTAGCCTGAATCTACCTCCTCTGGTTTAAAACCATTACCCCTTGTCCTATTGCTGCAGGCCCTACTAAAACAGGCCTGTCCCTATCTTTCTGATAAGCCTTTTCCAAGTATTGAAAGGCTGCTCTAATGTCTCCTGGAAGCCTTCTCTTCTCCAGACTGAACAACCCTAACTCTTTCAGCCTGTGCTCATAGGAGTGTTGTTCTACCTCTCTGATCTCTTTTGTGGCCCTTATCAGGAAATGGTCCAGCGGAACCACATCGTTCCTGTGCTGGGGTCCCCAATGGCCATCTTCTAATTGTGGTCAAACAAAGATTAAGAGACAAAGGCATACATTTGCCTTCAAAGGTGTATCCAAATTGACACTAGCATGCTGGAACATCAGAACCATGCTTGATACTGCGGACAGTGGACGTCCTGAGCGTCATTCTGCCCTAATTGCCCGTGAACTGTCACGTCTCAACATCAACATTGCTGCTCTCAATGAAGTCCGTCTCCAGGAGGAAGGCAGCCTTAGGGAACATGGTGCCGGTTACACACTCTTTTGGTCACGTAAACCCAGAACTGAAAGAGATCTCTCAGGAGTTGGCTTCATGATTAAAAACTCTGTTGTCTCTAAACTCGAAAATCTGCCAACATGTCATTCTGACCGCATTATCTCCTTACGCCTTCCACTACACAATAAGCAACATGTTGTTCTCTTTAGTGTATATGCCCTAACTCTCCAAGCTGACCCTGCCGAAAAAAATAAATTTTATACCGACCTGTACCGCCTTACCCAAAAGGTTCCCGCACATGATAAGATAATCACATGATAATCACATTATCCTTGGTGATTTCAGTGCCCGAGTAGGAAAGAACTTTGAAGCCTGGAAAGGAATATTAGGCAAGCATGGTGTTGGAAACTGCAACGATAATATTCACGTTCTGCTGGAGTTTTGTGTGCAGAGCAACAGCTCACCATCACCAACACTGTCTTTCAGCAGAAAAATAGTCTGAAGACAACCTGGATGCATCCTAGATCCAAGCATTGGCACCTCATTTATTATGTCTTGGTGCGACAGAAAGATGTTCGTGATGTTCATCATACCCACATGATGCCTAGTGCAGAATGCCAAACAGACCATCAACTTGTGCACTGTAAACTTAACTTCAACCTTAAGTTCAAACCTAAAAGGGGTGGTATTCCAAGGAGGAGACTCCAAGTTGACAATCTTCAGTCAGCCACAGTGAGAGACAGTTTTCAGGCAAACCTTCAAACTAGGCTCGAAGATCATCCCATAGATCTCTCTCCTGAAACACTTTGGCAACATATTAAAAATAGCATCCTGCAGTCCTCTGAAGAGTCCTTAAGGTTCTCCTTTAAGAAGAACAAGGACTGGTTTGATGAAAACAATCAAGAGATCCAGGAATTGTTGAGGAAGAAGAGAACTGCTCACCATTGTTGAGGAAGAAGAGAACTGCTCACCAAGCACACCTTGCTCAAGCCATCCTGTCACGTAAGAAAAGCAACCTTTCGTCTTGCATGCAGCAAGCTCCAGCAGAAGCTTCATGACATCCAGAACAAGTGGTGGATCGATCTAGCAGGAAAAATTCAATTATGTGCAGATACGGGTGATTACAGAGGATTCTATGAGGCCCTGAAAACAGTGTACAGGCCTACATAGCAGGTCCAAAGCCCTCTACTCAGTGCAGATGGTCAAACGCTTGTCACAGATGAAACCTCTGTTCTGAACCGATGGTCTGAACACTTTCAGACTCTTTTCAGTACTAGCCGTGTAGTGCAAGACTCAGCTATTCAGTCCATCACACAGCAACTGGTGAAGAATAATTGGATATTGGCCCTACTATGGGAGAAACTCTTAAGGCCATTCAGCAGGTGAAAATCAGCAAGGCAGCTGGGGTTGATGGAATTCCACCTGAAGTCTGGAAACATGGGGGCCCTGCACTCCATGCTAAATTTCACGAGTTTGTGGTGCACTGTTGGGAACTAGGTGAACTACCATCAGACCTTTGTGATGCAGTCATCATCACTTTGTATAAGAAGAAAGGAGTTAAATCAGACTGTTCAAATTACCGTGGTATTACTCTGCTCTCCATTGCTGGCAAAATCCTTGCAAGAATACTCTTGAACAGATTAATACCCGCTACAGCAGAAGGAATTCTACCTGAAAGCCAATGTGGTTTCAGAGCCAACAGGAGTACCACAGACATGGTGTTTGTTCTCAGACAACTGCAAGAGAAGTGTAAGGAATAGAACAAAGGACTCTATGTAACCTTTGTTGATCTCACCAAGGCTTTCAATACTGTGAGCAGAAAAGGTCTGTGGCAGATTTTGGAATGTTTAGGATGTCCCCCCCAAGTTCCTTAAATTATCATCTTATTTCATGAGCATCAGCACGGCCAAGTCAGATATGGCAACACACTTTCTGAGCCCTTTCTAATAACCAAGGGTGTGAAAGAAGGCTGCGTTCTTGCACCAACCCTATTCACAATCTTCGGCATTATGCTCCAAAGGGCCATGGCAGACCTCGATGAAGAAGATGGTATCTACATTCGATATTGTACTGATGGAAGCCTTTTCAATCTAAGGCGACTGAAGGCCCACGCCAAGACCTTAAACCATCTTGTCCGGGAGCTGCTTTATGCTGATGACACTGCCCTTGTCGCTCACACAGAAGTAGCTCTGCAGCGTTTAACATCCTGCTTTGCTGAGGCTGCTGAGCTTTTTGGGCTGGAAGTCAGCTTAAAGAAGACAGAAGTCTTCTATCAACCTGCACCTCAGGAAGTCTTCCATCGTTCCCATATCACCAATGGCAAATCAGAGCTCAAATCAGTCCAGCAGTTTACCTACCTAGGTAGCACCATCTCCTCGGATGGTAAGATTGATGGAGAGATAGACAACAGGTTAGCGAAGGCATACAGTGCTTTTGGAGAACTCCATAAAAGAGTCTGGTGAAATAAACGCCTGAAGAAAAGCACAAAGATCAGTGTTTACAGAGCCATTGTGCTGTCTACTCTTTTATATGGGTCAAAATCATGGGTCATCTACTGCCACCACCTGCATCTCCTAGAACGCTTCCATCAACACTGTCTCCACACAATCCTAAACATCCACTGGTCAGATTATGTGACTAACACGTCTGTTCTAGAACAAGCAGCAGTCACAAGTATTGAGGCCATGTTGCTGAGAAATCAGCTGCGTTGGGCAGGACACGTCTCCAGGATGAAGGACCACCGCCTCCCTAAGATCTTGCTTTATGGTGAACTTGCCACCGGCTGCCACAAGAGAGGAGGCCCAAAGAGGAGATACAAGGACTCCATGAAACAACATCTCAGCCTTGGCCATATTGATCTCCTTTACTGGTCTACTCTGGCATCCAATTGGGAGGCCTGGAGACACACTATCTATAACGCTGCTGCTTCTTTTGAGAACTCACGCAGGAGAAAAGACAGTGCAGAAAGAATCGTGTCTTGCCGATACCACCTAAGGAGTCATTCTGCTGTGCCTTTTGCAACCGGACTTGTCTATCTTGCATTGGCCTCGCATTAGCCACCAGCGTGCTTGTAGCAAATGTGGGTAGAGTCCTTCCCAAATCTTCGTTCGTGAAGCCTAGCCATGATATATATAAAGGGGCTGATTTAAACTGCCAGTGAACATTATGCAGAGGTTCCATTCTAACTGATAATGCTTCAGTTAAAATCCTAGTAACAAGATCTCAATAAAATATTATATACTGAGCAACCACCAAAGTAGCCTAGCTTTCAACATGTAGAAAAACACTGGAATGCTTCAGAATCTGTTTCCCATATAGTCTAACGATAGCTGACATGTGACATGTAAATTTCATAATCTTTTCTGAACAGGACTAACGGAAACCCCAAAAAACTTATTTCCTGCCCCTCTCCAAGAATTCTAGAACAATTGAAAATGCAGTGGCTGTCAAATTTCTTGTACATAGAATTCATTATTGCTATAAGTGAAATGCCCTCTGAAATGAAGGTTTTCAATTACTGCAAGTCTTTGCAAGTTTGAATCAGTTACCATGGTATGTTGCGTACTATATAAATGTTCATTTTCCAAGAGTAGAATTCATGATGAGAAGCTAACAGTTAGCAGCAAACATAGTTAAGCACTTGCCCTTGCTGGGTTTTGTCATGTTTGCAGGTCAAACAGGGCGGTCAGAACAAAATCCCACACTACACAAAGATCATGGAAGACTTTGCAAAGGCTTTCACTCCCACCCATAGTCACAGTTCCTGCCATAGCACTGTCCAACTGTACCATCGCTCAACTAGCCCTCCCTTAGAATCTTGATGGCCTCTTTTAAGATTTTCTTGAGGTTGTTCTCGAGGTTGCTCTCAAAGACACACTTATGATTACTTCCTCCTACATTTAAGTGTTTCTCACACACCACCAAAAAACACATTTCAGAGGCACTCCTTAGCCTTGGGAATACACAGACGTAGTATGCTCAGTGTATTTTAACAGCATCACCACCACTTACATTCCAACCTTTCTCAGACAAAACAGTTGAAACCAGTGAGTGCAGTATATTTGCTACATGCTAGAGAACAGTGGGGGGAACACTTCTCTTCTTTTTTAGAAATAGCCGAAGTCAGTACACTCAAGCATGAAGAAGCACTGACTCTATTTAATTTAAAAAAATAAGAAAGAGCAGTCAGGAACACCCCAATTTCACACCTGGCTTAAAATTTCTTCTGTGATTTGCACAAGGTGAGACATTAACTGCTGATCATTCAGTAATGACAAAGCAGTATGCTGCTTGTGAGAGTTCATGACAAAACCAAAAGAATTGCAGTAAAACAGCCTCAGTGTCTTAAAGCATCTTGAGTATCTAGTATTGTCTCTGCAAGACATTTGAAAATCCTCTAAATCCTTGCAGTGATTACTGTAATTCCCCAAACTTTCATAGCAGCATCTTATGATCACCTTCTTAAAGCAGAGTTTGAAAGCCAGTAACACACCACATAGGGTACAAATGTATCAGGCATCAATATGTAATTTTCATGTAACTCCCAGTGACTTTTCTACCATATGAATTATAATTTTTTTTTTATTATTTACACCCAGCATGGTTAATTCAGGTCATTTTGTGAGTCATCTTTCCACACCAACCTCTCCAGCCATTTGGGCAACTCCTGTCCCACCTACAGCAGATCTCCAACCCCTCTGTATCTGGCAGTATTTGTGCTCCAGACCTGGGAGGTTTTATTTCCCAAGAAGCCATGACCCACACAACAAGCAGTACCTTTGTGGGCCTTTCTGTGCCACAGAGCAGTGAAAAACAGGCAGGACTGAAAACCCCTCTTTCACTAATGCCTCCAAGAACATCACATAAAGCCATTATTACAGCTATTATCTTTAAGACAAAATTCTGACTCTCCATGCTAGGACACAATGAGATTCAGAGGCACACAAGGCAAGTCCACAGTGCCAATACCCCATTTCTCTGGCAGGGGAGCTCTTTCGAGTAATACAGACAAGCTTCTTTTTTCAGTTCGGTGCAAAGGTAACAGTCCTTTTTAAGACAGAGGTGCTATCAAATGAAAAGTCAATTAAAGGGTTCTTTGAAATTAATCATTTAAGAATTTGTGTTTGTAGGTGTTTATGTAGTATCACGAATTCTGCATTTCGGTGAAGTATGTAAAAAAAGGTGACAATATTTTCTGGATAAGATCATTTATTTTAACAAATACATGAGTCTTTATGATGAACTGGAGGCTGCAACAGCTGCTCTCTTGGGCTTCGGTGTGGTTCCCTCACGGAATCCATTCCTGCAAGTAGAAATATAGTTACCACTTTTTGAAAAGTTGATGCCTGCTCCAGGTTATTTTCTGACAGTGATGCTTTAGATCAAACTCATTACATTTTTTCAGCTTATCTCAGTACAGAATTCATACAGGCATTTGTTAAAAGAAACATCTTGTCTTCAATTGCCTTGAATAACCAGCATGGTTTTCACTCTCTTCTGCTTAAGTAAATTGGACTTCTTTAAACAGGAAGATGTCATTAACTGAGTGAACACTGCAAGACTGCACCAGGTACAGCACATCTGCTGAAGGCACACCTTACTTCACGCTCCTACCAAGCAATCCAGCCAAAGATGTCATGTTTGCGAATCACAAGTCTATTTCTTACAGAAGTCCTCTATGCCTCCAACCAGAGGCTGGTCAGCCCCGAGCTTGCTTTTGGATATGACATTTCTACTTCAGCAACACTCAGCAGAAAGCAAGCTACAGTTGCATAGTGGAAAATATTTTATGGCTGCTACTGGGAAAGACTGTGCTAACCAAAAGAAATGAACTGACCATTCAACGCCACCCCAAACTGAGACTTAAAACCTCCTACATTTTGCTATTAAATCCAATCTACATTTTTATGACAACAGTCCTGAATTACTTAGTATTTTTCATACAGCTTTCTTGTTCATTACACCAGAAGGCAGAGTTCAATTTTAGAACACGGTCGTTGTTAAGAAATTCTTAACAACAGTATAAACCCCCCACCACTACCTCCTAAGTACAACCTGAAAGCTTTGTAGCAAGTTTTAGAAACCCATAACTCAGAATCTGATGTAACACCTACTTACTGCTAACTGAGCTCTAAATAAAGAGAGGCTCCCAAAGTTATTCCTGTCCTGAATTTTTTTTGTGGGCAAGTGGGGATTGGAATGATTTTGAGATTTGTCTCTTTTATTACAATCACCTCTGTGTTCTGTGCTACATTCACTTAACAGAAACATCAGAACTTTATACACCCCCTTGTCTTGCCAAAGACTGAGGGATATGAAGTATCATTTCATGATATATTTAAGAAGATCATACCACATTAAGTGATACTAAGAAAAAATAAATTTAAATGTTAACTTTGAATGACAAATTTTATAATTAAGTCATGTCCATGCAGGATTTCACACCATGCTACTGTGTAATATAACATCATACCTGAATCGACGATAGACCTTTTTCAGGTGCCTCATGCGGCCTGTACCAGTGGTGTTTCGTCTTTTAGCCTTTGCACTCCAGTTATCTAAAACATGTAAGTTACTGTTATTCATCTGCACCAAATAATTAAGCTGCACATGAAATTTTTATGACACATTCATTCAAGCTAACAAAAAAATTATAATTCAAGTCAGTTTCTGTGCAGCAATACTACACATTACCTAGAACATAGTTAAGTCACCATTAATTTGGAAAAAGCTCCAAACACTGCAAAGTGTCACAATATCCCTCCTTGGCTGGAAAAAAAAGTCAGACTACTGAAGGAGACAAAAAAACAAGTGTTTTTTTTTAAACCTTGTAAAAGTTTGTTACTTACACTTTCTCTTACGCTTGGCAGGGTAACCACATTTCCCACAAGTTGATTTTTGCAGATGGTACGCCTTGGACCCACATCGACGACACAAGGTGTGCGTCTTATTTCGCCGCTTACCAAACGACGATGTTCCCTTCGTCTGAAAAGCATTTCAAGACACGGCACGTTGGAAACATCACCAATACTTCCAGATCACGAAAACTAAAAGAACAAGCCTTAAAAAAACATGCTAAAACCGACCAAGTTATATTAACAGGTCCGAGGCACGCTTAACTCCGAATCACAGCTCAGTTTCGCCTACAGGTTGCCTCCATTTTCAGGAACCGTGTTCCTTACGCCTCTCGCCGCCATTGCTTTGCGCCCCCGCCCCTGTGCTGAAGTGAAGCGGAGCCGTGGCGCTGTTACCTCGGCTCCCCCGTCCCCTCCCCGACAAACAGCAAACCGCCCTCTCCTGACCACCCTCCCACCGCTGCCGCGCGGCTTCCCCGGCCACGGCGCCAACGCGTATGGAGAAGGGGCTCCCTGAGCGCCCAGGGGCCCGCACCGCACCACGGCCTCCCGCCTCGCACAGCAGCCGCACCCGCCGCCAGCCCCCTGGCCCCGGCTACGCCACCCAGCCGAGCGCCGCAGTGCCCCCGGCCCGGCCCGGCGCGGATGGCGGCGGATGCCCCGCGCCTGCTAACGCCACTCACCATCTTGCCCGGCCGGCAGCACCGAAAAGACCGAGCCCCGCCCCGCTTCCGCCACGGCAGCCTATTCCGGGGGCGGTGCCACCACTGTAACCCTTAAATCGCTGAACCACATCGCCCAGCGCCGTGTCCCGGTGCCGCTTAAACTTTTGGAGGGGCTCCACTATCTTCCTGGGCAACCTATTCCTATGCCTGACCCCCCCCGGACAGTGAAAAATTTTTTTCTAAAGTCTAATCTGAATCTCTCGTGCCTCAACTTGAGGCCATTGCCTCTTGTCCCCTCGCTGCAGGCACGGCAAAAGAGACAGCAGCACCCCCCCTCGCTACAGCCTCCTGTCGGCTAGTTATAGATAGCGGTGAGGTCTAATGAGTGACTTTTAATGAGTGAAATTCAGGGACAGGCTGCTCTTGGCTGTAATAAATACTTCCAAAGTGAGTTGCCTTGAAAAATAGGCCCTCCTGTGCTCTCTGCTAGTCGCTGTCCTGCCCAGATCCCCCCATGGCAAGACAGTCTGCCTGCAGTTGAAAGCATCGAAATGGTCATCAGGAGCACAAAAAAGGGAAGGAGTCACAGCACCTAGCCGTCCAGGGTCCAAGAAGCTTTTAGACAATGCTCTCAGGCATATGGTGCTAGCAAAACCTCGTACGTTTTGCTATTAAATCCAATCTATATTTTTATGACAGCAGACCCAAATTACTTAGTATTTTCGTACAGCTTTCTTGTTTATTAGATTCTTGGGGGATGGTCCTTTGCAGGGCCAGGAGTTGGACTCTGATGATCGCTGTGAGTCCTTTCCAACTCAGAATATCCTGTGATTCTGTGAAAACCAGCTTTTGTTTAGGTGCTCCATTTAAATTCTCACATGCCTGCCTGCTATGCATCTTCAGTAGGCTAACAATCTGAGTGCAATTTTATCTTGGAAGCATTCATTTGAGGGAAATAACATGTACAGAGAGAAACTGAAGAAATTTGTGTGCATCTTATTACCAGATCATTATCTTGTCATCCCAAACAAAACCAGAAATTGATGGTAAAGTGAGTTTATTTATCTTTGATTGTAGGATTATGTAACTTGTCTTACAGTACTTGATAAAAGTATGTCTTTATCTGTCAGGTTAGATCTCACTCCTGATTTACTAACAGTTTTTCCAAAGTATGGCTGTCTGGGCCTGCCAAAAGCCAACAAACTGTGAGGAAACCTCTGACAATTAATGAGTTGAACCCCTGTAACATGAGCTCTTTGTCCAGAAAAAAAAAGAGTCATCCCCTGGCACAGTGCCCAAGGCAGTAAAGCTGTGTTTGACTGCTACATTTTCACTGAAGGACAAACCATGTATGGTTGTCTCAAGGTTAATTTATCCTCACTTGTTTCTGAGCATGGCCTCTTGCTGAATTCCTTTGGTGCTAATTTATGTGCTTAGCTTTTGACCTCTGCTAAGGCTGAGGGATAAGGAAAAAAGCCATTTTGCCTTCAGCAGCATTGCTTCCAGAACAGAAAGATGTGGTCCAGGCTGTTCACTCAGCTCTTTCATTTTGTTTGCAGTAGAACTGAGTCCTGCAATAGTTAAAGAAAAGAGAGTGGTTCCAAATGGTAAATCATCCCATCTTACATTAGGTGTCTAAAGTAGAGTGAAAAAATTAATCTTAGGAGGAACCCTTCTTCCATGAATTCTGAGAGAGGCCTAGACAGCCCCTGTAGGCTAGGCACATAGATGGCTGAAGTTAGGTAAAATAATTTTGCCATGACTAGACTCAAGTATTTTTATAGTATTTCTGTCTTCTTTGCCAAAAATCAAAAGAGAAACCTCAGTGTCCTATGAATGTAATGCCATTCAGAAAAAAAATCCCACTTAAACAGTATGAATGTATCCTACAGGCTGAACTGGAGTCATATTTCTCCAGCAGGTTTGCTGTATGGCTTTTAACTAGTACCTCCTTTCCTCTTTCTTTCTCACTAGATCTCAGAAACCTGGAAGATGCCATGAACATTGGACAGATGCCATGGCAACAGCCTCCAAAGAAAGTCTGTTGGTTTGGCTGCCTGCAAGAATATGCTGCTAGAGGAATTATTCTTGTCCTTTGTAGGATAAAAATGATCTTCTGCATTTACATGTCTTCAAATCTGTTTGGAAAAAAGATTTTTGGTACCATCATGCAGTTGTCTTTAGTATTCAGGAGGATTGAATACTTCTGGGTAGAGAATGGGCAAAGCTGTGGCCGACCCAGTATCATTCAGAAGCTCTTAGCCCCTGCAAATGTCTCTGAATACATTGCCCATAGTGAACTCCTGCCTGCTCAGAACCCACAGGCTCATGTACCGGCAGCTGCTGAAGTCTAAATTTAGCACTGACTAATTCACACTGCTTCTTTGTTGCATGGGAATTAGTCCAACATTTAGAAGGTGACATGTCTGGACTTCAGAACTGTCTTTTTGATGTAGGAAACTAGTCTGTCACTGCAGCTGGTACCCCATCACAGCTTCTGCACAAGGAGTTTGGTCCAGCAAGATTTGTTCATGGGAGAAACTCTTTGTCATGCCAGCAAACAATGATCCTATTAATCATCTAGATTAGGATTTATTGAATACTGTGCACCATGTTCTGCAGCCTGTCTGATCTGGGTGGGATTAAAAAACTGAAGTAAAAAATAAGTATGCCCATAAAGATAAGCCTTAGAGATAAGTCTAGCTCAGGGACAGAGAAACCAAAGCCAGGGCTGGCTAGACATTAGAGAGGAAGGTGTGTATGACCACCAAATAACCTCAGTGGCATTTGTTTTGCTCAGGTTTAAAGTTATGCTACTACATCATGCCGTCACTGGAGTGCAGTTCAGCCAGACAGGCCCTGATGTGACCATGGTGAGATTTTCTTCAAAAAAGCAGAGTACTGGTTCTATGGAACTTGAGCACTGCTGAAAGGATTAGTGCGTGGCAAATGCACAACCAATATCAAAGCAAGTTCCATCTAATGTCATTATATGGCATCACTCATTTGTGCACGTGTAGGTAGCATCCTTTGCACAAGCGGGGATGACTTAAAGGGGTGGGAACAGTGAAAATGCAAGCTTCACACATGTAAGCTTGAAGCTAGTCAGCACTTAATACCAATTATCTTCAGTGGTGCAGGCAAGCCAAAGTTTTTATCTCTTAATGTGATCTCTTAGGTCAGTATCCTCTTGGATATTGGACACTTTGACATGGGTAACGTCTCAGGAATGCAGCAGTAGAGCTGAGGAATTCAAGGGCAGCATTTTCATCAGAGTCTGTTTGGATGCCTTTGTTTCTGGGCATCATCTTGATTTGCAGAGGTAGATATATCAGTTGGAATTAGTGGGGAAAAGACTACACTGATTATTTGTTACCAAGCAGGCACAAGAAACATAATGTTATTTGTATAATGTCCAGATACTTCAGTTTGAAAACTTTCATATGTGAATTTGGAACAGAAACATTGGTCACCACAAGATGACAGTATAGTTCAAGTAAAACTTTTTATCTAAACAACTTGGTAAAAACTCTCTAAACAGTAACAGTACATTATTTTAATAAACTGAAAACAATATAATCTCATCAGTTCTTGCATTTCTATGACAATAACAGAAAATATGAGCAAAAAACTATACTTATGAAAAAGGCTGCTATATCCTGCTAAGAAGCTAATGAGCATAATAGAAAAGTCTTTCTATTTGTTTAAGATAAAAATGGATAGAAAAAATAAATAGTCATCACTAACTTCTGAAATTGCTTGTTAAAATACAGTAGAAGGAATTAAAACAAATATGAAACCAACATTTTTTTATTATTACTTTATAGCAGCCTTCCATTACCTAAAGGGGGCTTGCAAGTAGGATGGATAGTTGCAGGGAGATCCTGGGTACTCCCCAATAGAAACACCACTGAAGTCTGTTTGTTGTTCCATCTAGCTAGCGGAACAGGAAGAGCATACCTCTGTACAGCAGAGGTAGCTACAAACCTGGGACACACCCAGTGTGTACCACAGTGCAACAGCATAATTCAGAATTTTAAATTTTCCCTAGTTTTTGGTTAGTTGGCTCATTTTGCATTTGGTTTGATTTTTTTTATTTACTTTTTTAATGTAGCTTAGATACATTAAGCTTTTAATGTGCTTACATACATTACAGGTCTGTAGTGCATTGTTGCACCAAAGCACAATTCTTAGAGGGGGTTTCACTGCCTGGCCTCAAGCTCACAGAGGAGGTCGCATGGGCCTTTGGGCTGAGCACCAGGCAGAGTGTGTGGGAGAAACCACAAGTTCCTTTATAAGGTGACAACCATTTTCTTCTCAGTTGTGTAACCACAAAATATTCTTGTCTTGTCAGTATTATTTTGATAAAAAACAATGTATATTAATCTCTTTTTGCTTAATATTGTTGTCTTAAACCTTTGTTGCATTATTTATGCACAAATGTACACAGAAACACAGAACTGGAGAGGTACAAAAAGCATTTGAGCCACCACTGTGTGGTTTTTAGTCTGCATCGCATTCCAGGTGGAAAGGCCCAGCTTCTAGACATTACATTGCAGTAGAAAATATTTTAGTGAGTTATGAGGAAAATTTTTGTACCAGTACACACTGCAAAGCATGGGACTTCGTTTTCCTTCAGATGGTTTTGGAGTTTCTGAGAAAAGACTGGGCAAATGTTTGTCTAAAATGTCTTAGATGTGGTGGATATTGTAGTGGGAAGGCAAATAGTGTGGATGACCTTCTGAGTTTCCTTCCATCCATACTCTTGTCATGCTATGACTTTATAAGAACCTCTAAGTATAGAGACATAACTATCTCTTATCTCTATGACTGTTATTTTCTCAGAAAAATGCATTTGACCAATTTTGTACTTGGAAAGAAAAGGTCAGATCTTCACAAATTATGCCTTCAAATATTTTTTGCTTTTCCTGTTATGATGGCTGGCCAAATAAATGCTATGGCCCCTTTCTTACAAGCCCACTGATAGGCCTGCATTTCAAACATCCGTCCTTCCTTAGAATGAGGTAAGTCTCTGACTTGCATTTTCAGAGTTATTCTAAAGTACATTCAACTCCAAAGATTTATTATGGAACAAGTGAAAAGGAAATGTCACCTACTCCTATATGTATATATGTTTGTATCTCTCTGTGTAGACAGATACACATCGATGGTACACACTTAGCTGTACTAGAAATGTTTTCTTTCCTTTCTTTTTTCGTAAAAATTATCAAAATCTTGTCTGATTTGCAGCGAGACATAGCCTATATCTAAACCCAAGCATTGTGGATGAAATCTGCTAACTTGGAAGCCGAGTGTCTAAACTTTCCATGTCAGTTCTTTTATACCTCCAAATGTTCTGTATGACTGATACACAGGCAATATCTTTGGAAAAGAAATACAATATCAGCTGGCTGGGAAAAATCCAAGTCCTTTCTGCAGAAATGTTGAAGGAAAAGTCTATATGAGAAGCTCAGGAAGCCAACTTGAATTTAAAGTTATATTCAAACAGTTGGCTATCTTACCATCTAGATTTTCTCACTTTTTATGTGGAATTGCTTGCCTAGTTATGTCTCTGGCATCACATTCCCTTGTGTTATTCAGCTGTGCTTCAGGTGCATATGTGAATGACTTTATCTTTAGTAAAAGTATGATTTTACTAAATGTGAATTATTTTACTTATCACCAGCCATTCCTTAGGACGTGACCTGATGTTCTTCTCCTGGAAATGCTGGAAAAATGCACATGCATGCCTTATTACACTGCCTTCTGTCTCCCAAGGTAGGCAGGTAATTCAGTTTTACAAGATCCATCCAGGTTTGGCACCTGTTAGTGTTAAAAGCACGGATACAGCATGTACCTGGTACTGTACATTTTCAAACTTTTCATGTATGTTGCAATTAGAAGTATCCAAGTCTGTGAATAAATGCAAAGCTGTGCATAAAATGTGCATTAGCTAAATATAAGATGTCTGATTTTCTTTCAGAAATAGGCATTTACTTTACTGTTAGTAAGTTTCAAGTTTTACTTCAGATCTAACATTCAGGAAGAAATCTCTTGTGTCAGTAAAGTGGAAGGTTAAAGAAGAAAGCATTGAAGAAAACTGAGACAGTCATGTTTAATCTGAAACCCAGTGAAATAAGCCTACTGTGTTAGTTGCTTATATATTTGTTTACTTTATCTCATATCTTGCTTTAGGAGTCCTAAAGAATTTACATTTTTCTTGCTCTAGGACTACTGCGTATGACTGCTTTCCCTGGTCACTTTGTCTCCTCTCTAGAAATAATAACGTAAGCTCACTTTAAAGCAGGAAAACCTGACACTTACATAGGTCTCTTTATCCTCTATGGAGTTGTGGGATTTGCCTTTAATATTCTGATATGAGACACAAACTGTAAGAAAAAAAGGCTTTGCAGTGGAACAGACAAATGCAAGTTTTATATTTACTTAAGATAAAGGCTTATTCCCCGAGTAAAGTAAGTTCACATTCCTTCATCAAAATCACTGTTGCATTTTATTATTTTCACTGACTGAGAACCTTCCCTAAGTACAAATGAATTGCTAACAAAGGTCAGCTCAACTTTGTAGTTGCGAAGGCTGTCTTCTGTTTATTCTGGAATATGTTTTCCCTGTATCAGGCATTTTCAGCTTTGCATTTACTGGAACTGAGGCATACTGGCTCCATCAGGGAATTCCCCTAACACCCATGCACAATTTCCCTGTTACACTACTTCGCTTTAACAAAAATAGAGGACAAAACAGTGCCCAGCCTTATTTGTGTGTGCAAAGAGGACACAGGAAAAAAAATGGAGCTTTATGAATGGCAGTGATGCAGATGGTGGAGAGTATGGCAGTATGTACAGGTTTGGATTTGGTTTATCAGTGTAGTTAGCCCTTATTAACTAATTGCACAGTTTTCAGTTGAGCTTGAACATATGTTAGGAAGAGATATAGCCTAAACAGTGTCTGCTCAAGAATGGAAAAGTGTCTGAGGGAATGTTGCACTGTGAAAAGGTCACAAAACTATGACAAGTCCAAGCCTACTTATTCTGTATTACTGTATTTTAACAGTAGAGTAAAATATGGTAATCCTTGCAGCAACTATATTGGTAATTTGCCTTTTCTGCTCTATCTCTCAAGCATTTAACAAGTTTGTAATTCACCTCAGTCAAAACTGACCACCAGCCTTTCTCAGGGTACCTTTCTCATGGCTGATATGTGTTTTTACATGGAAGTATTTCCCTGCCCTAGTGCTGTGTTTTAAGCCCAGCTGGCAACTCAGCCCCACACAGCTGCTCACTCACCCTGCACCAGTGAGACCAGGGAGAGAATCAGAAAGGTAAAAGCTAGAAAGCTCATAGGCTGACATAAAGACAGTTTAATAGGGAAAGCAAAAGCTGTGCACACAAGCAAAGAGAAACAAGGAATTCTTTCACAGCTATCCATAGTCAGGCAGGTATTGATCCATTCCCAGAAGAGCAGGGCCCTATCACACGTAATGGTAACTTGGGAAGACAAACCCCATCACTCTAAATGTCCTCCCCTTCCACCTTCTTCTCTCTGCTTCATATACATGACTATGAAGTCATGTGGTATCGAATATGCCTTTGGTCAGTTGGATTCACCTGTCCTGGCCATTTCTCCTCCCTATTTCTCGTACATCCCCAAATTCCTCGCCAGTGTGGCGGGACAAAAAGCAGAAAAGGCCTTTGTTCTGTGCAAGCATTAATAACAAAAACATCTCTATATTATCAACCTTGTGTTCAGGACAAATCCAAAACACAGCCCCATACCAGCTACTTTGAAGAAAGTTAACTCCACCCCAGCCAAAAGTACACCTGGCTTCATTACTGCCTCAGAAGACCAAACTCTTTTTTTTTTTTTTTTTTTTTAATCATTTATAAAAATCTCAAAATCATTTGCAAGTTCTAAATGTCTGGACATTGCTGTTTCCTGAATATTTTTCCCTAGCTATTAGTTGTTCTACAGAGCCTCTGCCTGTGTTAGAAACACCATACTTTTGAGCACTCTTATGACGGTCTTTCAACCAAATGAGCACAGAATGGGATGTCTTTTCAGGCTAATTGGGAACAACTGTGATCTCCAGAAACCAAGATTCATTCAGAGATGTTTAGTGGTATGATCTCCAGTACCAGATAAAAGCATTTCTGATTTAAATAACTCCAAATGAACCTTTTTCATCCTGATCAAAATTGGTATATAACAATAATTGCGTGGCTGGATAGGAGGAATTTGTCTGAGAATTTTATGTCTGGAAATAAAAAAGTACATAATTAATATGGCCACACTGACCTTGCGCTTCAGTGCTGCTCCTTGTAACTGAGCTGCAAGTACAGACAGAAGCCAGAGTAACTCACAAAAGGCCATCATGTCAGTTTTAAGAGCTTATAAGCTTTTTATGAAAGAAATAACAAATGATGAGCACTTCTAAATTTCTCTGGAGCTCAGGTGAATCTCTGCAACTGTGTCATCCCTTTCTTATTACCGGTATATGTTTTCATCTATTGCAGTGTGATAGTGGTTATATGCATAGTCAGTCAAGAATGGGGGAGGGCAGAAGTCAATGCTGTGTCATTTCTGATTCTACAGCCTGTTGCCTCTATCAAAGTTTGCGAAACCTTGCTTTATTTGTTGAACTTTGTTTCCATCTGGATGCTATCTACAAAAGCTTATCCCAGAAAGTTTCTCAGTAACAGTTAGGGTTAATTACTGACTTCTCAAGTAAGCTGAAAAAATTTTAATGAATTTCAGATGGTCTTAAAAATGTTGTAGTTCAAAAAGACATCCTAATAAGATCTGTTTCTTTGAAGTCCTGCCTTCATTTTGTTCCCTAACTCTCCTTTATAGGAGAGGAATCTTTGTTCTGCTTATTGAAAAACATTTTTAAGGTTTTAATGTCAAGATATTTGGAAATTTTCGGAGGGAGACTGATAGACTTTGATGAAAGATTTTTGTTCAAGGTCTGCTTCAAGCATTTTAGCTTTCCAACTAGTTACAATAATAATTCTAGAATATATAATGCACATACACCACTGACTGAGAAAGAACCAGAAATATAAAAGCATGGGCAAGGCCACTAATGGCTGATGTTGGACATTCTGCTCACTCTACAGAGAAATAAGAAAGAGATGATATTTTAAAAAGCACCAAGACCTCAGGCTAAAAGAGATCTGGATTATCAATGTGAAATACTGTGTCAGACAGTAACATAAAGCTGCTCATTAATTTATTTAACTGTAGAAATTAAATTCATAGTAAACAATGTAGAAAAATGCAAGAAAAAATCAAGAAAAACTTAAATCATTGGATACTTGTGAAAAATTGGCCTTGTCCAGCTCTGAGGATTAATTGCTTAAAATAGGCTCTGCATTCCTCCGTGTGGTTTAACCTCTGAGACACTTCTTTATACATTGTGTGTGGATTTGTGTCACTGTTAGAACAAATGCAATAACAGAATCACAGAATATGCTGAGTTGGAAGGAACCCACAAGGATCATCAAGTCCAATTCCTGCCCCTGCACAGGACCATCTCCAAGAGTCCCACCATGTGCCCCAGACTATTGTTCAAATGCTTCTTGAACTCAGACAGGCTTGGTGCTGTGACCGCTTCCCTGGGGAGTCTGTTCCAGTGCCCAACCACCCTCTGGGGGAAGAACCTTTTTCTAGAATCTAACATAGCCTGTTCCATGTGACTCTTCCTCTGTTAGCTTATATAAAGTGTTCAAATTATGACATCACTCCCGTGGTTCATAAAATTCACCTGTTTTATGTGTGTGAGCCCTCTGTTGATGCACACGCAAGTGAGAGCTTATAGATCTGTTGTAGACACAGTACCTCTGCTTTTGCACACAGCTGGCAGATGAGCTCTCAGAAGAGCTTTTGCAGAAGACCTGACCCCTCTGAGCTCTTTGGGCAAGATTTTTAGCTTTAGAAGGACTCAAAGTGGACCTATGCTTGCT
This sequence comes from Corapipo altera, assembly GCF_003945725.1. Lineage (NCBI taxonomy): Eukaryota > Metazoa > Chordata > Aves > Passeriformes > Pipridae > Corapipo > Corapipo altera. The sequence continues at coordinate 20,121,882 of NW_020884875.1, read as the reverse complement.
TCCACCCCTTGACGATGAAGACCACTGAAAATCTCATATTTATTACCCATACTTTGTTTGCTGTCATCTCCAAAGGCAGATGGTCTGAACGTGAGCAATTTTTATCAGCCTGAAGGTGGAAGGTCTCAGGGAGGCAAGTATCAGTAATGGTAGAAATGAAAAATAAATATTCAACTTCAATGAAAACCTAAATTAGGCCTGTATGGGGCAACTGATCACTAGATAACACAGGACATTTGTATGCCACCGTCCTGTCCAGGAGATTCCTGGGAGGCAGTGAGCAGTAGAGTGATTTATATCTGATAGTCTAGCATAAGCAGCAACCAGAAGAGTTTGTGCAAGGTGTTGGTTCACTGACACTTGAGCAGATGTCAAGGCTGGCTGCATCTGCAAGCAGAAGATTCTCCCATTGCCTTCCTTCCTTTCCCACTTCTCACCTCTTTGGTCCCATCTTTCTTCTATGACTGTATGTTTTTACCTTCTCAGTGGGTCTGTTGCTCACCAGGCCTTCCTGAGAGACATTCTAACTCATAAAAACAGCACAAAACCACCAAGGGTTTTTGTTTGTTGTTCTTGCTTTTTTCTTCTTTTTTTTCTTTATGGGTTTATTTTCTGTCATTGTAGTAAATTAAACTGGCTCTCAGAGAGGACTAAAGTGTGCCAAAGCCAGCACCAGATGTGCAGAAGGAGCGTATGGCAGGGGATTGGGCGTAAAAGCAGGCAAAGATGTGGGAAAAAACAGAATAGTAATTTGACTCTTGGGGCAGAATCAAGCTGCTGAATTTGTTCACCGCGTCTTGTGGTCTAAGATCAGATGATAATTCTAAAGAACAATACTTATTTGTTTGACCTTTGTGTGCATACAGGCTGAAATGTCTGTGCTTTAGGCAAGTCTGATGTATTATCAATATACTACTGAACCTCTCTGAATTTTGAATACTAATAACATGAGCTCTTCTAACCAGAGCTCTTTCAAACCAGAACCCTCACAGCCCTTCATTGTTTGGTGTAGTTTCTGCAGCATACAGATTCCAGTATCTAAGGCAATATCCTTCTACAAGGTCTCCTGAGAGAGAATAATTTCCATTAAAGTTAGCACAGCAGTAATGCTATTTGACATATTTCATGGAGACACATCCCAAGGCATTGTCATTAATCCTTGAAATGCAGCAAATACATTAAAAGCAAAACAGGCAATTAAAAAGCTTTTAAAAAAATAAATTCAGCATTAGCATACAGAAACAAATACAAATACTCTCCAAATCAATTTCACAATTCAAAACCATAATAACAGGATGTTCTTTCTCCACTCAGTTGTCACTGAAACCTTGGCATTTGCAGCAGTCACAGAGCACGAACTGTCTTTAGGGCTGTAATACATAATGAACTTGGACAATGAAGACACAAGACTATTTAAAGCTTGGTAAACTATTGAGTAACCTTAGCATCAATTCTATAAAAGGCTGGAAGTCTGCAGGGAAATATCGTTGATATAATTATATTCTGGCTGACCTTAGTGTGAAATAGAATACAGACAATACCATTTCATGTTGTCTCCAGACCAGGCAGGATATCATTAGCCCAGCAAGTGAAGCATTGCATTAATCATTCCTGTGCTAGAATTATCATTTGATGCAAGTCAAGAAATGGCCTGCCTTATGGCTATTCCTTTGTGTCTCTCAAATTACACCTCTTTCAATCCTCTAAAACACTGGTTTTAAGTCTAAAGGTGGTTTATTTCTGAATATACAGTAGAAGTGTTTAGCTAGAACTAGAAGTTGCAATGATAAAACACACTTTTAACAGCAAAATGGTTACTAGATTGTTGCAATTTTCACTAACAGTAAGGAAAATTAGCTTCAGCTTCTCTGTTACACTCCATCCTTCACTACCATGCAGTAAAGGGAAGTAATTGGGGAGCTCCCCAATCAGGCCTTTTTTATAATTGATGTTATTGTAGAACTTAGTGTCGGTCAAGACTGAGACTGTACTAGGTGTTCCATAGTCTGTCATCAGAAAATTCAAGTGTAAGTAGATTATCGTGCACATTGCCTTCAGCACAAGTCCAGCTCTAATCTCCCTCTGTTTTGCATATTTTGGTTTCATTTCTTTGCTTTTGTTACTGCTGAAGCCAGGATCAATAAACAAGCAGGATCCTTTTTCCGAATGAAAGATAAAATTGTTAGGTTGAAGTACCTGAAAATGTGTACTAAAAGAACTATTATACAGCATCTGCCAAAGCAGCATTTTTGTCTTGCTGAAATACTTTTTGCAGGAAGACATTCCATCAATAAAAGTTCATTTAAATATGACACCCCTTACTATTAATTATTTGACTACATGTTAATTAAGACCAGACCCCTGCCACCACACACACTTTCTTTGCTAGCTCTACTTGTGTTTATTTGCATGTTTTGTTTGGGACCAAATTACAGTAAATCTTTATCTTGAGGGTTATTATAGCTAATGATGTACTTACAGAAAGTGAATTTACTATCTAAGCTATTACAACAGCTGACTGCAAGATCAAGTCATATGTCTGGAGAGATAAAATATTCTTTGGAGTTTCTGTGTTCTAGGCCAGTTATTAAAGGTCTTAACTTGGTTTTAATAATTTCCTTTGTAGGCAAATGACCACTGTCAGTGTTGCACAAATTGCACAAATTGGTCATAAACTAAATAGGAGCATGATGTTTTTGATAAAAAGCAGTAAAATATGTACAGAAGTGATGACAACGTATGAACTACATTATCTAAGAGTTTCATAGTTACTAAACCTGAAAAGTCCCAAAGACAGACTCTGACTTATCTAAATTGGCTGTGAGGAGTGGACATAGACATCCCTCACATGAATGGAATATCTCCTTAAAAAAAGCAGACCATGCCAACAGAGTGAAGTGCTTAAAAGTCACCATGTAGTGATGCTGTGACATGAAGCATTTAGTCTTCTGAGGACTGTGCAAGCAGTTCAAAATTGGTGTGGTATCTGAGACCTAGTATATGAAGAGTTTTCACATTGAAGTGCTACTTTTCTATGAGGGTGTTATCTGGGCTACACTAAAATAAATTAGTGTAGATTTCTCTAGCAGTGGCATTTTGTTGCTGTTACCGCAATGGGTCAGCTCTGGAAAGTGAAACAAATCAAAACTAAAAATAAGAAGGCATGGCAGGGTGAGGAAAGAGAAAATGAAGTACTCTTCTTCAGTATGAGTATCCCCGCAAAAAGCAGGCGGAACCAGGCCATAATTGACCAAAACTTGCATTCAGATCCATAAACTGATTTTAAGTGTGAAAATTGATACAGAAAAGTCAGCATGACTTCAGTGGAGAATGAAGATTTGTGATTAACAACATCAGCTTTATCAAGAGCAGCTCTTCCTACTGAAGCTGTGAACTCAGCTGTGATGTAGTGTTTGTGTCCTGGGATCTCTGAAAAATCTTGTTCAGAGGAAAGAAACTGTGAGAGAGAAGATAAGGAAAAGATGATGGTTCTTCCAGTAAGTGATCCTCACAATTTTCTGCCAGTCAATACATCCAACACTTGATTTATATATCTTAAAAACACTGAGCAGTTCCCAAAGCAGACTTTGTCCCTGGGGAGGACTGGATGGGTTAAGGTTAAAATTCCTTGGCAGTATTCAACCCTTTTAGGGAAAGAAAAGCAGAACAGCAAGGCAGAGTGAGAAGACATGAACAGCAGTAGACAGACTGACTGACTCCTTTGGCTGCCGAATTGAGAATGCTGGAAGTGCATATTCCCTGGTAATTGCTGTATATCTGAGTATTTCATCTAACATGAAGGTAAGACAGTTGCTTACTTTATTTGTACTGATAAAGTTGAATATGTCAAGTGTAATGACATATGATTTTGTATGGAGAAATAGTTAGCTGAAAAGGTAATTGGACAACACTACAAGAAATAAGAAAAAAACAAAAGCTTGCACAACACAGCTGAGAAAATAAGTGTGAACTTCTCTTATTTCTTAGCTGATTAGTGTAAAAATTGCAGAAACCTTGAACAGCTGCATGAGCTGAAACAGGGAGGAAAAAGCAGAAAAGCAAAGTAGTTTGCTTTTGCTTCTCTTTTTTTCAGGTGCTGGGGATTTTTCTGTTGCTGGAAGTTTCAGGCTTCTTCCCAATTTTTACCAGGTGAATATTTACTTAATAAACTATATCCTGAAGGCTAAGCATGTATAATTAAGATGCATCACATGAGGCAGGGCTTAAAAGGGTCTTCAGATGTATTTCCTGGGACAAATACACACTGTTTGGTGTCAGTACTGCCACAACCATCAGTGGCACACACACAGCCCCTGTCAGCTCCCTGATGGGGACTGCCCTATCCCTGATTTACAGTGTGAAACTGGTCTTTGAAACTTGTTTTATAGTTGCACAGAGTCGTTGCTGATCTTTAGTCTGGGTGAATGTGTCTAGTTTCTTCTTTTGAATGACCAGAAAACCTAAGCTGGGACTGATTTCATTTTTATCTATGAAAAGCAAATCCAAGTGATTTTATAGAAAGCCTGATCATAATCCTAATTGTTATTGAAGGTCTGATTTACTGTTTAGGAAAGTTTTGCATTCATGTTTAGGGATGGAAATCACTGATGATTTTCCTCTCTCCTTTTTTTTTTAATTCAAAAAAACCGCCTGCTGGAGCAGCCCTTCCCCTCCAGTCCATTGCCACTGGAATTCTTTTGGCCCTTGGTCCGAGTGCAATGGCTGTACTCAAAAACAGGTATAAATGGACATATCTTTTCTCTACTCATGACCTCATAAGCATATGTGATTTTTTTTCCCGGTAACTAAGGAGCCACTGTATCTTTAAAACCCTAAATCAGGTGTCACACAAAAGCCCCAGCAAAATGAGAAGGCTAAAGAGCTGAGAACTCAGAGGACAAATTCTTAGTCTCTTCCCAGTATGTTCCCTTTCAAAGCTAGGATGTTCATGTTATAAAATAATTTGTGCTCTTTTTATTTTGGTGATGGCTTCAAAAAGCTCAACTGAACTGTTTGGTAAACACAGACATTCCTCCACTGATGCTGGTTTGTACCAATTTCACTGATTTTTCATTAGTGGTGTCAAATCTCAAGGGAAGAAAACTTAGTTGTGAAGTGTTACCCTTGATGAAACTAAGTTGATGATTTTTACATTGAAACTCTATTGATGTGCAAGACACTTGCTTTTGATTTTCCTTTTCATCTATTTTGATGTTGCATCAATTGAGAACAGATTAGTCAAAAGTGAAGATGTGCCATAAGACAGTACTTTTTTTAGAAACAAAAAGTAGCCCTCTTGATGTTATATTTTACCATCTTTTTAAAGATATTTTTTACTCTGAGAAACTTTAATAACAAATTCGTATCAGGCATGATTGGTCCTACTAAGAATGTAAAAAAAGCCAGAAATTTCTTGGCAGCTTTCTCTTGTCTTCAGTTACGTATTACATTTTTGAACAAACCAAGCCAAGCTTATGCATCAGTCTAAAGACCTTATAGATAAAGGAGTTGTCTTTCTATTGATTTGAGGGTTACATTAGATTCTTGGGAGTTTCAAACCACCACACCATATTATGTTAATAGCAGGTGTGATTGTTCTCCGAGAAAATAGTGAATATCTCATTTCCTTACAGCAGCAGTGCGGTAGCATTGTCTTGACACTAGCACACTGTTCCTGCTTTACAGTTGGATTTTCTAAAATCTCTTGATTTGCATTCAGGTTCGGAGACGGACAGTAGCAGTTTATGGCCAGTATGGGGGAAACCCCTGCTCTGGGGATGCCTTTGAAACAAGATCATGCACCCCCACAAGGGGGTGTCCAACAGAGGATGGCTGTGGTGATCGGTTTAGGTGTTTCTCAGGTACCATCCAAGATTTTTTTCAGCATTTTCTAGTCATGAAGTTAAGAAGAAAACCTTGTTATCTTTGAACTTTAGTAAATGGGCAATGTCTTTGCAGAACTCTTGATATACAGATGAATTTGATTTAGGTAGATGTTTCCTTTTTTCCCAGCCTTAACTATGCATGGATTTCATTTCATCTGGAGCATTGCAGAGCATTGCAGATAATATGCTGTAGCCCTGGTACCCTCTTTAATTCATTCTGCCTTACTCATTTGCCCCAGAGAACAGTCTTTTTCATTATGAGAAGGTAGTTAAGGAGTGCAACCTTAGATGTGATCGTTTGAAGCTGTTCTGTGCTATATCCAAGTATCTTGGAAATCACCTGGAAACTAATGCTCCGTGGAACAATCATTGTATCCAAGCAGCCTCCATTACCTTCACAGAAGAGCGTATTATCTCAACAGGTAGACCTTTATTACAGAGGACCATGAGAAACGTGTTTTGGTGCTACCAGAGAGATAATCACAGTTAATCATAAGCGATGGTCGAAGGGTGAAAGCTTCGGAAATAAATCTAGAAGTCAACTGTTTTATTGATATGTCATAAGCCTCAAATGGTTGTGGTTCCCTCAAGTGTGCTGTATTCAACAAGCCGTTGTGGGCACAGGCTGTTCATTGTGGGATTGAATATGCTAATTAATGTAATAGATAAATAGGTCTTCTGCTTTGATTTTAGGTGATCTGTTTTTAAACTAACAAACACTCCTTTGCCTGTGCATGTTTGTTCTGATTTAGGTCAGTGCATTAGCAGATCCCTTGTGTGCAATGGCGATCAGGACTGTGAGGAAGATGGTGCAGATGAAGATCGATGTGAAGAGAAGAAAACTGTATGTGATATTGACAAAACACCTCCAAATTCAGAACTCACAGGAGCAGGGTAATGATCTGTGCCAGGTTCAATATTACTGGTGCCACATACATTTACATTTTGATGTGTTTACAAGCTCTAGATGTACAGATAGACTTCCTGGGCTTATAGTAAAACATCCCATATGCAAAAGTGTTCAGTAGAACTGCCTCCATCATACCGGTGGGTCAGTGTAGCCAGGATGTACAGGTCCTTTGATCTGAAGCACAGAATAAAACTTTTAGTCTTTCATTCCTGTTATTGAAAAACAGCTTTTAAGATATAAAATTAAATTTCAACTAATAACCCCTGATTTACATCATGGAAAAAATGAGTCAGCAATGCTCATTCTTTTTATTCATTGCTGTTGCATTTAGCACTGTAGATCCATATGGATTTCTGTTTATACATCCCATCTGCAACTTAACAAAATAATTATCTTAAGTATCTTTCGTGTTGTTATATCCCTTGTTATGCAATATACTTCAAATGTAATAAAACCACCCACATTTTGGGATGGGTACCCTGCTGTTTTAGTGTTGCAGTAATTGCTTGAACAATAAAATTTAAAATCAGTTGAGATAGACATGAACGTGCTATCCATATTGCAGTTCTACAGGTATAGAAGTCTATCAGGTGATAACCCCTTTTCTTGGGTAAAAGATCTTACTTTGCAGATCCATCATTCAGTTATAATGGCTCTAAAATTTTTGGCTCCCTGTCTTAATGACCTTTCATATTTTTTCTTCTTGTAGCTTTGATGCTATTACTGGTGAGACCAAGGGAAGAGTCATTCACACAAAAAGCTTTGGAGGGCAATGCAGAGAGGTCTTTAGTGGTGATGGGAGAGAATACTACAGGCTGAGTGAAAGTGTTCTTGCTTATACTTTCCAGGTATGTTTCCATTAAGCACAGCTTTGTATTTACAGTCATGATTAAAACTGGGAGAATGATGCAAAGCTTGCAGGGGCCTTTGGCAGGTATGTTCCCTAAACACAGCTCAACAACACCTGTTCCCTCTCTGCAGTCGCTTATTATTTGAAATGCAAATTGGTGTATGTCTTGCTAAAATAAAAGGAAAAAAAATAACCTTGAATATAATTTCTAAATCTCTCACAGTTAGACTGAATGTAAAGCCATCTCCCTAGTATAAGTAATGGCTTGAATCACCCTAAGAAATGTTTTGGGGGTGAAATGCAAGGCTTTGGGGTGCTTTGTGTGAATCTTTGAGATATGCTTTGGTTGAAGTCACTGTCTCAGAGATTCAATTTGTCTCACATTTATCAAATGCATGCCAAACAATCCTTAGTGTACTTTATTTCATAATATAAATACTTAATGTCCACATATTAACATCCATCTATATGGATGAATGCTTTTCCAATAGTATTCAGTACTTTTTATGAAATCTGAAATGGATTCAGCCTGGAAAACACATCAGCTTTTTTTTCATCACTAAGGACTTGCTCTACTCTTTATGTTATCATTTTAAAATCCTGTATGAACCTCTTCATACAGACTTCTATCTTTCACCCTCTAGGTCAAAGTTCAAAATGATTTCAGTTATGAGTTTTTCAACAGCACCTGGTCTTATATGAAACACACAGAGAGGTATGAAAACTCAAATAGACGCAGTTACTCACAGAATGAAAGTCTGCGAAAGGTATGTATAAGTTGTCACTGTGGCTTAGTATTTTGCATAAACTTTTTCATCATTTTTTATGTGTTTTTATAGTAAGATACAAATATTTATTTTATCCAGACATTTTTGGCATAAAGTGCATGACATTAAATATCCCATAAAACCTATTTGTTAGTCATTTATTTATTTACTAGCTGTTTTCCTCACTATTTGAGGGAGAAAAACTTTGACTTCCTTTGCCTTCTTTAGATATTTTGATTCATCTTTTCCGTTTTTACTAGGGATTTATTGCCTTTTTTTTTTTGGTCAGTATATTGGAGCAAAAAATTTGCAATAGCTCTGTGATTAATGTTTATTTACTTTATAACGCATTTGCCATTTGTAGGACTCCGTTGAGAGAGATATCTTATGTCTTTAACAGCCAGGAGGTCATAGTGCTTATGCCTTCATCTTATTTTAAAAGGAGATAAATAATTTGGGAGTAACTGTCAATTACGAAGTATAACCTGTATGTTATAGCAAAAAAAATCAAGTAACAAGTGCGTGTATTTTGTGGTCCCCAAGCAGACACTAACAATGACATATTTTGAGACTCAGCCTAACAAAGTTCAAAAGCAACTGTGAGTTTGAAATGAATAATATTGTATAGGCATATAGGATTTTATAACTCAGAAGTATCCTCAAAATGCCTGGAGACCCTAGACTTATCTAGACAAAACAGGGTGCAAAGGACATCTTTCTACTGCCTCTGATTTGCTTTCAGAAAAAGCTTATTAACCTCCTACTGCCAGGCTTCTGATTCTGGAAGCCACTGTTAGCTTTGAAGAGTGATATTTTCCTTTCTTATACTTATACTAGTTTTCAAGTACACAGGAGGAAAAGAAAGATGTTGCAGCAAGTATAAATAAAAGTCCAATGATATTTCTTGACTTCAGGGTGTTCTTTTTGTGTTGATTGGGTTGATAAGATAGCTATGTAAGGCTGTTGATTAGTAGCCAATGGAATATACATACCACCTTGCTAGTGGGAGTCACTTTGATAGTGACATGGAGCATGACTGATGCCTTTTCCTTCCCCCAGAGTAAGCAACTGATGGTTGTTGAGAACAGTGTGGAAGTTGCTCAGTTCATTAACAACCGTCCTGACTTCCTCACTCTTGCGGAGTCTTTCTGGAAGGAATTGTTCAACCTTCCCATTGTCTATGACTACAGCATCTATCGAAGACTTATTGAACATTTTGGGACCCATTTCTTGCACTCTGGATCTCTAGGAGGACACTACAAAGTTATTTTTTATATGGATACTGACAAAATGAAAGCAGAAGGTAGAGTACTAGCATATTCATTGCAGGAAACAAAGTCAATAATCAAGAATAAAAATTTATTTGCATGTTTTCCCAGCTAATATCTAAAATCAAGTAAAAGACTTCTACAAGTCACCACATTCTCTTCGTGAGCAAAAGAAAGAAAACTAAAAACAGGGCTCAAACCACAACACTTAGTCCTAGATCCATGTGTTTGACCTGCAGCACTCTGGATAGCAAATATTTGATAGTCAGTTGAGGACCTCATCAGGCTAAGCTTCAATTCTAGTGCCAATATAAATTTCAAACAGTGTTAGAGTTTTAAAGTCATTTGGAGCTGAAGGTTGGGTAAAACTGTGTAAAACACAGTAAATTACAAACAGAGAAAATACTAGAGTGACACCTATGGTGGTAATCTGTGTGGAGCAGTGCTGCAGGATTAGGGACTGCTGAGAAAATAAATGAAACTAAACCTTTTCCAGATACACCTCTCATCTCTCAGCCTCCATTCATATACTCCAACATGTGGATCTTCCCACAGCACACACATACTTGTTAGTTGCCTTCTAATTTAGGCATAGTACTTCATGACCTCTCTAGCCAACAGGAAACTCAGAAATGAATCCAACACACTTTCTGTGTACAGTACTGTTAATGGATGGATTATCTGCAGGTGTCAGCATAACAAACTTATACGAGTGTACCACATCAGGATGGAATGCATTCTTTGTGAAAAAGAAGAAAGTGAAATGCACCAAACTGGATGAATTACTGCAGAGTTCTTCAGGTAAATATTCAATGATGACTCATACAGTTGTCATATGTCCAACCTTCATCTCATCCTAAATAACTATCAAAATGAGGAGCAGGTGTTGATAACTTTGTTGAATTCTGTCCTACCATGCTGAACCCAGACACCAAGTGCCTGGTTTAAAAGGCTCTCCAATGCTCATCAATTATTGCTAATGCTTTCGCGTAAACAGCACTTTTCTGGACACCCTAAATCGTCGGGGCTGCCAAGACACTTGCAAAAACAGATACTTCTTATATATCATCAGCTTGTAGTGGGTTGACCCTGGCCAGATACCAGGTACCCAATAAAGCTGTTCTCTCACCCTCTCCTGTGTCCAGTTGCAGAGGCCTTGTGGGTTTCTGGAGGGTGCACATTCCAGGTTACAGTCAGCTTGTGAGTCCCCTCTATCAAGTGACGTGGAAGAAGAACCATTTGAAGTGGGGCCTTGAGCAACAACAGGCCTTTGAGCAGATCAAACAGGAGATAGCCCGTGTAGTAGCTCTGGGGCCTGTTCAAACAGGACCAGCTGTGCAAAATATCCTCCACACGGCAGCTGGAGAGCATAGCCTCCATCTTATTTTAAAAGGAGATAAATAATTTGGGAGGCTCTGGCACAGAATACCAGGAGAAACCTGAGGTCAACCATTAGGGTTTTGGAGCTGGGGTTATTGAGGATCAGAAGCCCACTACACGCCAACTGAAAAGGAGATATTAGCAGCTTATGAGGGGGTTCAAGCCACATCAGAAGTTGTTGGAACAGAAGTATGTCTTCTCTTGGCACCACGTTTGCCCGTGCTGCACTGGATGCTCCAAGGGAACATCCCCTCAACACATCATGCAACCAGTGCTACATGGAGCCAGTGAGTAGCTCTGATCACACAGGAAGCCCAAATGAGAAAACCCAATTTCCCAGGAATCCTGGAAGAGATTACGGACTGGCCAGAAGGCAGGGATTTTGGAGCACTGCTTCGATGGCGTTCCCATCACCAAGAACATGCATGACAACCACTTTTGTGCCGTCAACGCCCTCTTCCTTGCCATCGTCACCAAGAGCATTGGTGGCGGCTCCTTCCTCATCAACCCCCTCGAGCAGACAGGCCAGATTGAACCAAACTACCCCAAGGTCTGTGGGCACCAGGGCACTGTGCTAGACATCAAGTGGAACCCCTTCATTGAGAACATCATCACATCCTGCTCTGAGGACACCATGGTGCAGATCTGGGAGATTTCTGAGGGTGGGCTGATGAGGAACATGATGGAGGCCGTCCTGGAGCTCTACGGGCACAGCTGGTGCATGGGGCTGGTCGAGTGGCACCCGACCACCAGCAACGTCCTCTTCAGTGCCAGGTCCTGATCTGGAACCTGGACATTGGGAAGCCAGTGAAGATGATTGACTGCCAAAAGGATGTGATCCTGTGCATGTCCTTCAGCACAGACAGCAGCCTCCTGGCCATCCCCTGCAAGGACAAGAAGCTGCGTATGGTGGAGCCACACTCCAGGCGGCTCCTGCAGGAGGCCAGCTGCAAGAACCTGTGTCAACAGGGTGGTGTTCCTAGGCAGCACTTAAGAGGCTGCTCACCATGGGCGTGTCGCACTGGAAAACGTGGCAGATTGCCCTGTGGAATCAGGAAGACCTGTCCATGCCCCGATCGAGAAGGAGATCGATGGGCTCTTGGAGCTCCTCTTCCCATTCTATGACACTGACATGCTACCACATGGTGTACCTGGCTGGGAAGGGCGATGGCAACATCTACTATTACGAGATCGGCTCCGACAAGTCCTATCTGAGTTACCTCACGGAACTCCACTCCTCGGCCCCACAGAAAGGACTGGAGGTGATGCAGAAGCACAGCCTGGACATGTCAGCCTGTAAGGTCTTTCAGTTCTACAAAATCATCACCCTCAAGGGGGTCATTGAGCCCATCTCCATGATCGTGCCAAGGAGGTCTCCTCCCAGGAGAAGAAACAGAGGGAGGCTGCTCTCCTGGCCCAGTACACCAATGTGACCAACAAGGAGGATGGTGGGGATGAACAGGATGGACCGACTGGGACATTCCACCCCTCACCTCTATGAATCACATATTTAAGAGTCTTAAATTCCACATTCATCACACAGCCTTCCCTTACATAAACAAAAGTAACAACCTACCAAAACAGAATGTAACAAAAATTCCCCTGACCAGAAATCAAAATAACATCATTATAACACCAAACTTAAGTGGACAATTTACACAAAATCCACCCCTTGTACCTTTACCACAATTACAGCAAAAAATTCCCCATGATCATTTCATTCTTTAGCATTGTTCAGTACTTGTTTTACCTGTTACCTCTCCCAATTATTATCCTTATCTCAAAATCCTCATGATTCCCCATACAGGCCACCAGAAAGACTCTAGTGGGATAACCTTGGCCAGACACCACATACCCACTAAAGCCACTCTCTCATTCTCCCTCTGCAACTGGACAGAGGAGAGAGAAAAAAACAGCTAAGAGTTCATGAGTAGAGATAAGAGCGGGAGAGGTCAGTGACTGATTACCTTCACAGGCAAAACAGACTCAAAGTGAGGATAGTACTTAAATTTATTACTAACAGGATAAGAACCAAAGAGTGAGAAAACAAACAGTCTTAAAAACACCTTCCTCCCACCCCTCCTTCCTTCCATCTTCTCCCTCCTCCCCCCCAGCGGTACAGGGGGACGGGGAATGGGAGTTATGGTCAGTTGTTGTTTCTGCCGCTGCTCAGGGAGAGGAGTCCTTCCCTTGCTCCCGTGGGGTCCCTCCCACGGGAGACAGTCCTTGATGGGCCTCTCCAGCCTGAGTCCATCCCTCGGGCAGCAGTTCTTCCCAAACTGCTGTCCCCTGGGTCACTCCTCCATGGGGTGCAGTCCTTCACAAATGAACTGTACCAACGTGAGTCCCCCACAGGGGCCACAAATCCTACCCAGGAAAAACCTGCTCCAGCGTGGGCTTCCCTCTCCACAGGCCGCAGGTCCCCAGCAGGACCCTGCTCCATCTTGGGCCTCCCATGGGGTCACAGCCTCCTTCATGCATCCACCTGCTCCAGCATGGGCTCCTCCATGGGCTACAGGTGGGTCTTTGCACCCTGATGGTCCTTCATGGGCTGCAGGGGCACAGCTGCTCCACCATGGTCTGCACCACAGGCCTCAGCTCTGGCACCTGGAGCACCTCCTGCCCCTCCTTCTGCTCTGACCTTGGTGTCTGCATTGTTGTTCTCATGTTGTCACTCCGCTCTTCCCTGGCTGGAGTTTCTTCTGCGCAACGGTCTTTTCTTAAATGTGTTATCACAGAGGCATTACTATTACTTCTAATTGGCTCAACCTTGACCAGCGGCAGGAAGCCCATCCTGGAGCTGACTGGCATTGGCTTTACGGAACAGGGGAAGCTTCTAGCAGCTTCTAATCAAAGCCACCTCTGTAGCCCCACTGCTATCAAAACCCAGCCACAGAAACCCACTACAGAGCTCTTGATCCAGGCACAGGTGGTTGAACCACACTAGCGAGTCCTTTTACTACTTGCTGGCATGGGTTTTGTGTGCAATGTTTCTATTTTCATTTGTAAATATAGCAATGCCAATATTTTCTGTATTTCCTATCCTGAATCTACAGGAAGCAGTGGTAATAAGATTAAAGGAGACCCTTACATAGAAGGAGGAAGCCCAGGTGCTGTTGCTGGCCTTAGTTATCTAGAGCTGAATAATCCTGCTGGGAACACTCGAAGCTACAGCTTGTGGGCTGCATCAGTGACAGATTATCCCAGAGTAATTAAAAAAAAGGTAAGGCTATTTTCCTGAAGCAAAGGTGACCAGATGGGATCACCTTAAGGGGAGAAATTATTAAGCTACAGCTGGTGATTAATCAGGCTGTGGTCTACACTCATTTTGTTTTCAGATCACTTTGTAAAAAAGAAAAGTTCTCAGGAAGAAAATGCCATGAAGTTAATATGATTAGCTATATTACAAATCTAAGTCCACAGGCAGGTCAATACCTATTATCTTACCAGCCTTCAGTGACTTAAGTGGACTTCTGATTAGGAATAGAGGGTCACCCTGGCATTGGAGAAAGCCCAGACTTGAGATAGCCTCTTTCCTGAAATGCATATTGGCATATCTGTGTGGCTTCCACTTCACTTGCAAACTCCTGTGTATCCCTTTTATCCCTCCGCCTTAACTCTGCATCCAGAAGTTTAGAATAACTAGAGATTTTGAGAGTCAGACACTTCAGAGCTCGGTGTGGCCATATGCACTATGACCTTGTCTACGTCCCTTTTGGGAACTGTTCATATACTGAAGAATGGTATAAACCCAAAGTATTTCTGTCAGGAAGTTTTCAGCTAAATGTAAAAGTATATAATATAAAATAGGCAATCAAAATTAAAAATTATTTTCAATTATTGTTACCTTTGATCACTGTTCTGTGAAATCCACCATAGTGGATTGTTCAAGTGTCCAGTTTTTTTACGCTAGAAACAGCTGGATGACAATCCAGGTTGCTGGTGGTCTGTGTTACACTTTTGTCTCAATCATATCCTCATAGTTCAAATATGTTTAAACATGACTGATCTACCAACAGCTTTAAGGATGGTGTTAAACAGAGCTAACTTTTCAGAAAAAGGCTAATATTAAATACTAACATAAGATTTTAGCTAGTCAGCAAATTAAAACATCTAATGTGCTAATTCCCATGTGCAAGAGCATATGTCACAAATTATTTTGCATGCTTTTAAAGCCTTACATCTCAATCATAACTGCTAAATTTACATGTTTCTCTACTTTGTGTAGCTAACACCATTATATGAGCTGGTAAAGGAAGTGCCCTGCTCCTCAGTCAAAAAGCATTACCTAAAACAAGCAATTGAAGAATATATGGCTGAAAATCATCCCTGCAAATGTCAGCCTTGCCAGAATGGTGGTGAACCAGCTGTGGAAGGAACACAATGTGTGTGTTACTGCAAGCCTTACACCTTTGGAGCAGCTTGTGAGCTGGGAACTCTCGTGCAAGATCAGCCAGGTCAGCACTCTTTGAATTTGTGAGAGTTCAGAAGAAACAAACTGTGCTCTCCTGCTTCCAGAGTCTGTCTGTCCCACTGCACACCCATGAAGTGCCTGCTTGGGTCAGGTACCATTGCAGACATACCACATGGGGAGGGCCATGTCAAGCCTGAGTCTTTGTTTAACATGTTTAAACAGTACTTACCAAAGAACTGGTTTTATTATTAATGTTAAATACAGTGGACAATAGTAACTACTCAATGTTACCATCTATAATTAAGTACATATCCTGAATTAACCAGTATCAGTAATTTCAAAAATTTTTCTTTTTAATTTTGTAATTAGTTGTAGCTGATAGCTGGTTTTGTGTTCTCTCAGAAAGTGATAATATATAGCCTTTGTGGAATTATACTGATGTACAAGGCAGGCTAGGGAAAGATGGAAGATTAGATCATTGCAATCTGGAATTCTCTGTAAGGACACAGTTGGGACCATCACTAGCTTTGAACAGTCTGTGCCTTTAAATCACTCACAGAGAGTGCTTTAAAGAGGGAGTGGTTTAAATAGAGTGGTTTAATGTGAAATATTCCCAAATGTTTAATAGGTGTTGTTGATGGACACTGGAGCTGCTGGTCTTCTTGGAGTCCTTGCTCAGGGGGAAGGAAATTGAGGAGTCGAACCTGCAACAACCCCTCCCCACGTGGGGGTGGGATGACCTGCACAGGAGAGCAGAGTGAAAGCAGACCATGTGAAGATGAAGAGTTGCAGCATCTTCGGTAAGCAATAAAAAACGTTTGGAGCACAACTTCAGAAAGATTTAAAAATTTATTTCAGAAGGGTGCATAAGCTATTGAATTCAGAGAGAAGATCACTTGCTGAGCTTTAGTATTTCAGTTGAGAGAAAATGAAATTCAAAAGCTGTGAATCCAATACAAGGTAAGACTAGAAAATTGGGTAAAAGCCAGTAAACTTGACAGCATACTATTTACCACTCTCTTGGATAGCCTGGCAGAGCCTGATTTAAATATAATTGTGATGAAAATGTAAGCATAATAGCCTTGAAAACAGGCTTCACTGAGAAGTGTAGCATTTTGAAAGGAAAGAAGACTAAATTTAAACTAAATTGTACTTTTGTTTGCTTCATAGCTTGATTGAACCACACTGTTTTGATTTATCCATAACTCCTACAAAATTCTGTTCACCTCCTCCTCCCTTGGAAAATGGATTTGTTCAAGTAAGTTATTTCTATCGCTCTGTTATCTGTCCTATCCCTACCTGCAATGTCTTTACTATAGTTAATACAGAGGGTCATTTGGAAATTTGTATTTTTCTTGGTAAGCTTAGTATCAGACCTACTGTATAGCAGCTTGTGCAGCATTTTTCACTGGCTGAAGTTTACATGACAATATCCCAAACTTCACACTAAAAATGAAATAAATCCAAAAAAGCACATCCCCAAAAACAGAACAAAATCTTTGCTTTTCTGCATGATAGTACCTACAGAGAAAGGTCCTTTAACCTATGTATTTATTATAAGTTTTCTGAGCCACATAGATTACATATAAAAGCACAGGAAATTAGAGAAAATTAGAGAAAAAAACACACAGAAAGTAAACTGTCCATAGTCATCCAACAAACAAAATATAACAAAATTATAAACAAATTTTAGGAATCTTCACTCTGTAACTCACCATTCCACTTTCTTGTTCCTTGGTGAAACTGTGATCTGGCAAGGTACTTGGCTAGCTGTAACTTGGGCCTATTTAAAAAAGGAGACCAAATTCCTCCCTTAGAGGAATAGATTAGGCCTTCTCCATGTTATCAGGCTGTCAAAATTCTCCTTGCTCAATAAATAGATAAAAGGATTAGTTTTAGAAAATCAGTTGGTTGCCTCTACACAACTGCTAACTGAGGCAAGATCCAAAATTTTGCTCTCCCTCTTTTACCAGGATTTTTTTTTTCTTTCGTAATCAATAGTTGTCTCCTACATTGATATTTTTGTTTCACAAACTAAAGGTGCAACTCATAGAGTAGTCTCAATTTTTCATAAGATGTCTCCTTGGAAGACAGTGGGATATAAAATGAGAGAAAACCTGTGTCTTCCAGTCCATCATATTAAACTTTTGAAAGTTGATAACATGCCATCCTAAGAATTGGCAAAGCCATTATCTCCCTACTGATCTCCCTCCAGCCCAAGGTTGTCCAAGATCTTATCTTACCCGGCTAATGCTTGATAATAGCCATATTTGCAGTCAGTTTATGCATCATCATCAGAAGAGTACTATTCCATATCCCTTTTGATCACATTTACTGACTATTGATAACCAGGATTGCCCCCAATATTCCAGATGCTCTCATCAGTGCATTGTAAAGAAGCATTAATACTTCTCACTGTCCTCAGCCACTGCATCCCAAAATCAAAGAGAGTTCAGTGCTGCTGCTAGTTCTAATACTGTATATCTAAAATTTCACCTGTTTATTTTCTTTCAGAATGCTGAAAACTCATACCCTGTTGGGAAAAGCATTGTTTATGCTTGCAGACATGGATATTCTCTTGTTGGTGATCCTGTTGCTAAGTGTGGTGATAATTTACAATGGCAAGTTGGAGACAGATATTGCCAAGGTATGTCTAAATTATTCTTGTTTTGAAATACAATTCCATTTCCGAATTCCAGTGAAACATCTCAGAACACCTGCTTTCCAGCGACAGCAGGGGGAAAACACGCACCCTCATTTCCCAGTTCCCTAGTCACAATCAGGTCTAAACTGACTTTTATTGTGAATCTAGATATTGTAATACTGAATGAGAAATGCACCCATAAAGTCTGGTTTTAAGAAAGGCTAGAAGTGACGGAGACTAAATTCCAGTCCAGGAATTCCTTCCTGTGGAAACACTTTGTTGCTATATGCAAGTCCTATAGCTATATGCAAGAACCATGGGAATTTTCAGCACTGTGTTTCAACAGCATCCTTTTCTCCTTCCAAGCAGGACCGACTGTCCATATATGCTAGTCCACACTGTTTTGTGTATCAATACATGGCCTCCCCAACATCCTGTACGTATGACCTCTCTCTACAGGACGTTACTCCCTATTATGAACTCTCAACAGAACCATGGGTCCTAAGGGCCAAGAAGCCCTCATAAAGCTAGACTGCACCTGCAGGCAGCAGCAGAAGATGCTGCCACTATGTCCTTAGTATTGCATATTTGGCAGGTGTGATGAGTTAATATCCTGCACTAACATGATTGATATGTTTCTACAGGAAAATCAGGCAATCTCACCATTCAATTTGTTAAGGAATTTAGGAGACGATAAAATATGTAGTTGCTTTATGCAATCCACTGATTCACTGCGGCTATCTCGAATGCTTCAATCCTTAGAAACCGCTTGTCTCCTGCCCGACCTGGAGGGGAGTTTGCAAGGAGAGCCATGGAAAGCTGTGTATGAGATTGGTGAGAGAATAACTCTGTCCTGCCCACACAGCATGCACTTAGAAGGGGCACACTCCATTTTGTGTGAGCCCAGTCTCAAGTGGTCTCCTGATGTGAAGACTGTCCAGTGCAAGACACCAGGTAAGCCGTTGCAGTCCTGCAAGTACAATAGAAGAGTTTCTTTCCTGGACCAACTATGCCTTATGTAGTTAAAGTATAGACAGAACTATTACTGATACAGGGATAAGCCACCAGGAGGAAGCACAGAAAACGTGTTTTCTGTGGTCTGTTCAAACAAGATGCCTTAAGGCAATTTATGTGAGATTTCCTTATGGCTTTTTGCTTCACACTCCCCTATTGCTATCACATATTGTCACTAACAACATTTTAAGAGATTGCCTGGGATGTATGCTGTCTATTCTGACATCCAAGTATACTTCACTTTCCGCCCATGTTGTATAAAACCACCACTATATGAACTGCAACATAGAGACAGAGTTTTTCTATATGGAAACTGTTCCGTACACCATAGCCTCTCATGGCAGAGAAGGAGAGGGCTGGGTGACTCCTTTTGCTCATCTGACAGTTGCACAGCTGATATGAAGTAAATGTTCAAGAACTGGAAGCAGAGGGAAAATGCTGCTTTAAGTTCATGGTGAGTGCTGTAAGCTCTGGGTTGATATGGGCAGGAGGGGAATTGGGCTACAGCACTCAGCAGCTCTGCCTAAGTTGTCTTTTCCAACTGTGGAAGACAGACAAGGATTTCTCTTGAGCACTACTGTAGTGCTGATCAGTCACACAGGGACACTCAAGGAGCTTGCTGCTTCAAGCCAGTAACAACTTCACCTGAGGTCCCAGATGTTCCTGTATTCTCCTGGGGACAACAGTCACTGCTGCAGAAGAGTAGTCTTGTCCTATGTTTCTTGTCTGTCCTGTCCTTATCAACCAACTGCTACCTGAGGTTTCCTCACCTATAGGAAGAGGAAGGTGACAGTCAGGCTTAGACCTCAAAAGACAACAGTCCTGTGAAATTCCTGGTGTAAGTCATCTGCTACTGTGCCATAACCAAACTCGCAGCAAGCATAGGGATTTCAGAAGGAATTGCATAACCATACGTAAACAACTTACTGCTGCTAAAGTGCCAGAGCAGCAAATGCTGAATTGCTGTTGCCAGTTACTTAGGCTTAGCTTCAGTGATTTTAACTTAGTTTTTTTAGTTGGTTGTTTGGTTTGGGAATTTTGGTGGTTTTGGTTTTGTTTGGGTTTTTGTTTTGTTTGGGGTTTGTTTAGTTTTGTTTTGTTTTGTTGTTGTCTTGTTGCATCACTTTCTAAAATTCCAGAAATAATTAGAAAGTTTCAAATACTTCTACCTTTAGAAACAGCTTGTGCCTCACTGTATGGGAGCATTATATTAATACAAAAGTTTTTTAAAAAAGGACAACAGTTGGATTAGAAATCCAAGGAATTGGAGTTAAAAACTCAAGGAATATGAGATAAGAAGGGTAAAAATTAAGAAGATATGTATACACAGACATAGTGGCATAGATATGTTTGGATGGGAGTATTTAGTCAGCAAGAGGGTCAGCAACCATCACCTATGCAACCATTAACCCCAAGGACGAAGAAAATGCAGTGATTTTTGGTGTAAATTTACCCCTCTGCAGGAAGACAGGGTTAGGCCTGCTGTCTGTATTGCAATGTGCTGCAACTCTTTTTCTTCTTCTTCTTTGGTAATTTCTGTCTATCTGTTTTGCTTAGTCAGTCTTAATCTGTAATGGAGGTTTGTTTTATTTTTTTTTTTTTTTTGAGAAAGGCAACAACATTCTGGAGTACTAAAGTTTCATGTTAACAGACACATAATCTAAAATACAAATCAGGATGAAACCTCCTTAGAAATTGCATCCAAAGGGATTTAGCGAGATTTGCTGTTACTTGCTACAGAAACTTCCAGAGAAATGTTTAGCAAAGTTTGGAATACAACTGTGTGCTTAAAGAACAGAACATCTGCAATGATGAAAATTCCCCAAGAATTACTATTGCTTTTATTTTTAAAGTTGGTACAGATTGAGGGCTAATGATGGAACTTGTAGTTTTCATTACTATCAGTGTATAACAATATTCAGGTTCAGATTTCTACAGGGGACTTTGGAACCTTAGCTTTTCTAGTGACAGCAGTGAAGTCAGTAACTGAAACCTAATGGCAAAACCATTCCCATCTACAATTCAGCAGTGCTAAATTTAGAAGAAACAGATAGCTGCAGCAGAAATTAGATGAATGCTTAAGATTGAACACAGTACCTGTCTCTTTCCATCTGACTTGTGACCCATAGATAAATTACTGCACAGTAACTTTGCAAAATGTATCATATCTTTTCAATAGTGTTGATTCCTTCCATGCAGTAGATACTTTTAATGAACATGCAGAATGTGATGATTGTATAATGATGTCATGATTGTATAATTCAGTGCCTGCTAAACTCAACTGATAATTTCAGAGTAGACCTTTAACAGCCCTTGTTTTTCTGACCCCTAATATCATTGTTTGTGTTCTTCTACTTCAGTGCCCAGTGTGAAACCAGAAGTGACAGAGCCTAAATGTCAACCATGGGAGAAGGTGTATCAGTCACAATGTGTGTGCAAAATGCCCTATGAGTGTGGGTAAGTTCAGGCTCAATTAGGCAATTACATTCTCACTTTATTCAAGACCCATTACAGTTCTTAAGTCTTCAGTCCATAACAGAGGAGAAAGCTTTACTCATAGGAGAAGGAGGCATTGTAATTTGCTTTACAGCTCAATCAATGTCCTATTCATCACTTACCTGCCTTGTCAGAACTGTTGATGGGCTTTAGTAGTGACGGAATTTGGTTGGATGACAAAAGGTGAAGAGATAATTTCACTTTATCTGTGAAATAGATGGAAAAAGATAAAATTATGCTTTCAGGATTTAGAAGATGGAGCAAAACTTAAAACAGAGGCCCTTGGGACATAAATATCAAACCTATAAGCTAGTGAAATAAAATAGATTTCTTTTCGCTGCTGAGAGACTGTGGGGTTATGAAAGGCACAGTAATCTAATTTCATCTCACATTTACAGAGCAGTTTTTGTAGTCCAATCACATCACTTTTCTGACCTCATGGTTTGCAGATCAGGGTTTATTGTTTCCTGTTTGATCTAAGGCTATATTCTACAATAAGCAATGCATAAGAAATAATGTAAGGAAATTACATCACCTGGCGTTGATGGTCAGATGTGCCAAAGAGCTCAGCGCTCCAACATCTGGTCTGGTTTGCATAGACTGGATGATGTCTCCTAGAAAGTCATCACACAGAGTGTGAGCTCTAGACGAAATCTGGCCAGGTTTATGTGACGGTAGGAGCTGAGCAGTTCAGAAACGTCAGGATAACACACCCAATTTGTCTTATCCATGTGTAGTAGGAGGAAGAAACTTTGATGTCATCTCAAGTAACTATTCCTATCCATAACACCTAAATATTTTATATAATCTAGTTCTGGTCTTTTTCTCTCAGTACTTATTTAAAAAAGGCAACAACCCCTTCTCTGGTTTATAGATGTGTTAAGGTTAGTTAGAATATGAGGAGAGTCACAATGCTAGGGAAGGCCATGGGCAGATTCATAGTAACCTTGGAAGTTAAATGAATTACATTTAGTTATTTGTTTAAGCTTCATTTATAATTAATCTACTACTTGCCTGTTTCTGGCTTTTTTTAATTATGTTCAAAATAGCAAGATAGATAACAGTCATTCCTGTTACCTGATGCTATCTTTTCACTGTCTTGAAATAACACATCTAATGACAGAAAGATAAATCATCAGCTGTCAAAGCAGACTAATATTCCAGCCTGTTAAGGCTGGAGGAGTAAGGCACATAAGCAGATCTTGGTCCTTCTTCAGAGAGCAGAAGTAACTTGCTTTGCTGTGGCAGTGACTTTCAGCACCAGCCTCTTCTCTGAAGAGAGCTGGGAACAAGAAGAGTTCGTGTGGGAACTTAGGAACACCATGGCTTTCTCCATCCTTTCAGTTTCCAAGAGACTGCCCAGGACAACACAAAACCCCCAGAACAGGCTGGTGAGGGGTAATTTGTCCCTATGGTATGGTGCCTTAGGTTAGATCAATTCTCATCAGTTAGAGCAAGGGAACAATCTCTGGCACCAAAGCTGCTAAATCACTTAAAGCACCTCCTGGTAGACCTCTGTCAAGAGCCAATTCCTGGATAATTCCCAGGCACAGCATAGGAGTTACTAGGGTCAGAGACCATTCTGGTCTGATGCAGTCCCCATCTTCTGGGAGCAGAGAGAGTATAGACACCAGCTACTCTGTGTGAACTGTCTCTAGCACAAGGAAGGGGTCAGAGAACAGCTGGTGTGTTAATACAGATGGAACCTCAGTCTCCAGGAGCTAAGAGCTATCTCCACAGTGAAACATGAGATTTGACAATTTTTAAGTACTATCCCCTCTTTTTTCCTCCAAATTTACTTGCATAGTGTCTATGTCTCTCCTGAGATTTCTTGGATTGTGGTATATTACAACTTAGGGTCTTGAATGTAATTTTAGGAAGTTAATATCATCCGCTGCATGATGAATTTTTCACTTCACCAAAAGTTTTCTACCTCTCATTATAGGTGAGAGGAAGAAGGTATTTGTGGACTTACAGATATTATTTAATTTCTCACAATATAAAATATTAGTAAAATGTTGTTATTATCCTAGCCTTCTTCTTCAGGTAAAAATATTACATTTCTCACATTCACTCTACAAGGATTATTCCTTGTCTGTAATAATTTTTATTGGACTGCTGTGGTGCTCCCAGCCCTGGGAAATATCCTTTCTCAGCAACGAGTGCAAATTATTAATATCTCTTCTGAGTGCAGATTCTCCATTCTTTTTCTTATGCATCTGAACATGTTGATGCCCACTGGCTTTCTCCTGGATGACCCAGCTAAAGCAAATATTTAAAGAACTCTCAAGATGGTTTGAGTCATTGTACTGTAGCGAGAGTTTGCCAACACAGTCGATGAACTCCTGGATTCATACTTCAGCAGCTGGTTAAATCATCTTCCTTTCTTCTTTTGGGTGTGGCTAAAGTGGTGCAAAGCAGGCAGATTAGTGCAAAGGTCTGGTCTTAATATTTTCAGATAAATTAGGTTGCCTTGTGTACAAGATTTTGACCTTAAGACTCAGATGCTGAGATTTATCACTTGGGCAAGGAAAGAAGGTGTCTGAACAATTTTAAATATAACAAACAACTTAAATACAGATTAGTTGCTTTCCCTGGAACACATTTTGTTCTCCCAAATTTAAGACTACATTTAAAGATGGAGTTTTTCTTATAACTCTGTCTGCAAGGGGAACTCACTTAAAGCGGTACTTCACTAACTCAGAGGCTGTGCAGCCACATGAGCAAACAGTATAATGCATACAAATGCACCTGCTTCCTTTATCAGCTGTTTGGTGCTACATATCCCTTGGACTGTCCTCTTACAGTGCCTCAGAATAAGAGGGTTAACCTCGTTCTTTGTGTTATCAAAAGAGCGTTAATGAAAATTCATGCAACTAACTCTATTAGTGATATAGTGGCTGGTATTTTGACTAAGCACAGCAGTTAAGGGACTTTTAGCAGTTGAGGATGCTAACTTAAGTGGGAGATGTAATGTTGTTACTAAAAATATTTGGTCACAGGCAGGTGCATCAAAGTTTTCAGGCTCAACTAGTGAAATTCATGCCATATTTTAAATATCCTAAAGAGGCACTATGTTACAGGTAGTTTAAAATTTCTGTAAAGCCAGCTCTTCTAAGAGTTTTCCAACCATCTTTCATAGAACCATTCCAAAAGCTTGGAGAAGGGTCTTTTCCTTAGTGTCTCATTTATAGATCAAAACCCACTTTCTAATTCACAGAGTGGGATGGGGGGTGGGGCAGGGGGAAGAAAAGTCACCTCAACGCTTGACAAGCAAGTGAGCAAAGTTTGAGTCAAGACTTTCTCACTAGATTTCCATATTCCAAATTCTTCTTCCCTCCTCCAACAAGCCACTTTCACAGGGAGTTATCCCCTCCTTTCAGCAGCTCATTAGGGCCATGTGTCTTTACCTCATCAGTCTCTCCTGCTCACCAAAGACCTTTTTAGCTGATATTGGCCTTCAGAACTGACCCATAAGACACTAAAAGTTTCTGTGAGAGTGTTTGTGAGCTCCAAATGAGAGGCTGTGCTGAAAATGAGACTTCAGGGCTGAATTCAAAGGTCTCCATCTCCCAGGAGCATCTCTGCTCTCTGGTAGCCTGTGCTGCACCTTACCCATGGCTGTAAAGTGCATCCAGGAAAGTACAGCATTCCCTGTGGCAGACGGTTGTTCTTTTGCTCACTCCACACGTGCCACTGATTGCATTGAGAGCAAGTGAAGAAGACTGGGGTTTGAGATTAAAACACAGAAGTAATAGGAGTGTTTTTTTCCTCTGCTCCTACACTTAGAGCATGAATCACAAATGATGACAACTTCCTGTAACTGTCCCCAAAATACAGTTCAAGGTTGTCCAAGAATTGTTGTTACCACTTCTACACATTTTTTGTGGGTGTTAGGTTACTATCCACATTTCAAGAAATACGCCAGCAAGTTTCCTGGATAAATATTTTTCATAAATTTTTTGTGAAGATGCATGTGTAATTCCAGAAATATCTTTGGTCTCTGATGATGAATCATAAGATTTTATTTAGTAAAAGCTGTGCTTTTTAAAGGACAGCAGCGTAAAGATTATAAGCATATCCTAATGTATTAAAATTAAGAAATACTTGTAAAATATTTTAATATTTGTGCATGATCATATATATCATTATATATATGAAAATGTTTTCTGTGTATGTACTTATGTTCCTGCATATGTCATAAATTAGAGAATAATTGAAGTCTGAAGTATTTTTATCTAAAGTCTCTCACTGCTACTGAGGTCAATGGCAAATAGAGAGTAATATCCCTGTCCTTCACACAGGACAGATCTTGACTCTGCTAAGGTGTCGTATGGAAAAGAAAGAAGTCTGGATTATTCGCACGTCTATGTCTTTAGTTCCTTGCTGCCCTCTTAGGATGTACTTCAATGAACAGAGAAACTGGAACTGGACTCTGAATATTTTCCACTCCCTCAGCTCTTTTTAAGATGCGCCATTTAAATAGTGCAATCCTTTCTTTTGTTTTCAGTCCTTCCCTGGACACCTGTGCTACAGATCAAAGAACCAAGAGAAACACACATTTAACTGTTTGCAAGATGCATGCCTTGGAGTGCACAGGCAGAAAATATTCTCTCAATAATGCAGAAAACTGCAAAATATCCCAGGCAACTGAAATACCTTGCGGATCATGCCGTCCATGGGAAAAATGCAATGGTAAGAGATTCTTCACAATTCTAAGCAAAATTTTTCATACGACCAAAATGAAGTCTTTACCCCCAGTCACACATTAGCAGTTGGTCTGTCCTGGTATGGCGTCTCCAGTTCCTCCCAGAAGCACCATGCTTAGCACTGCTAAGCTGATTCAAACCATCAACCCAGTGTTTGGTGTCCAAACACAGCGGGAATCTCCAACCACGGAAAAGAAAACACAACAGGATATTGTAGCAAAGTACACTATCTGCGAGAAAAGCTTATTTCTAGTCCCTGTTAAGTGAGTCAACATTTTGGTCCACTGGAAGTTTTGGGTGAAACCCTTGCCCTTCTCTTTCTCACTATTTCTACCTCTGGGAGTCCTTACTGCCCACAGGAATAGGTAAACTTTTCCAGAAATTTGCCAAGCAGTCTCCCCAGCAGTATCTTGTGGCAAGGATTTAAATGTTTTATTGCATACTAGCTAGGTAAGCCAATTACTGTTGTTTGTACTTCATTGTCTATCCCCAGTTTCTCACACAGTTTCTCTTCCCTCAGAGGAAATAGTTCCTGTCTTTCGTAACCTGTCTGCAGTGGAAGTTTTCAAATTCCCTGATATATTTTCCCTGAGTGTCCTACACTATGTTGCATTTAATGGAGGGTTACCAGGAATAGGCAAGATGAAGAAATAAATTAGGGTTTTAGAAGTGCCCAAGCTAGAGGCACAGTTATTGTTATAATTTGAAAATAAAAAGGATTACTTGATATGAGTTCATCTGTTTTGTCTAACAGTTATTATTTTTGAACAGACAAAAATAATAACAAAAAACCAAAGATAATCAAAACTGGCTGAAGCTTCAGCAGAGACAAACACTGGCAAAAAAAATGTAAGCATACAACACCAAAACAAAGCCACTGTTATGAAAAATAAATCTCAAATAAAATCTTCTTATGTGATTGTCACTGATACAGCTACATACATTTATTTATAGCAGCAAATACTTTAATCTTAGTGAAACTGCCTGCATGAAAATAAAGATAAGAGTCATAAGAGTTTGCATGATCAGTTTGTTAGTGTCCAAGGACAGATCTCTCATCTTACGTGTTATCTGAGTGCTGGAGTTGTAAATACATGAACCAGTTCAAGCAGTAGCATCAGAGAAATCTTTGAGGCACCTTGAGCAAGCTTTTCCCACAAACACGATCAACCTCTCCGAACAGAGGAAGCTCCAGCAGTGCCCCACTTTTTTCTACTTCTAGTTGTTCTGCAGAACCTAAGATAATATTACTGAAAGGATTAGGGAATTAGGTTAGGGAAACAATCACACAATCATAGAAAGCTTTGGGTTGGAAGGGGCCTGTAAAGGCCACCTAGTTCAAGCCCCCTGCAATCAGCCACAACATCTTCAACTAGACCAGGTTGTTCAGAGCCACATTCAACCTGGCCTTGAATGTTTCCAGGAATAGGGCATCCACTATCTCACTGGTCAACCTGGTATTTCACTACCCTCATCTGAAAAATTTCTTCCTAATATCTAGTCTGAATATGCCCTCTTTCAGATTAATACCATTAACCCTTGTCCTACCACTGTAGGTCCTACTAAGAGGGCTGTCCCTATCTTTCTTATAAACCCCCTTCAGGTACTGGAAGATGATATAAGGTCTCCCAGGAGCCTTCTCTTCTCCAGGATGAAGAACCCCAACTCTGTCAGCCTGTCTCCACAGGAGAGGTGTTCCAGCCCTCCGATCATTTTTGTTTCTTCCTCTGAACCTGCTCCAACAGATCCATGTCTTCCTTGAGCTGAACACCCTCCAGAAAATTTCTGTCAGACCTACAGTTTTACTGGAAATATTTTAGTCTGGGGTTTTTTGTTTGTTTTTTTTTTGTGACTTGGATCCTATCCTGAATGTTTTTCCTCTGTGCTTTTTGTTTAGTGCAATCCAACAGCTGTGTTTGTGATGAAGATGGTCTGTGTGAGGATGGAGGCATACAGGTCTGTGCTGAAGTGAGTGGCTCTGCTGCCCGTCGGACCATGACGGAGTGTGAGATTGGGCAGCTCAGATGCCAGGGGCAGGCTGTCACCCTTGTCAGCATAAGGCCCTGCGATATGCAGAGTAAATAAGATACGGTTACAGTTTATTCTGGTTGTTTCAGGGGATATCTCAAAATGTGTCAGCTCTTGGACAGGACATACTTTGAACCTTGCTCTACCAAATGTAAGCTCTGCTGTGAAATCCACTGCAGTTGATGAGATTATGCATCTGGTCAGCTCTGAATCAAGGCCTGAGACTCTTCGTTAGACAGACATGTACTTGCCACTACTGCTCACAATAGAGCTCTTGCTTAGGCACTAGCCTTAGCACTGGCAGGTTTACTTCATATTTCCATCAGATTTTAAAAAATATTGCTGAAGTGCAAGTGCCAAAGTAGCTATTATAGTGATGGATTACCATGTCTGACATGGTAAATTTGTTTTTACTAAAGCCACACATATGCTTTGCATCTGTATCAGCAAAACATATAGACTAAGCTTTACAGAGCAGAAGGTATGATTCTTCTCTTTTAATAAAGCAGTTTATTCCTACTGTGTGTTATTCAGTTGAGCAAACAGTGCGCACAGCACTGAACCTGTTGTTGAGCCTGATGGGCTTAAAGGTCCAAACAGTGTGCATTTATAGGAAAACCACCTTAAAACATTGAGAACACAGCTATGCTTGCAGCTTCTTGTGCACAGAATCACTTAATGAAAAATTGCCATTTTACATTGTCATTGTTATCATGAGCTACGTGGAGCAGAGGTAACTCAGTTGCATCTGTCACGTACATTTATGTTTGTGCCAAGACCAGTTTCCTTACAGACCATTGCACAAAGAGGCCTTCCACCATAGTAAAACTTAGTTAAAGACAACTGTTAGGGAAAACTTATCCTCACAGCAATGGAGACATTCTGTATTCAATCCCCCTGGAAATACCTTTGGACAGTGTTCAAAGACTGTTCCTGAATAGAAGAAGTCTCTTACGCTCTTTCCTTACACAGCTAAGCATGCTCTCTGGTGTAGTCAGATAGTGACACCTTCGCTTACATATTACAAGTTCATTCATGAACCTGTGCTGGCAGTCCCATCCCTTCTGACTGTTTAGGAATGCACACAAGGTCAAAGAGCTGGATAGCAAGTGGGTGTTCAGACAAGTGCAATACTGCTAGCAAGAAACATGCATGCTTTTAAAGCAAGGGATGTTATTTCTTACTATCAATGAGATAGTAAGATGAAAAATCTCTCTTGGTAGTCATGTTTCTACCTGTAGCTTGTTTGTGTAATCCCTACCCTCAGCTGGAAAAGCTTTGCTTTGGATGATGCTTACAATGAGGAGTAAGACAGAACAGGAGCAGTGTGCTTTTCGTGGGAGACTCTCTCTTGTGGGGGCAGCTATGTTGGGGGAAGGTTACTACCACAGTAGCTGAAAGGACCTCCTGACCTTTATGCTATCTGGAAAATAACTTTTTTTTCTTTTATAACAAATAACAAATTTTTGTGGATAGTATACAGATGAAAGCAAGTAGAATAAAATCCAAATAAATTTAACTGGCTATTAGCTCTTTATTATTTGCTCAGGAGTACCATGTTTGTAGAGCATTCAGCTGTCTGCCACCTGATTACTCCCAAGTCACTTGTCCACAATTTCTAACCTTTTTCTTGTGGCAACTGGCACAACATGTGATTGCACCCTGAGCCCACTGGGTAGCAATAGCTTCTATAGCTGCTGAAGAAAAGAGAAAATCACTTGGAAATTTCATGAGAGATAACCCAGAAATAATAGTGACTTGATGATTCATGTCTTCAAACATAGGGAAATGTAGAAAACCAGCAGAGAGCCTCAAGAAATGTTGAGAATTCCTGTTCCAAAAAACAATAAGGTTGTGTGATAATCATCTCAATACATCAGCAGAAACAGCTCTCCATGTCCATAAAATAAATTAGTCTGAGACAATGCAAACAAAATATTAATGAAGGCTGCATTTGAGATGCTTCATTCAGTCCCCAGCATCTCACTTTATCTGACCCATCTAAATCTTTTCAGGGATCCTTTTTCTCTCCTCTTTCTTTCTAATTACCCGCTCCATCTTTTCCCCTCCTGATTCTCAGCCTAGTCAGCTCCTTCTATGTGGACACTTTCCCTCATAGCTGCCTGACTGCCAGTGTCCAGGAAGGATCTGCTCCCCTTTGTGCTGTGACACCACAGTCCTTTCCCTGCCCGACTTACAACTTCCCTGGCACATCAGGGGCATTTCAGTCGCATCACATCTCCTGAAAACCTGAGGAGATCTTACAGTTTTTAGAACAGACATGGTGTCTTTTTTTTGATTTTTTTTAACCAATCAGCTGACTATCTAATGCTGCTTGGGAGGAAAGGTAAGGTGAATAGGTTGAAATTTTCTTCAAAGAAATATAAGTATGTATTGAAGGAAAACCAGGTACTCGTGTAAGAACAATGTTTGAGATGAATGTCTGTCCAGTCCTATATCCATCCCCATGATATGCACATCTGCTGGCCACACTTTGGCCCTTTCAGTACAGAAGCATCTCCAGTCACTCTGGTCCACCATACTGACATTAAACTAACAAGGAACTGCAGGATATTTTTTCTTGGTAAGAAAGCAAAATCAGATGAATTTGTATCACATGGGAGGAACAATGATGGGACCATGGTTCCATGGAATCAAAATTACCTGGCAGAGAGTGGTAAACCCCTTTGTTTTACCTGAATTAAATAAAACACGTGCTTTTTTTGCATGAGCATTTGCCTCATCACCATGTGTCAGTGTACTTGGGAGGAATTTTATAATAGATGACCTGAGCTTTGGACAGCTGTGGCAGATTACATTTAACTCAGATTGTGGTAAGGTAAACAGATCTAGGTATAGAAAAACTTGTTTATCCCTACTGATAGGATCATCTGAGGCCAGTAACTTGGAAGATATCACAAACTGCTCAGTAAAGAGGCTTGCCTCATGCAGAGCATCGGGTTCAAGAACAGGAGAGTCTATATCCCTAGTGGGCTTCTCATGGATCCCTGAGCTTATACCCTGACATCCATAGGCATCCTCTGCCTTCCTGTGTGAGAGACACATGGAGCAGACTGCTGTGGTTCCCAAATCATTCCCTGATTTGCAGTCCTGGGCAGGAACCTCCCAGGTGACAACAGATCAGCAGTTTGGTGCCCTGAGGAAAGCATGAGATCACTAACTGAAAGAAAAATATTTTGAAGTAGAACATAACCTGAAAACATTAAAAAGCTGTCAAAAAATAACATTTGCAAGATATACTTTTCCCCTCCACTGAGAGGTCCCTTTTCTCTCTTGTTCTATTAATGTCTTCTTTAGACAGCTTTGGTCAGTCCACTTTCACTATTCCATCTCTTTTCTCACAGAGTTTAACTTGCTGTTTCCCCTCACTTGACAGTCATAAACTGATGAAATACGCTTGAAATTTCTTTGGGGACATATCTTTACACCTGATGATTTTACCAATTGCTTCTAGTCTGGGAGCTGTTGCATCACTTCTTTGTTCTT
Source organism: Corapipo altera (assembly GCF_003945725.1). NCBI lineage: Eukaryota > Metazoa > Chordata > Aves > Passeriformes > Pipridae > Corapipo > Corapipo altera. The sequence goes on along the minus strand of NW_020884875.1, from coordinate 20,090,010 downwards.
CTCTCTCCAGCTCCAACAGAATCTTACTGAATAACCTCCTGCCCTGGTGTTGCCCCCGCCTAAAACCATTGCATCACCATATTCATAAGGCTGTTACAGATCAGCTGCATTCCCATCACACTGTGGCTCTGCTGCATTGCTCACTGTGATGAGCTGCCACTGTGAGTAACAGCAGAGCCATACATTCCTGTCTATGACAGGGGTCACAGAAATACAAATTGCTATTGATTTCTTCCTCTCTCTACTGCAAAACACAGAGGAGTTGTCTCTTACCAGCACAAGGATAGTGCTGGCACACTGGGTCTTCTGGCTTAACTCAGATTGCTCAGAGCTCAGCCTCTGAGACCTGCTCTCCTGCATGTGTTCCTCAGGCAGCTGTTTTCATTTCTTGTGGTCAGGAGCCAGTGGGTAAAGTCCTACACCACAGCAGGCAAGAGAAAACTATCAACTCACTTTAGCACCTCTCTAACTGGATTTTTATTATATCAAAACCTCTAAGAACTCTTTTAAGAGTGAATATACAAAATAAAGCAGTGACAAACAGCTGCATATAGCACTTTTGAGCAGAATGATAGTTTAGCCAGACTGGATCACAGCAAATACACTGATACTTTTACAGTGATTGTAGAATTCACTTCCTGAATAATTGCACAATGTATGATGGTAACTGAACTTGTTCATACTACAAGCCTTATTGATCCCAACAGGCAACCAAAACACACAAGCAATGTTCTTTTACTTTGGGAACTGTTACTCAGGTTATCAAATCTTATGATGACGAGAGCTATACAAGTACTGGGACATGCATAAAGCACAAGCACAAGCATTCTCCTTGTGCAATTAGTCCAGGCACATGTAGCATCAAAGGCTGCTGCAAATTCTCTCAAAACAGAAAAAGATGCCAAAGCTGCCATTTCTTAAGTGAGAGTGAATTGTAGCATTAAACCTGCATTATATGGGAAAACTGTGGTTTAAACAGGTTTTAAAATGGCTTTTGGTGGTGTCTTTGCAAACACATGCTTCTTCTTCCCAGCACCCCCCATGTTATCTATGCAGGAATGTCCTGGGAAGGTGTCCTGAGCCCTTCCTGTGATTGGGTGTTCCTGTAAACCCCTTGAGACTTCTAATTGGTTACTCTGTGAATCCTCCTAAACCCTATAAATGTAACATCCCCAACAATAAACGCTCTCTTGCCTCCTCTCCACGCCCGTGTTCTGTGACCTGTCTCCCTGCCGGCCATGGGGCCACGTGCTGGGGGGGAGGGGGGAGCACCTCTCCCCTCCAGGCTCAGGGCCTGAAAAAACCCCTGAGATACCCCTGGAGTTTCCTTTCCCCATCCCTCAAAGCGTCGCAATGGTTCTTCAGATGGAAACGGAACTAGAACTGGGCCAGCCCTACGCCGTGGATGGGGAAGGGATCCAGAGTGAATTTATTTGGATCATCTCCCAGGACACATAAATGTTGATATCTCCCTGAAAATAGGATTGTCATCTTTGTTTCAGTACATACCATTGCTCCCAGAACACATATACTGGATATTGTCTATCTGAGAGCATGAAGGTCCCACCAAGATGCAATCAGAATGCTCCTGCTTTCAAACACTGATTGAAACAAGAGGAAGAGGTATTGTGTCTCTCAGAGGGAAAATTTGGGGACATTGGCTACAGAATTGTTGGAGATTTGGTCTTTTTCTCTCCCCACATTGTTTCCTCTACCAGATTTTATGGAAGCTCACCAATGAAGTCTCTTTCTGAGACAGACAAATCTCTGTGAATCCCAAAGATGGCCTTAAGCTATGCATATCTACTCTTCCTGCTCTTTAAACTGTCTAGGCACAAGATGGCCTGATGTGGAGACCATGTAGCTGCACTAGGGTGATACATTTGCTGAGCTACTAAACCCTGGAGAGATTGGAATGGATTAACAGGAGCACAGGGAATTGCTTTAAGACTTCAGCCAACTTTAAGGCTCTGAAGAGGTGGCACAAATACAGAGCTGGGGCCAGCAGTGCCAGCCACAACTGCATCTAGCAAGCATAAATTGCTCCTGCTGCTTTGCTGCTGCAGTCAAGGCTTTTCTCAGTATTTACAAGTCTTGTTGATTTTAGAAAAATAGGACATGTATCATAAGGCTAAAAACTAAGCCAAAGTCCTGACACACAGTGTGTACCTACAGTGACAAGAATGACTAAGCTTTTGGTGGAGTCTCTCTCTACATGCTCACATATTCAAGTCAGCTGCAGCCTAAATGGGGGACTATAACATCCATGGCTGTATCAGCAATGGGAACATGTGCTGGTGTCAATGTTGAAGCATTTTCAGTCCATCCAGTAGATGTATATTTCTGCACATGTGTGCAGACACATGCCTGCACACACCCCCAGGCACACCAATCAAGCCAGTAAGGAATGCAGCCACTACCCAAGTGTTTCTTGGCAGGGCTCTACGCATTGTGCCAGCCAAGAAAAAAATTCACATTTATAGGAAAACTAACTGCTGTTCTCACCCTGTTACACAGCAAACAAGAGTGTTGCACAACAAATGTTGACACAGCAACTCTCAGAGGAATTTCACAGACAAAATAACCATGAATTCACAAATGCGAATGCAATAACCTGGGATTTCACATGTATTTATTAAGAAATTATTCTCTAGGGGATGAAACCAAGGATATGAGGCGATTATCATAAATTATCTAATATGATCAGGTACTGTACTGTGCAAGTTTAACTTAAAATAACTCGAAGGAACATATAGAGTTTTGCTTGAGGTTTTGTTCAATACTAAAAAGAGATCTTGGTTTCTTAAAATTTCCCAACCCCATTTAGAGATCTCAGATGACTGAAACACTATGGTCAAGTTTCATTTATACTTCAAAAATTGGAACATTTCTGTGGCCTTGAACACTGCCCCTTTGGACTGTTGCCTGTCCCTAATGGACTGTTGACTGTCCCTAATGCATGTTAGAGAATTTCAAAACAGATATGGGCATGTGAATAAAGTAAATCAAGTCTAAGAATTCCTGGGAAAGAGCAAATAATCAGTAAATAAAACTGGACAGGCCTTATTTTACAGTCCCAGAGGCAAAAGGATGTAGCTCAGTTAATTTCCAGTACCATCCCCCCCAAAAAACTGTTGTTGTGCTGGTAACAGTCCATGGCCCATGTGAGTAGTTCAGCTGTGCCCAAATGCTCTTTTAGGGAAGGCCTAGCTAGCACAGACCAAAAGCACATAAAACAATTCAACAGGAAAGATAGTCATGTGCCCCTTTCTAAAGCCCACAGCTTGGTCCTCTTTCATTTTAGCAGCACAGATACCACCAGGCTGCTGGACAGAGCACAGAAATGGTGACCTGTTGGATTCCAAATTTTAGATATCAGAAAAGAAACTGCTCAGCTTAAATAGAAAGCCTTGAGTCAAAGAAGCTGAGGAAAACACCTTTTTAGTAAGTTCATCACTGTAGATTCTTCCTGCCTCCTCAAGCACAATGGAAGAGATTCCTTGCATGATGTTATCAAATGCCCTGCCCAAGCCAAAGAGATCATACGCTGATTTGATCAACACATAGGAAGACTCATTGTGTTTTATCTCTCCTTTTGTGTTACCCATCCCCCCTGTAAAATCATTGCCCAAGTTAAAGTGGTTTTTTCCCATGAGGTAATTCCTAAGACCCCAAAAATGTTAACCTGGGTTTTTTCCCTTACCTCATCCTTGTGAAATCCCCCAATTTTAATACCATAAATATGCAGAACCCCCTGTTGAATATGCAAACTGTGACTCTTTAAATATGAAGTTGTATGTCCAGTAAAGGATTCCAGTTCCTTGCCTCCCCTGAGATCGTGATAGGTCATTGACCTCCACAGTGACCCTCCCTCTGCTCCTTCTGGGGACAAAGAATGTAAATCACTCCTCTCAAAAAATATCCTGAACTTACACAAGAAATTAAATCTTAAAAGGAATTGCTTTATAAAGGAACAGTTCTGAAATAATTCCAGAAAATTAGCCCATTGCTAAAGTCCAACTCTGAAGTGCTATTTATTTGCAAAATGATTTTTTTTCAAGAATGATCACTGGTAATAACAGTAGATCCCAAAATGATTTCTTGAGAGGTACTGGCTTGCCAGGCTTATTTCTACCTTTCAAACTTTTGCAAATGAAATCAGTAGGTCCTTACATGCAGTATAAAGCTTTGTAACCAGAAGTCACAGAACTTTTGTGAATCCAAGGACTGACCATCAAATTTAGCACTGAAAATGTGAGACATAAATCAAGGCATTTGAAGAATGCATTTCCCAGTGGTAGCAGGTCTCCTTCCAATATTCACTAAGATTTTATCTTTTCAGTAGCCAGATTCATGTCAATGTCACAATTACAGGGACCAAGACACAGAAAGAGGGGTTACTAGACATTGAGACATTTTCAATCAAGTGCTGGAAATTTGGTTTCATTCTCTTCTATTCTGCAGCTTTGACAAGGACACAAATATCTCCAGAGATGTCACTATCAAAGGAGAAAAAACTTAAACAGAAAAGATCCTTACTCCCCAGATTTGATAAAAGGCCAGTTTATTTTTGCCTTCTGAAATCTGAAGCATGCTTGTCAAATCCAGCAGCCTGGCTGGTGTGCGTCATGGTTCTTTGTCCATGCAGTTCTTAGACAAGTTGTTTTTTCACAACATCATTCCAAGATGACCACCTTAATGCAATTTAGCTGTGCTAGGGAAGCACTGATAGGCTTCAGTGCAGTCAGGGGTCAGTCCTGCACCCCTCAAAGAGGCTGGTGGCATGTTCAGTGAGTCGTTTTTGGAAAGAGGCTGTGGCAGTGGAACCTATGCCATCTTCTTGATATAACCTGCATCACCTTGGTTAGGTGTGTATTATAAACACCAGGTGTGTATTATAAACAAAATATTAAGTGCTTTAAACCAGTCATGGTTTATTCTGCTATAAGTTTAAGTTGTCTCTAGCTGAGCTGATTTCCAGGAACAGATCTTATTTCTTCTCTGCTGTTTATTGCAGCTCTCTCTTGGGACTAGTAATATGAAGCTATAGATAGGCTGCTTTACAGTGCTGTGTCAGAAAACCTTCCTCAGACACGTAAACAGCCAGCGAGCTGAGGAAACAGCAGATAATCAGCTTTATTTTCTCCCCGAGTGGGTTTTAATACATGGGTCACATTGACCAGAACCTGCAGTGTTTGAGACAGCATTTGACAAGACCTGCTTGTTCAGTAGGGACCTGAAATTCCCACTTGGTGCACAGTTACCTACAGTCACTCAAGTGTGATAGATTTTGTAGTTGATTTGTCTGAAAAATAAGATATCATCACACAAAAGCTAATGCTCTCCTATCAGCTGCACAATTACACTATGCTCACAGAAGAATCTAATAAAAGAAGACGACTGATTTTATTATTTAGCTAGGTCTCAGCAGCAGAGAACAGTAGAGGGAGAAAGTCTCGGTAACCAGGTTATATGCCCAGTAAAGAAAATATTGTTAGAAGTTTGCACTTTCTGACATGTTTTTAATTTCCAGATAAATATGAACTTCACCTCCTTGTCAGGGTGCCACAAGGGCTTTGGTCTCCCTAGGGACCCTCAGAGCAGCAGGCAGCACTTGGCAGTTCAAACCTATCATGGAATCATAGAATGCTTTGGGTTGGAAGGGACTTTAAAGATCTCCTAATCCAACCTGCATGCCATGGGCAGGGACACCTTCCACTATACTAGATTACTCAAAGCCCCATCCAATCTGGGCTGTCCACAACTTCTCTGGACAAGCTGTTCCAGTGCCTCACCACTGTAACACTAAACAATTTATTCCTAATATCTAATATAAAACTACCCTCTTTCAGTTCAAAGCCATTTCCCCTTGTCCTATCACTACACGTTCTTGTAAGACACCCCTCTCTAGCTTACTTGGGGGCCCATATTGGGTACTGGAAGGTGATACAAGGTCTCCCAGCAGCCTTTTCTTCTCCAGGCTGAATGGCCCCAACTCTCTCAGTCTTTCCCCTTAGGAGAGGTGTTCCAGCTCTCTGGTCATATTCATGGTGCTCCTCTGGACTCATTCCAACAGATCCTCTTCCTACTCTATCCCCAGAGAGCCAGGCAACTCTAGCCCTGTGCACCTTCCTGGAAATGGGGACAGGCCAAGGCCAGCAGGGGATATTGTTTCATAAGCAGGGATCCCAACCAATGAGGTCCATGGCCAGGAAGGGCAGGGCCTGATGGCCTTGAGGGGCTGAAATGGATAGGGTAGGGAATTCCATGGGAAGATGGTCTGGGCCGTACATGTGCATATGACCCTCATGCCCTGATGCTTGACATTCTGTATGTGCTCCAGGTAGATGATTTCTCCAGGTAAGGATGATGCTGGATGAAAGACTCTGTTACCCTGCAAGTTATGGAAGTAACAGCTTCCAAAGAGAAAATGGGGATTTTAGCAATCAGTCTTTATCTAAAAGGCAACAATCAGTTCAGCTAAAATAAAGTCTTGTCTGCTCTGGGTTTGGTTATTGCAGGTCCTGGAACAACTGGGCTCACTGGGTCATGAGCAAGGCAGAACCCTGTTTTGTTGGTGGCTGGCTGTGTCTCATACAAATACCACTGTTTCTTCCACCCACATGTGAACAACTCTGGATGGTTTCTAGCTGACAGAGCATGCAGTGGGAAGGAGGCACAGGCACCTCATTTGGTCCTTAACACCCCTCTGGGAGCCAGTCTCTAACCATGAGTTATCACAGTGCTAAATCCCACAGCAGCTTTGGTCCCTTGTGGGTGGAGCCAGTTATTCCCTGAAAAAAGCGGCAATACAAACAACGCTGATCTGGAAGACAATCTGATGCTGGAAATCATATGTTAGGAGTAGATACACTTATCTATTTCAAATACATATATATATTAATTTTTAAAAAATAAAAGAAGTAGGATTAGTGTAATCCAATTTTAGATATCCATAGCGTAAGCATGCGTATTTTTCCTAGTTCCACACTCCCCCCCCCCCCCCCCCCCCGGCTCCCCCCGGCTCCCTTCACAGTCAACAGAGGAAGACAGGCACCTTAAGGGCATGACTCACCCAAACTGTTTTGAGACGTCTACCTAACAAGACAGAAATTCTGTCCTCCAAGGGACAGTTTCTCTCCTCAACTGATTAAAAGGACAGTGAAACATGCTTACCTTGGGTGCAGCCATACACCTTTAGGGGCAATCTCACTCCCAGTAATCAAGGAAGAAAGATTATATTGCCAAAATCCTTCTGCATAGGAAATCTTCACACCTACTCACATATGAATACACAGCCTTGGGAGCCTGTCGAAAGACCCCTTACAGTAATTGAGATCTCTGAACAGGAGGGTTATTATTTTGGTTAAGTTTTGGTTTATAAACCATGTTTCTTGTGGCATCTCTATCCCATAACCCTTCATCAGTGAAGTTAATTCGCTTCTGTTACAGATACAGCTGAAGCACCCCTTTTCTGAAGAAAATAGTCAAAGCCTACTGATCAAGGACTTCTGCGTGACAAGAAACATGATGGACTTCTTCCCCTGAATACACATCTGAATGCACTGAGCTTGAGCTGTCATGAATGCCACAACTTATACTGCTGCTGCAGATGCATTCCTGCCCTGCCTGGAGTGTAAACCCAAGAATACATCAGAGAGCAATGAGCTCTGCAGGAACCCAGTGGGAAAAACCTGGATGATGATCTCTTTTATCACTCACTGGTGAATTGTTACTAGCAAATGCACTGGTACCTATTTTCTACTGTGCTTACTGCATCTAGCAATTTTGCATTTAATAGTCATAGTCTCGTTTTACATCAAAATCTTAAATCAATAGACAATTACCACTCACAGCATTTTAAATAAAGATATCGGGACTCAAACATTGAATACAAGATGTTTTCATAGCTGTAACAAGAAACAGTAATTACTATACCTAAGCAGTGGCTCATCAGCAAAAGTTTGGCTGTTGATATTTAAACCTGTGTATGAGACTTTACTTCAAACTCATGGTGAAAACTCTAGATTACTTACTCCTTTCTGAGGCTGCAGAAGGATAATCACTATAACAGACACTACAGATATATATGCTCAATTCTCTATTTGCTCAAATTTTACATTCTACATTACAATAACTATTTATACAAAAGCCATGCTGAGAAACTCACAAGAGTAGCTGCTGATTGTCCAGCCATTGAGTCATGCCTCAGCTGTCTCAATGTGGAAAGTGTATTCTATACACATTTCACATAGTCTTGTGCCAGTGAAAAATTAGATATGCTGGACTGTTGTATGGATGTTTACATCAATGGAAAGGCTCATGATATTTGTTTTGGATAATGCCTCCTCTCTAATGACAAGAACAAATAGATGGGGGTTTTTTTCTGTGCTGTAGTGAAGCTGCATTACCAAGAAAGCTGTCCCTTGAGAACTGGTAAGGTCTCTGTGACCTTGCTTATCCTGACAGATTCCTTCAGGTTTGCTTTATCTTTCCCAATTATAATTTATCACCCAAGGCAATGATCCATCAAGCCAGGTAGTTGCTTGGAGCTTACAATGGCAAAGGAGGGATGGCATTCCTTGCCCACAGTGAACAAGAAAACTATTATTACCTAATATAAATTATCATATCTAATGAAAAGATAGTTGTTGCAGGAAATATTACAGAACTGCAGTCTTTGATGTGAGGGTTGGGGACCCCTGTGATAGAGCACAGGAGCAAACCCAAAGTCCTTGCAAGTGCAGTCCAAACACTACTGAAGCCAATAGTAAAACTCCCACTAATTTCAGCATGTTGAAGATCTCCTCTGGATTCAGTTTATGACATAATCACAACCTTTTCAGTGAGTGGCAGATGATGTCTCCATTCTGTGCCATAATGCTCAACTGTAAAACAGAAAACTACAGGAGTTACCCCCACCAGCAAGAGAGAACAATGGAAGTTAATGCCAGTGCTAGCACAGCACACAACCACTCTGAAACTGGAGGTGCTGGAGAAATGGGGACAGTCAGAGAGCACTTGGCTGCCTTCTGTTTACCAGGAAGTAACTTTATCTGGCAATTTAGTATGGTGAGAAGTGTCAAGAGAAAAAAATTCCTTTTAGCAGAAACACTGCTAGGCAGTCACACTGGAATCAGAGTCTGGAATGAAAAGCTAGTATTAAGGTTAGAGGGTTGGGAGCAAGAAAACTTCATTGTTTTTCGCTGGAGCAGAAAAGCATACACAACCATTCTGAGTGATTCTTCCCCCACAGAATGCAGCCAGGAAGAAGAAATAAGGGCACTAAAAAAAGAGAAAACAAAACTAAAGACAAACAAATTTACAACCCCCTCCTAGACCACCACTAGCATATTATTATAGATCTTCAGTTGGAGGAGAGAGCTATAGAACTACAAAGGAAAATGTATGCAGGTTTTGGTAAAAATTTTTACTATACATTTTAAACAAGAAAGCATAATGCTTTATTGTATTTAGTTGCAGGATTAATTTCTTCTTTTTCTTGAGCTCCACCCAGTTGAGACTAGCTGCTGTTCTGGGGAGCTTGATAACATTCCAAATGTGTTTCTTTGGACAGAAAAATAACCATTTGACATCCAGCTCGCTACCAGCTCCCAGGTGACTCTGCCCAGCCTCTGACAAGGTGCGACACTTACACATGTGGGGCAGGTTGTTCACCAGTGGACATTTCTCATGCATCATGACATGGGTGAGCAAACAACTGATGCATCAGGCATAAAGGGTTATAATGAATGGGGTCACATCAGGCTGGAAACCTGTCACTAGTAGGGTTCTGCAGGGCTCCGTCTTAGGCCCTGTGCTCTTCAATATCTTCATAAATGACTTGGATGCAGGACTCAAACGGATACTAAATTTGCAGATGATACAGAACCGGGAGGAGCTTTTGATTCCCTCAAAAACAGAGAGACTCTGCAGAGAGACCTTGACAGATCAAAGCACCAGGCAGTCACCAACTGTATGAAGTTTAACTAGGGCAAATGCTGGATTCTACACTGAAGACAGGGCAGCCCTGGATGTGTGTATAAATTAGGGAATGAGATGCTGGGAGAGCAGCACTGTGGAAAGGGTCCTGGGAGTCCTGGTCAACGGCAAGTTGAACATGAGTCAGCAGTGCCCTGGCAGCCAGGAGGGCCAACCGTGTCCTGGGAGGCATCAGGCAAAGCATCACCAGCTGGGCTAGGAAGGGGATTGTCCCACTCTGCTCTGCACTACGGTAGCCCCACCTCAAGTCCTGTATGCAGTTTGGGGCACAACAATATAAGAAAGATATTAAGATATTAGAGAATATCCAAAGGGGGGCAATGAAGATGGTGAAGGGGCTTGAGGGGAAGCTGTATGAGGAGCAGCTGAGGGCACTTCGTCAGTTCAGCCTGGAGGAGACTGAGGGGAGACTTCATTGTGGTCTACAATTTTGTCTCAAAGGGCAGAGGAGGGGCAGGTACTAATCTCTTCTCAGTGGTGACAAGTGACAGGACCACAGGAACAGCATGAAGCTGTGTCAGGGGAGGTTTAGATATCAGGAAAAGGTTCTTCACCCAGAGGATGGTTGGGTGTTGGAACAGGCTCCCCAGGGAATTTGTCACAGCACCAAGCCTGACAGAGTTCAAGAAGCATTTGTACAGTGTTCTCAGGCATATAGTATGATTCTTGGGGTGTTCTGTACAGGACCAGGAGTTGGACTGCAATGATCCTTGTGGGTCCCTTCCAACTCAGGAAATTCTATAATTCTCTGATTCGATTTTATGCTCTTTTTGCCTGATTTTCATTATTTCGATGACTGCTGATGAAAAAAAGAAAGCGACTTCCTGGTTTCTCCTTTTCAGAAAGCAAGTTTACATTCCTTAGCTTTGTAAAATTGCTAGTGTGGAAGGGAAAATTCTGATTGTAACTGCTCAGCAGTTATGATCTGTGATCAAGGAACGATGGGGGAATGGACCTACGGTTGAGCTGAGGTGCTCCATACAGGTGCTCTCAGGACTGGTGCTGGTGCAAGTGTATACAGGGAACCTGCTTGAGATGCATCTTTGCAGACTCCAAGTAGAACCCCTTCAAGTAGAACCTAGTATTGCAGTGCATCTGCCCAATGCATTGTTCATTAAATGCTTCTTTTATATTTAAGTACAAACACATGCTTAATTCACCTCAAAGGATACCATAAAAATTCCCCAGTAGTGTCTAAAGCTCAAACCCATTAAACAAGCACAAAAAGCAAACACCCCTTCCCTTCAATTAAAAATCACATAGTTTTGAAGACTTCACTCAGTTATTGCATAATTGTGTTTTTTTAGTATTTTGTATTTCTCCTTGAGTTTGTACCATGAGTGCCTGTACAGGTAGCCTCCTGCTACCCCCTCCTCATTTGGCATCAGAAGGAATGTGCACTGGTGCTGAAATGCCTGGTCTGCCTGCCTGGATGGTACAGCAGGTACTCAGCCACTGAGACAGCCAGAATGCACAGCAGTCACAAGCACAAGGACAAAGAAACAAACAGCTGAGGAAAGGAAACGTTTCACACTGGACTAAGGGAGACTAGAGGCAATGTTTCTTTTTCTCCCTTCCCATCTGGTCCCCTCCCTCCCTCTGCACATCCGCAGAATTGCCAGCAGTGGCAGCAGTCCCTATATCCCGCACCCTAGATCGTTTTCAGATAGGAAAAAGCCCACTGCCACCCTTCAACCAAAAATCTGATAAAGTGAGCTCTATTTTTTTTCTCATCCTTTGTTTTTATCTCCTTGTTGCTTCATATTTGGTTTTTTCCCTTGGCTCAACCTGTGCTTGACATGGTGATCATGGTGTCTTGCAGAGAGTCGAAAAGTCATGCCAGGCAGTTCCTATGTTCTAGCACCTTCAGTTTGACGCCTGCACATTTCATGGCTGCCAGCACGCAATGACTGACTGTCCTCCTCCTTCCTGTCGACTCCATTTGGATGCAATGAGGGTGGCTGTCTTCTTTGGGGCACTGGTAAGGTATCAGGCAGGAGCACTGGGTCTGTGTCTCTGGGAATGAATGTGTGGAAATTTAGCAAAAACTGTGATGACTAAAATCAAATTTTATAGTTTGATGACATTTCAAAGTCCAACAGGGAAAAACATCATTGGATGTTTGTGGTATATTAGTCACAAAAAGCCTGTACTGCATACACTAGATGGTAGGATATTAAGAATAATCAGCTTTAAATAGCAGGTTTTGCAGTAATGGCCCATACAGAAGCAGAATTGATCTAACTATTTTTTTCCATTGGCTTTCCCTTACCTTTCTTCCAAACAAAAAGATATTAAGTTGACTTTCTGTTCCCAATTATCCTTGAACACAGTCTTGCTATGAAATGGAGTCTTAAGGTCCATATTGTGTCAGTTCCTATTTCATTAAAGCTCTTTATGAATGCTAAGCTACTTGCTGCTGGCCTGTGGTAAAGCTCTGTCCTGGCAGTTATTTCATTACCCATTTCTGATCTAATCAGGTTCTGACTCTTTATATTCTTTCCCAGAAATTCCCTAGACAGGAAACTAAGTTTCTGCCTTCACTTTCTTAAAACATGAGAAATGTGTCCTTTCCTCCATTTAGCTGTTTTCAAGGCACTGCAGTATCTTCTGCCTCTGTGTTGATACCTACTACTCACTCTCAGGAAAACCGGAACTTTCATTTCCTAAACATTTGTGCATATTCGTGAAAAGTAGACTTCTGTGGAGATGGTGAGAAGTCCAATTCAAATCTCTTGAGTATTACAATGAACACTAATTTTATTTAATGTATTTTTCTCCCCTCTTATTTTTTTTTTTTTTTTGTACAGGGCTCCTCTGTAGGCTTTTGAGAGAAAAATACTGAAGTGCTGGCACAGGATCTAGCCTTAAGACACTGGCACAGTGGGAGCACAGCTAGTCTTCTTACACAGCCTGGAATAAATAAGCCCAATGTTTTCTTAAAATTATAACCACTTTCCCAGGAGCAAAAGGTGCCTAGAGACTCCACCAGAGCATGTCTCCCAACAGACACACCTGGTCATGCCCTCTGCTCAAGCACTGCACGGAACAACATCTCATGCAGTAATTTTACAGCCTCCTGCTTCAAATCCTATGATGCAGAAATCTTTCATCTTTAAACCAGGGTTTTAGGATTGCTGCATGCTGCTGTTGCTTTATTTGTCGTTAAGGAGACTGGTGTGATAAGGATCATGGTTGTCTCTGGAAGCAAGTGCAGGAGTGAGGGTGTTTGCCACTCAGCCTTTTCCTAACAAGCGCTTGATGTGCAGAGCCAGCCAGCACCTCAGACATTTACAGGAAAACCTACTGCTCTTATCATCTGGTTACAAGGTAAATAGACAAATTGCACAGCAGTGTTTATAAAATAATCCTCTTAGGGATTTGACCTGCTTAGCTAGTTCATTAAAACTCTTAAGCAGTGTTTTCACATATGGGTATTTGCAAATTTTACCATTAAAATCCCATTAAGCCTGGTGGCCCCAGTCTTGCTTTTGAAGTAGTATCATGATCTAATTTCACAATTTAATTATATGCTATAGAGGGTGTGGCCCAAATTAATTCCTGAAGAACAAACTAGTGGTTAGTGTCTCACAGGGAATGGGTGATAATATTACCAACTACATTCTTGTGATTAAAGGTTCAACTGTTAATTCTCCTGGAAAAGTTCCCTTAATATCCAAGTTCCTCTTATGCCTTTCTCATGGGAAGTAAAAACGATAGAGTAGTTGTGGGTGAAGGGAAAAAGCACATATTTAAGTGTAACACTTGATAAGAGGGACTCAGGACTTACTGCATTTCCACACTCCTTGTGCCCAAAGGGACCACAACATCTATAAATACCATTCTTGGAGCAGTGAAAGAGTCAGCACATTTCACTTTCAGATCCAAAGGGCTGGATAAATCTCACCATTCAGAAGTCATACCTGGACAATCCTCCCAGTCATAGCAGGTGTCATAGCCACAGGGCACTTTCTTCAAGCTATTTGTAGAGAGCTTTGCCCTTTCAATAGCCCAGTCTAGGTTGGAATCACCATGACAAGGGCCAGCATGCATGAAATGAAATGACTGCTCTCCAAGGCACATTTCAGCTGAATACTGACAGCTGGGCTTGGTTACATTCTGTTCAGAAACAGCATGTAGCACACAGATCTCTTCTGAGTAGTAGCTGCCCAAAGGAAGTAAAGAAAAATTATTTTAGCAGTCTGTGGAACAAGTCCGTGGTTCCAAGTTCTCCACCAGCATCGGATGAAACACAGCAAAGCCATGGCCAGGCCGGATACTGGTCTAAAGACCTAAGGCTGTCCCAGCTGCTGCAGGACTTGGACCTGTAGTGGTTTGAATCAGGTTTTTCCCCTGCAGTTGAAAATGGTAAAACCCCAGGGGGTGGTGGCCCTGGAAGTTTTGAAGTTTTCTCCAATGAGTGATTCTGCAAAATATAAGCATATCACAACTAAATGGAAGAGTTGTAGTTTTGGGTTGAAGAAGAAGTAGCCATGTTCTGAAGCCATGAGCTGAAGGGGAAAGAGCCCCTCTGGGGGGCCACGGCCCCCCCAGCCCCTGGCTGGGGTCATAGAAACTCAGAAACAGTGTTAAGCTGGACTATGTATCTGTAGCTATGAAGGCTGGGAGTTTTCTCTCCACCGTGGGCAGCGGCAGGAGTAGCGGTAGCCGGCACTGACTGGAGAAATGGTGGCACAGAGCCAGAAGAGATAAGACGAAGCAGCAAAGGCATTACAGCCAAGCAGGAGAGAACTACTGGAAGGAAAGCCGAGAGAAAGTCAGCAGCTGAGAGACAGAGTTTTGGGGGTAAGAACTGAACCAGACCCCCCAAAAACCCTTGGAGACCCCTCCTAGAGAGAGGAGGAGGAGATGGACTCCTATTTGAGAGGAGTCTTGGAGTATAGCAGTACCTGAGAGAGAGGAGCTAAGAAGCTCAAAGACGTCCCGGAGCTGGACCGGGACGGCCGGATGGAATGCAGAGGGGGGTGACCTTGCTCCCCCCGCTGCTGCTGCCACGTTGGCAGTTGAGACAGAGCACAGGAGCTCTGGTGGAACGCTTGAGGCAAAGACTTTCAACTGAAAGCTGCCCAAGATGTTCTGACTCAGGGGTGAATCCCCTGAGGAAGGGACTTTCATGAAGATGCCCCTGCATTTCGTGATATGCCTGTGGTGAAGCGAGTTTTGTCCCTGCTGGCAGTCCACAGGTGAGGCCTTCGCTTGGAGTTGAAGGAGAGCGGAGGGGCTTGGAAACCCCCTTGTGTGTATTGAAAAGAGATCCAGCTACAACAATCCAGTTGCAACTGCTGCATGGAAGACAGAAGAGGAGCTGCTGCCCTAAATGTGGAAGGGATCTGTCCTTCTTCCCTCCTGGACTTTTATTTGGAGGGGAGAAGAGATCTGATCCATTGTAAATACTTATGTCATCTAGAGATAGTTGAGATTGTGTGTATAATGTATTATAATATTTATTTGTACAGTCATTGTAATATATTCCCTTTTCCCCATTTTGAGTCTGGTGTTTTGTCTAGAGAAAATCATCCAACATTAGGTTGAGATGTGGGAGGGGGGATGGAGCTAGGGAATTAGATTTTGGGAATCTCAAACCATGACAGGACCTGATACAAGTACTGTGAGATGAGGAAGCTGTGGTCCCATCCAACAGATAGGAGGTAAAGGACATGTGCCTGTAGAAGAAAAAGGATGTGAAATTTCCGCAGGCTCTGGTATGGCTTTTCTGAGTTAATGTGTTCCTGCAAGTCTGCCTCTAATGCACAGTTATCTTGGGGCCAAAAGCAGGCAAAACCAGTCGAACTACTTGTAATTTCTTTCTTTACATATTGCTCTTGGTTACTGAGTGGATTCATTCCTAGAAAGTGCATGCACTTCCAAGCAACATAATTTTGTGGAGCTTAGTCTCTTCCCAAAGAGAGAATCATAAAATCATAGAATGGCTTGGGTTGGAAGGGACCTTAGAGGTCATCTAGTTTCACCCTTGCATGCTCTTTGTGCAAAATGATGACAGTGTGAATTTAGAAATTGGAGAAATGAAGAAAATAAAAGAAAGAGTTGCGAACTTCAGTAGCAGATGGCAATGTAGATTGAAAGGATGGGTTATGGTGTGTTGTTTCCTTAATGTAATTAGGTACATTAAGTATGCATTAGGAACAGCATTGCCAGTAGGTCATGGGACATGATCCTGCCCCTCTACTGAGACCTGGTGAGGGCACATCAGGAGTGCTGTGCCCAGTTCTGGGCCACTCAGTTTAAGAGAGACATGGAGCTCCTGGACCAGGTTCAGAGGAGGGCAACAAAGATGATTAAGGTACAGGAACATCTCTCTTATGAGGAAAGACTCTCTTATGAGGGAGCTGAACGTACTCAGCCTCAAGAAGAGACAATTTTGAGGGGATGTCATCAATGTCTATCAGTATCTAAAGGGAGAGCCCCAAGAGGATGCATCCAGGCTCTTCTTGGTGGTGCCCAGCAATAGGACAAGAGGTAATGGGCAGAAACTGATGCACAGGAAATTCCATCTGAATATGAGAAAGAATTTTTTACTGTGCAGGTAATTGTGCACTGGAATGGGTTGCCCTGAGAGGTTGTAGAGTTTCCTTCACTGGAGATATTCAAGAATCATCTGGATGCAATCCTGTGCCATATGCTCTGGGATGGCCCTGCTTGAGCAGGGAGGTTGGACTGGATGACCCACTGTGGTCCCTTCCAACCTGACCCGTTCTGTGATTCTGTGATTGTTCATTTATTTCATAGATTATAAATGGGGTTGTAATTTGCACACAGAGGAATAGCTAGCTAGTGTCTGAACAGAGAGCTGTCTTGATTTGCAGTTATCTTTTGCTGCTCTTCCTGTTCTATGTCATAATGGCCTCTTGGTCTATCATTACAGAAACTTCGACTTTTCTTCTGAATGTGCTTAACTTACCCACAGTCTTCTTCTGGAGACATACAAACACACTGAGATCCAACCTGCTTTTGTCCTAGACTGCAAACACCTCTAATTTTAGATTGTACATCTGAAACAAAAGAGTGAGAATTATTGTAACTAGTAAAAATGAACAGAAACATCTTACACTCCTGGCCTTAAAAGCTAAAATGGATTTATTTCTATTCATCCCACATTTATCTCTTCAGAAGCTCCCATGGTTGGGATGCTACATGTATTTCCATCAGTTTTTTTGCAAAAATCACTGGAAAATTCTGTCCAAGAAGAGAAGCTGAAGTGTCAATAGATTGCATTTTCCTACTTCGCTTTCATAAAACCTTCTTATTACAGTGTGGTTTGATTTGGTTTTTAAGAAAACAGTTGCAGTGTCTCAATTTCATTATTAAAGTTTACAGCATATTGCACCCAAAAATTATAAATTTGATGCAGGAGTTTGGGGATGAAATTATATGTCACCATAGTAGGCACAAAGTAAAACAGCCACTCTGTGTCTTAAACCCCTCCTAGTTCCAGCTAGCTAAAATAAACAGTGCTGTTCATACCAGCAATATAGAAACAGTGAAGTATCTGCAGGCATACTGACCTTTCTTACATGTAATAGACCTCGAAATAGGAGGTATCCAGGACAGATCTTTCCCACAGGTATACTTTGTGTGACCACTGACTATAAACCCAGCTTGGCAGCTCAGCTTCATGGTGTCACCGATATTGTACTGTTGCTTAAATGGGGAAATTGTGACACTGTCAGATATTGGTGGCCTGAGGCATACTGAGGCTGCAAGAAACAATAAAAAAAACATAGTTCTTGTTGTGTTTATGGTGTGTGGAATATTTACAGCAAGTCATAATGCTTTATCTGAAGAGCCATATAAAGACATTCAGTAACACTGAACATTTGATTGACGTTCAAAACCAATAAAAAATTATCACAATTAAGTCTAGAAATTTTCAGTGCATTGCCATAGCCTGTAAAATATTTTTAAAATAATAACTAAATAATTACAATAATGTTTCTAATGTATGCCAGTGTGAGTAATTTAATTTTGCACTTTAAAAATAGTAGGAATGGCATTAAAAACACATTTTAATTTTTCTTTTGTAAATTAAACAAAATGAATGACAATAGAAAGCTCCTAAGTATATTCAAGTAACTTTTTTTTATGTTAAAATGAACACTAAGTCAATGAAATCACACCAAGTTCTAGAAAACTACTGAAATCTCTCCTGCAAGCAAACGCAGGCCAATTCTGATCTCTAAATCTTAACTGCACTATAAATACTTCAAGGCATTGATTTATGGTGGAGATTCTCAAGGCAGCCTGGGAGGTCATGGTTAAAGACACATCATCCATTTAATACAAAAAATAGTAGACAAATTTCTATACAAAGAGTTTCTTCATCATAATTGTATCAACCTAAAGATATCTGAAGTCTGAAAACAAAAGGTGAGTCCTTTTGCAAACGGTATTCAAAACTAGACAAGAGAAGTACCTCGTAGCATCCATCTGAGAGTTCTCTAATGCACTGGATATTACAATACCCTTACAAAGAGCATAATAGTAACACTTCTGAATTGAAAGAGGAGCAATGTAGTGACTCAGTATATTTTTGCCATCTCTACATGCAATACCCTCTTAAAATGCAATCTTTTCAGATGTCATTACAGATTCTTTTGTTAAAACCTTTATTAAAATCTTTTTCACGTCTTTTTCTTTCACTTCTATTTTGTTGCCGGGCTAAATTAGTTTCCTTTCTTACGTTGGCATTCAACATGTTGCTGTGTCCAGGTTTGATCTGGCAGACACCAAAGGTATTGATAGCCAGTGAGGCTATAACCACTCACACAGGCAATTTCAACTTCTTCCCCCACAGCATACTGGTTCTTTTCATTCTACAAATAAAAAAAAAAAAGAAAAAAGAAAAAAGAAATCAAAAAGTCCCTCAAAATTCTATGGTAATGAGACTGGAAATTGTCAAAGGAAACAGTGGCAAAACGCTGATAAGATGTAATGAATTCATGCTTTTCCTGCCCTGGAATAGGAGTCATCCACTCACCAGTATAATGATAAGTTTGCCCAGTTGCACTAACTGATGTCATGATTACAAAACAAGAATTCAGAGACCACTTGAAATGGGTTTTACCCTGACTTTTCTTCAGTTGCTGATGTACTGTGGTGGATTAGAGTCCCACAGAACACCACGTACATAGCAACACACTCACAAGCATAGTAGCTAGCTTGGATATCAGGCAAAGAAGGTGTAAAATTTCCCATGTCTGCAACTATACACTTTGCTTCTGTATCATTTTTCATGCTCACCCTGATAAAGCCGTATTCTGGTGGGTCTGGCCTGGAACATCCAGACTCAGGTTCACCAGTCAAGACATTCTCTTCTTTTCTGGCTCCATCATCATTTATACAAGGAGCACCTCTGAAAAGGGAAAATTTGCTGTAAGGATGTATCTGAAGCATTGGTGTCACCAAATAACAATGGCAAAATGTCAGGAATGTTCATCAGGAGAGCTGCAAGTGTGTCCTGTCCCCCCTCCCCGACAGTGAGAAAACTTTATTCTGTCAAATAAAAGACTGTAGACAAAAAACTGCAGGTGTTGATAGGAGGAAGAATGTGAGAGCAATAAAAAAGTACTAAATACATCTATCAACATAATTAAATACATATTTTTATAGAGTAGGAAAAAGAGTCAAAGAACAGGATAACAGGAAGTCTCTAAGCAGTCCCTGTAATTCTGTTGCCACCAGGCAGTGGTTAAAGGAGGCTGGTCTCTGTCAGCATGGAGCTGTACAGCCCACAGGGTCTAACTGAGATGAATTACAAAGAACCATGGAACCCAGTGCTTGTAATCCTCTCCCGTTCTCTCTGGAATCTCTTCTGCAGCCACTACAGCAGGGATAGTGAAAATCTTGCTTCAGCTCTTGGTCCCAGCAGAAAGACTGAAGCCTTGCACTTGAAAATGAAAAAACTTGAGCCAGTTTGGGGCTAGAATTTGAAGTTGAAACTATGCAAAACAGGTAAATCAGACATACTTAAAGTGGGAATACGAAAAGCTTGGTAGCTTCATTGAAATTCTGAGTCTGTGTTCAGATATAAATTGCTAAGAGAAGAGGATGCGATAGTAAAAAAATGGAAATTGTGAACTCCCATGAACTAAAGCAGATGATTTTGGACAAAAAGCTGTGCAAAGCAGCATACGAGAACTACAGGCATGGAATTCATCAGCAATTTTCTAGGAATAAACAATTAATAAAACCAAGTTTGCATCAAGTTGCAGAGATTTTCAGACTTTTCCTTCTCTCTGATCCACCACAAGAGTTCAGAGAGTAGTGTTGTCTGCTATTTCTCCTTGATAGTCACAGAGCTACTCTGGAGGGCATCTTAGTTGTCCCATGACTACGGAGTTCTTTTAATCTACTATTTTCTTACCTGTCTGTGAACACAGAGACATAACAGTCCTCCACTTCTTCCCTCTCTCCTTCACATGGCTTCCCACCGTTCATTGGGGAGGGGTTGTTACATTCTCGTGTCCTTCTCGTTTTGAAGGAAGCATCGCATGAAGTCCACTCAGACCAGCAACCCCATCTGCCATCTACAGCAACTGCAAGAAACAAAAGAAACATCATCTTTTGGTAGATCTGTACGATACACAATATTTCTTTTAAGGCCACATATGAGAGGGATGATGGTAAATTCATAATAGCCTTTTCAAAGGATTTAAAATTGTTACGGTTAAGAGAGTAGATTGTATCTAAAGTGCCAAGTTTTCCAAAAGGTGGCCACCCAAATTCCAAACTGCTTCATGAAAACCTAAAATATATCTACTTTTCTAGTTTTGATTGCAAGTAACATCCAAACCCAGCAGCAGCTTATTTTTTATTTTTATTGCACATACAGGTGTATGAGTTTTCATAATGCTGACAACATTCTGAGATAGGTCAGTATTTAATGAGTTTTTAAATAAATATGAGCTCTAACACCATGTTTAAATCCCAAATCTACATCTCACGCCAGTTAAATTAAAACGTTACTACTACTGACTTCTCTTAACCCCTGGCATATGTTATCTGTACACACCCTTTCTTTACAGCATACAATATACTTTCTACATCCATTTCTAACTGTGTATCTTCAGCTGTTTATTTCTTTCAAAATATTTCTTTATTGGGATCAGATAATGAGACCTGTAGCTACATAAGTGACTTTCTATTCTGTCCACTTTTGGTCCTGGAATATAAATATATGTTTCCCATGAGTATGGCACTAGTGCCAATTTCATTAAAAAATGATTTTGCATTAAACTGTTCTTTAAATTCTCCAGAACAATGATTATGTTCCCTCTCCTTATGACAACTGTGTTTTCCTTCTATACTATAATCAACAGGTTTTATCTTCATTAGCCATTTGGTCTTAAGCATAATACACTATAGGGAAAACTAAGGAATGGTTTCTTAATTTTTGCATCAATAATCTTTGATCTCAACTTCACTCTTATCGTTGAACAACTCATTCATTATTATCTTAATCACGTAGGTAAGGAATCTTTCGTCTTATAATATCTTTTGAGATGTGTTTATTCAGTTTGATTCTTTTATCTTTAATCCTACCTTTATTCCTATACTTTGTGGACATTGGCATGTGGTAAGAAGTGCTATGGATTTAGTAAGGGAAGGTTATGTGAAATTAATCACTGACAAATGGACGCCAGAAGGACCATGTTTACATTATGACATTGTCACCCCAAATACCTGACTTGTAGCCTGGAGCTCGTGTCTCACAGGTTTTGCCGTAGGTGCCAGCCTGGCACAGGCAAAGGCACTCTGTCCCAGAGAGTACAGGCCTGGCATTGTTTGGGCATGGGGCACACTGGCAAGGGTCAAACCTGCCCGCATATTCCCTCAGGGCTCTCCTCAGGTTACGGCGTTTGGTCACAGCACATGGCACGTTCCTCACCAGATCCACAATGGGCGACACCTGGTAGACAAGTTCAGTAAGCAGCTACCTTAACATGGCAGGGTCCTTCTGGGTGTAGCAGAAGGATTTTAAAGGCACTAGAGCTTACATATGAAGCTATATCACACAGGAGTTGGATATGTTGAAAGTTATGGATACTTTAAAGGAGCATGACAGTGCTATACATCTATATTATCCCATTCATACTGCTTTTATTTCCCCAGTTTAGGGCTCTGTGAGCCAGGGGAAAATCAACCAAGTGGGATGTGGCTGGAGTCACCTGGTCTGTTCAGCCTGGAGGAGACTGAGCGGAGACCTCATTGCAGTGACAACTTCCTCATGAGGGGAAGGGGGGGAAGACACTCATATCTTCTTTGTTCTGAGCAGTGACAGAACCCAAAGGAATGACCTGAAATTGAGTCAGGAGAGGTTTAGGTTGGGTAATAGAAAAAGGTGTTTCACCCAGAGGGTGGTTGGGCAATGGAACAGGCTCTCCAGGGAAGTAGTCCCAGCACCAAACCTGACAGAGTTCAAGAAGCATTTGAACGATACTCTCAGGTAGATGGTGTGACTCTTTGGGATGGTCCCGTGCATGACTCGATGATCCTTCTGGGTGCCTTCCAACTCAGCATATTCTGTGATATTATTTCTTAAAATTGAGGACACTATAGATGATATGGGGTTTGCTTACACCCAGAGTCTGCCATGTCAGACTTCCCTACACTGCTTTCAGGAGCACAGCAGATGCAGCGGGAGAAACCTCACTGCATACTGCATTCAGGCAGGTTTTGCTTTTTGCCTCAAATGCTTTGCTTCTGCTACTGAGGAGCTGCTGTGCCAGCCAGGGAGGGAGACAGCTCAGTGCACTCACAGCAGCAGTGGCATACTGGGTTGAATGAGCGGGACAGAGACACGGGGGATTGCTGGCTTTTTTCAGTTCACCTATTTGACATACTCTGCAAGATATGCCTTACAAGAGAATGATTACAGGGGAAAAAAGCATTTCCAGCATCATGCACTGTTTTACTGCAGAGTAACTAACCCCTGCCCATGCCAGCCTGCTGGTGCCAGAGCAGTCAATTCATACTCCTCAGTCTTACTCCCACTGTCCACAGACCATGCAAACCTGGTGTGGTTTATAAACCCAAACAAGTAGTCCTAAAAAATATTTTGTATATTTATGTTAATCCTGTATGTATGTGCATTCATATCACACACAGCATCATCTCTATTTACATGAAAGAGCACCTGCAGAGCTCTCTGAAGAGCTGCTAACTCATGAGTCTGTGCTATCTCAGTGTTTTTCTTATTGTTCTCTTACCTCATAGTCAATCACCACAGGATTGTCCTTTGCTGATTCCAGCCAGTTTGTGAAGACTGTGTGTCCTGGAAAAGCTCCCTTTTTCTCCCAGGCCAGAGCTGCTGCATACTCTGACCTGCCACCTTTTACTAGGGAGACTGACCGTTCTGATGACTCCAAAATGGAACCTGAAATGGGATTTAATCATAGTATTTTCAAACGATGGCCTCCAAAGACAGTGGATGTAACAACAGAGTTCTAACAAAAAGTGTAAAAGGATATAAAAGAATACATTAAGATTTATTTTTTGAAGCTACCCTTGGAAAAATGAAGTCTAAGCTCAGAAAAACAATCCCCACTATGACACTATGACAGCAGCCTGCCATAAGATTCCATATGTGTTTGAGACATGAGCCATGGAGATATGCAGAACTGCATAAGACAGTCGTGGAAAATGCCTCCTCTAGAACACACTGCAAGGCAGGATATTTAGTCCTAGCTGTAAACACCTAAGTAACAGAAATTGATCGACTAATGAGGACAAAAATATGGTGGACAGAATGAAATTCCTATTCTTAGTGATGAAGAACATAACTCTTACCATTCTTGTGGAAAATGCACCAGCTTTCTGCAGTTTCTGAGACACATTTCTGGCACTCCTATACCTAGATGTCTGCTTGGCATAAGGAAGGTGGGAGGGGAAGGTCAGGTAGTGTGTTATTGCTGCCCAACTCTCTCAATGAGCCCTGATCAACCCTTAAAGAAGATCCAGGGCTCAACTATGAATACCTATTTCTACTTGTGCTTATCTTCCATTTTAGGATGCCTGGTCCTGGACTCAAGGCCATGGGGAATGTTTGTCAGATCCATGACTGATTGGAGAGCCAGTGCCATGGGATACCCAATGATGGTGTTCCAGAGCAGAGGAAGACTGCTCTTACACCATAATTTCATTTACAAGTAAGGTGATGATTTCAATGCTTGCATCAGATGCAGACAATGGCTCCTCTGACAGTGGTGGAAGAGCATCCATAGCTCAACAAAGCTGAGAGGTCATCTGGAGCAGCTGAGAGGAATGGTATCTCTCAGGGTAAGTAACAGGACATGGTCCTTGTTCTCATCATGGTCACCTTCATGTCTCACAGTCATCCTGTTTGTGGTGCATCTGGTACTGACTTTCTTTTTCTTCCGGAAGAACACACGCTTGGTGGTTTCTGTTCGGACACACTCTGTTGATTCATCAATTGACAGGCCTAGAAATAACACAGAACAGCAGCTTCATCACCATAACATGATACATGGCAGGCACCCTGCCCCCAGGTTCCTACATTGAGGTGACCCAGCAAGTTTCCCTGCTCCTCACCCATCACTGGAAACTTCACTTCTGCAGGCAACTGCTTCCCCAGATACAAAGAGTGTTGGACTGATTTCCATTTCTGTGGTATTGCTTTTTCATTTTGACAGTCTGGCAGTCATAAGAAAATTTTAGAGTAATTTCTAATCCATACCATAAACTTTATTAACTGTATCTCAAAAAGTACCACTTAGACCTCTGAGTCCCACACAACTCTATGTTGGAATACCTTTTTCTGGTGACCCGTGGTCTTGATCTGAATGTCTTAAGTGGCTTCCCTGAACACAGTGACATTTATCAAATAAAGAATCTCTTGAACTTTTCAAATTAAGACAGCATAGAGCAAAATTTTTTCTTGCTCTGTATGTAGGTAAGGTGAGTAATTCCTATGTCTGTGAGAGTCTAAAGAATTTCTTGCTGTTGAAGAATGTGGTGTAAGACCTAAAAGCAGTGATAAGAAAAACTGGTAAACAAATATTTTCTTGTTAAAGATTACGTACCCGAGTTCTGCAGTTCCTCAGAGCTGTACTGGTAAAGAATGTCATAGGAACCACCCATCTTCCCAGAGGTGTAGTAATGAGTGCCAAAGTCATCAAATATTCTGCTGTATAAAGCATAGTTGTACTCCAGGGGCAGGTGGTTAAGTGCTTTCAGAAAGACGTCTGAGAGATGCAGATCTGACTCTTTCATTGTGAAGTTTGCAACAGAAATTACTTTATGGACTCTAATAAAGTTGGAATTCTAGAAATAAGAAAAGGGCAGTCTTAGCACCTTCAGAGGGAGTTAAGTGCAGAAAGTAGAGGAACCAAGAGTATATCCTGATATACGTTGCAAGAACTAAATAATCCTGTATATCATGACGCTTTAACCATGAACAAACTAGCTCTGGGTTTTCCAAGAGTTCTGTGAGGTTCTTGAAGGCTTCCTTACATATTCGGAGTATATAGCCAATATTCCAATATTTGTATTCCAATAAAAAAATAGGACTCATCAGGCACCTACCAATCCGAAAGGATTCTTGGCATAAAAAATGCACCAGCAGCTGATCAGACAACCACAAGTTTCAGAGGAAAAGCTTCACCTTATAATGATCTATGGGTTGTTTGCAACTAATCTGGAAGTGAGTATTTTGGATCCTAACTCACTGTTATAAAGTTCCACAATTTATCAATCTAGTAAAACTAAAATGAAACTGTAGGGTTAAAGACCTTATCGAGTTCAGGTGTCACGCTGTTAATGAGAGGTAAAAAGAGAATGTTCAAACACTGGGAACATGGAATCATAGGATATCCTGAGTTGGAAGGAACATCTCTTACATGTAGGGAAAAATATATGCTTTTGAAAGAGCTTGTTGTGTTTTTTCAATGCTAGAGGCTGTTTATGTGGGAGTTGAACTAAATAGAAAGGAAAGGAATAGCAAATACTGAAAAAAGGGATTTCTAAAGTGAAAAAGGAAACTGATAGCCCAAGGCCAAAGCAAAAAGATCAAGAGAAAAAGGAGGGGCATGAAACAGGAGCAAATGACCAAACAGCAGATAGGAAAGATTCATTATAAAGCACTTTATACAATTACTTATTTATACATGGCTTCTTCTGTTGGATTATGATACTCTTCTCCGCCACACTTTCTGAATTTTCAGCAGTGCCAGATAACATTTCAGTTATGACACAAAATTCTAGGTCACTTTGGCAAATATCGATTCTAAATCCTTAGTTGGTTTTATCATGCACTTGCATGCAAGCTGGGCAATCCCAGGCATGAGTACAGACTGGGAGAAGAACCCATCGAGAGCAGCCCTGGCAAGAAGGACTTGGGGGTGCTGGTGCATGAAAGGCTGGACATGAGCTGGGAATGTGCAGTCACAGCCCAGAAAGCCAAATGTGTTCTGAGCTGCATCCAAAGCAGTGTGGCCAGAAAGTCAAGAGTGGTGATTCTGCCCCTCTACTCTGCCCTTGTGTGACCCCACCTGGAGTTCTGCTTTCAGGTCTGGGGTCTTTAGCACAGGAAAGACATGGACCTGTTGGAGTGGGTCCAGAGAAGAGCCAGAAAAAAGATTAGAAGGCTGGAGCACTTCTCCTATGAGCACAGAATGAAAGAGTTGTGGTTATTCAGTTTGGAGGCCTTCAGGGAGACCTCACTGTGAGCTTTTGGTGCTCAAGGGAGGTTTATAAAAAAGATGGGGACAGACCTTTGAGTAGGGCCTGCAGTGGTAGGACAAGGGGTAATGGTTTCAAGAGGGTAGATTCAGACTAGATATAAAGATGAAATTTCTTAGGATAAGGATGAAACTTTGGTTCAGATTGCCTTGAGAGATGGTGGATGCCCCATCCCTGAAAACATCCAAGGCAAGGTTGGACAGGGCTCTTATCAGCCTGGGCTAGTTGAAGGTGTCCCTGCTGACTGCAGGGTGGTTGGACTAGATGGCCTTTAAAGGTGTCTTTCAAACCAAACTATTCTATCATTTTATGATTCTGTGGTTAAAGGACCAGAAATCAGGAAGACATACTGGAGGACCAGACAACTTAGCTATAGAAAGTTTCTGGTACAAAACCATAAACTTAAAAACCATCAAGTTTTCATATTTCTTCCATGTCAGTATGGAAAAAGGCATAAGTGGCTAGGGCCTTCTAAAGACCCTGGAATGTTCAGGTGAAACTTTTAGGTACACAGTTTAACATATAGGTCTGAATGTGACCTCATAAAGCCCAGGTAAGTTCCCTCTCCTTTTAAGTCATCAATATAAGCTCCTATTTGCACTATTTAGGAAAGTATTAAAAATTCCTTTTTAGATCTCTCAAACATACATAAGTACATACCTATCTACACACCCATTAATAAAATTTATACAAATATTATTTATTTACATACACACACATGCATACACACACACACACATACAGATAAAAATGAGGCTTACTGTATGATACAACAGAGAACATGAGGAAGACTCAAAACTCCTGCTATGGATCCACTAAGAAAGGATTTTAACTTGTGTTGTCTTTAGCCAATACCAGATGAAATTATTGGTGGGTTTATGTTATTTTATAGAATCATGGAATGGTTTGGGTTGGAAGGGACCTTAAAGATCATCTAGTTCCTCCCCCCTCCCCCCTTCCATTCTAGTTGCATTAGAACTTCTGGGTTTCAACAGTCCTTAGATTTGTTCAGTCCTGTGGCCTTTCCCATAGCCCATCCTTTATTACTGTTAAACTATAAAAGTACATAATTTTATACACCGTAGTATTCACTTGCATTAGAAGTGCAGAACCTTAAGGAAAAATGTTTTCTGTTGAGAGAAACTTTTCTGTGGATGTGTTATTTCTGAAATTATCTTTATGAGCAAGTGTGTCTTGGCAAACACAAGACTCCAATATGCAAGTTAGTTACCAGATAAAGAGCTAATGTAGATTAATGCTTAATACATGCATATGTATATCATTAATGAGTGAAGTTCCTTTATTTTTAGAGTTGTCTGCTACTGTTAGGTATCGTACCCTCTTAATCTATGATTAGGATAGGAAAAGGAGTGGCTTACCCAATCTGATAATGTCAAATCTATGTTTTTTTCAAGATGGAATAAGCCTATGATTTCTGTACTAAACCCAGAAAACCATATTGCATTATAGAAGGCATGTTGCAACCAAGAACATCTTGTAGTATCAGAAGAGGAATTTTTTAATGTATAATTCTAGTGGGCCAATGCCTTGATAAGGAAAGTAGCCTTTGGTAGCTCAGTTCTGAAATGACCAGACAGAAATCAATTGAAAGAGAGAAACTAAAGACAAGATTTAATTACCTTTTCATATGAGGCTTTAATAGCTTTCTTGAAGGAGGAAGATGATGTAACTTGAACCCGCGTCTTTTTTGAGAATAAAAATGGTATACCAGAAGATCTTCGAGCACCATGACTGGATGAACTACTTTGAGAAACACTATCACCCAGGGGAGTTAAATCCTTGTAGAAGTCTGATGTGACATCATCCTCTTCATCTACTACCTGGAGATTCAGCAAAGCAAAATACATTTGCCCAAATAATAGTCTGAAGCATAAGCCTATTAAGAAATGAATTTTTGATTTCTTTTTGTTTTTCTATTAATGGCAAAAACATGTCTGATTATATGAGACCTGGAAGTAAGCTATGAAACTGTTCTGAAAATAAAAGATGAGGCTGAGAAAGGCTAATAGGCAAGATGAACACAAGAAGCAGACATTCTAATAGGCATTTGTATAACAACAACAACAACAAAACATGAACACTTTCTTGTAAATTTCCCCACCCCCATGCCCCAAAGTTTAGGAATAATTTCCGACAAGTGTTTCAACATACTTTTGAAAGAATTTCAGACATTCATGTTATGTCCACACTATGACTACTTTCCAGTCCTGTGGCTTCTAGATTGATGTTTTCTGACCTTTCCTCTTAATTCCCAGCTAGAAGAATGAACACGTTTCCAGAGGAGAGTCTTAGAGTATATTTGGAGTGTTTCACCCATACTACATGATGGTCTAAGTGCAGGTGACGAGGAACTGTGAGCAAACCTGCCTAATCAAGTTGGTAAACCTTAGTGGGAGTGTTGGGCAAAGCACCAAGACAACTTTAGCATCAGATTAGAAATTACTTATTTTCCAAAATTCAGGCATATCCCTATGGAATTTTGAAAGATGTGATTTTTTTTTCCCCTCCTCTAGACTTGTTTAATTAATAGGGCTCCTAAGGACCTTTGGAGGTGAGGTGGTCCATTCTCCCAATACACTTCTGTTTTACAAGTCGTACACTTTTGCATGAAAATACACCAGAGTTCCAAGAAGAAGGTCGGCTCCTTCTATTAGGACACTGTTATACCAAAAGCTGCTCTAAATGTTAGAAGATATAGATGCATTCTCAAAGGTGAGATTCAAAAACCCTTAACTGTCCTGCAAATTGACATAAGTAACTTAATGAACCTCACAGCTATAAAGAGACCCGGGCAAACCAAGGATTGGTTTACCCCTCTGAATATTTCTGCCCACGGTAATTTTTCTCCATTATTGACAAAGTCTACATGTCATGGCTGATTTAACTGCAGTTTCCATTGAGCATAGTAAGGTATCCTTTGTTCAGTTGCTCCTGTTAAAGTAATTCTAACACCACACAATTGTGACAAAACCCAGTAGTTCAGTTTTCATCCATTAGTTGAGCTTTTTTCCTCAACCTGCACTCTCTCCTCAGTGCAAAACACCTATTGGCTTCAGACAGGGCCTCCCCATACGTATACAGCCAGATGTTGTGCCCCAAATGTATTATTCAAAGTGTTTTCTAAATATCAATGTGTAACAAAAAATGACAAATCAGTAGTTCCCAGATTTTTTATGATATACAAACCAGGTTCATTTTGCCTTTGACCTGTCCTGCAAGCCTCCTCTCCAGACTGTGTATGTTTTGTCCTCCTGCCTCCCAAACTTGATGTCTGCCTTCTTTCTTTGCTGCTCTGTGGAAGGGCTCAGCAGGGAACAGGTGGGACTGAGGAGCTGAAATGGCTCAGGGAGAAACTCTGTCCCAAGGCTGACAGGAAGGAAGCTGGAGTTAGGAGCTGCAGCCTTTTGTAGTTCAAGGATACAGTAGTGATGCTAGAATAAGCTTTGGACTTGAACAAGCCTCTGGCTAGATGGTGTCCTTGGTACCAAGTCAGAACAAAGACGCATCCACAGCCACAGGGAAGCAGGAGAAGCTCAAATCAATCATGTTGACTCTGATATATGATTCAGTGAGCCACAAAACATATCCCACTTCCACACATCAACTGAGGCATGTTCAAGACTCACCAGGTTGAGAAATCTTGTCCTAAAACACAGTACTACCTAAGACTTGAGCACATAATTTGAATTGGGGTTACAGCAAGGGCTTTTCAGCTAGGAGCTGCTGTTTGAGAGTACCTGAAAGCTGACAGCCTTCAGATTCGCTGGGACACGATACGATTTCCTCGTCTCATTGTGCTTCACTGTTGTGCATTGTCCTCCATTGAATGAGTTGCCAAGGACTTCCCCTCGGCTCTCTCCTGCCAGAATGTGAAACCTAACAAAAAATTATTTCCAGAGATTAAACAACCCCAGAAGGACATATGGACTTGAAACATTTAGTGATATGTGGATATATTGAAGCTTTTGTAGGAGTATAAGCATCTGGGTTGTGTTACTGCCTTGAAAGAAACTCCTCTACAAGAACTTCTCATTCACATTGAATTCACCTGAAAAACGCAGTAGCATCAATGCAGTTTCCTACCTCCAGCACTTTCTCACCCTATTGATAATCCCAATGTCAGCATGAGACAGTCAGTCTTAAACAGAGAAAGACCTAAAAACGGTCTGGGAAAAAGAACAAGCAGTTGTTGATTTCTACCATAAATGATATTACTGGAGCACACTGAGATGAAAATTCAATTAAAAATGCAAGACTCCGTGGGACAGGCATCCCATGTTTAGAGTTTATACTGCTTAAATTAGTAACCTGGAAGGGGTTGGTATCATGTGAAATATAACACAGAGAAACAACAGCTTTAGAGGAACATCCTCAAAATTTCTGAAGCACTTGGCACGGTGCATGGGCAAGTATTTCCAAGAGCTGGAAGTTTCCCATACATGATATTTTGGCTGCTATGAGACAGGACAGGTTGCTCAGAGGCAGTGCTCCCTGACAGGTCTTCATCTGCTACACCAGCAGTGCCAGAGCAACACTGGAAAATGCAGCGGGCAAGTCCTAGTCTGATGGTTTTATTGTATTTTTATAATTCCTTGATAATTTTAATTTGAGAGATTACATGTTTGAATGAATACTCTCACATGCTAGCTGGGATTTATCTTCTTTATGTAAATTAGTGAGATAACAATCTTAAGTTTATGAAAAAATAAACAAACTTGGCTTACCCACTGCCAATTAACTGCACACCAGGGATGCTCTCATACTTTCGGTTACACACAGTCTTTTTCCTTCCACAGTTTCTTTCATCGGAGTTGTCCCCACAGTCATTTTCTCCATTACATTCGAGGGTTTTTGAAATACAGCGACCTGCACCAGAGAAACAGCAACAGCAAGGATTCATCATGTCTGAATGCAGAAAAGGGTAGTCTTGTCTTTTCCCGTAGTAAAAGTGTGAACTTGCCATAGATGTCAGCAGTGAGGCAGTATAATGCCTGGATTATTCCAATTTAGAAATGGTTGTTTCAATTCTGCCAGTTTTGCCTTGTTTTGAAGCCCGCAAAGGCTTAATTTTAAGTTTGGTAAAAGAATGTGTGGATAAAGTTTCTTTGGGGCTAATCAGGTATATTTAAATTGAAGCAAACAAGAAATTGCCACAAGCCTAATAAAAATAGTGAGAATCTGTGTTCAGAGAAACTCTATAGGCATGTTTGTACATGAAAAATTTGTGCAAAGAAACTGCATAACTTCTACCAAGCCATATAAAATCCTTACACAGGCTTTTCTCCCTGGTCCCTCTTCCCTGGAATTTATGCACGGAATGTGCAAGATCTGGATCATTTGGATCTTTTTTGTCTCAGTGTCCAACCTTTTGACTAGTAATGCAGCAGTTAAACAATGAAGATTATCATTACCACTTTCACACTGAAATTTATTCTTGCAATCAACTTCCACTATGTTGCAAAGCTTAGTTGGGAAGCATGGGCGGGAATCCACCAGCGGCTCGGTACAGGCCTGACCCCCAAACTGGGATGGTCGCAGGAGTGTCCGGGTACGAAACTGCAAGGCAGAAGAAATAACCCAGGGTTGTTCGTGTGAGCAGGTTTTGTAGCTCCAGGCAGAGCCACACGCCTCAGTGCTGCTGAAGATCAGTCAAAACCCCTGAAGGAAATAATCAGTTATTCTTGTCCTTATATTCTACCATTCCAGGTAAGGCAGGCAGGGAATTGACATCCAAGAGCATCAATAGCCCTGATGGAGCATACATGATTAAACAGTAGATAACCTGGTCTTCAGCACTGAAGGAATCAAAAGTTCAGTCTCTGTATCTTCAGTTTTAAATGTACAGGAGGAAAGTGTGTGTGAACAAGCTTACAGAGATTTTTCCTGTCCTTTACCATCTTTATTGAAATAGAAATAGTCTGAACAGTGCCATGTATCCCCTAACCAGCTGACTTTGTTCCCACATGTGGGCCCCCTTGTCCAAAGAGCACTGGATGACTGGGGAGGACAAAAATTATTTTCCTGAAAATTTCTGTTACTAAAAAAGATCTGGAAGCAAAATCTGCAGCTCACTGGGTTTTCTTTCCCCAAATCAGTACCCTCCATGCAGAACAATAAAGCCAAAGGATTCTAGACAAAGCACTTCAGATATGTTTTCCACTCTACTTCAGGGGACTTCTGGTGAGACCTGTCTGCATGTGACTGAACAGTTCCATCTGTAAGAATTCTTTCCGTTGGAAAAGCATGGTCCCTTGCAGACTTCTGTCACTTCCCTCCCTGGAGACAAAAAATGGAGGAAGATTCTAGAACCAGTAACCAAGTGACTATAAAGGGAGAGTGTGTGGAACACCACCAGAAGGCTTTCAGGCCTCAGAGGATGCTTCTTTGTACTCCATGTCAGATCCATAACACTGACTATACTATCTGTGTGAGCTCCCATTTCTTCATCCCTCTCCCTCAGTGGGAATTTGCTTGCACTAGTCTTCACTCTTCCCTTGTAAATCACATCCTCCATTCTGTTGGTTGTTAAGGATCACAAGCAATGATCTTTATAGTTTGGAGGGGAAAACGGATTATAGTCCAAAAAAGCACCTTTTGCTTGAAGAAGCATATATGTTGCATCAATACTTAAAATTAGTAAAAATTAATGCTTTTATATATGGATGCAAGGTAAGACCCTCAGACTTTTAAGGGAATATTGAAATCAGTTCAATTGAGAAAAATGCTCCCTTCCAGCTCTTGAAACTTCCTGTCTCCCAGACTCTCACTGTTTCTCCTACTCTGCCCTCACACTGTCCATCTCAGCTGCAAGACAGGAAGTCGTGAGTGGCTCACATCTCTCATCTAGAACAGCTTTCTCACTCTGTATGGGCATCGGAAAGCAATATATGTATGTAAGATACACTTACGATGTCTGACAGGTGTTTCAGGATTGGTTTTCAAGAATTGATTTCTGAAGCTGTGGAGTACATTCAGAGAGCTGTAGGCTGTGTCTGCAAAGGACCTCAGAGCTGCTGTCATGGTCAGCTTCAAACTTCAGACCCACCAGACATATAACTACCCCAAACAATCTGTACTCCACTCCCCTCTACCCTCTACAACCTTAGATTTGACAGGGCTTGCTTGGTTTCTATAGGTCAAATTCACTTGAACATGACTTTTCACTTCTTCCCTCTCTACTGTCTCACCTCTAAGTCTACCATCAGTCAACAGACAAAAGCCCAAAAGGAAAAAACACTGTCTAGGACTTTGTCCCACAGAGACTAAACATTTGCACCTGTGGGGTTTTTGTGTATGCTGTGAAGGTTGGGGGAATGGTGCTCTGTATTTCTTAATAGCAACCTCAAACTGATCCTGACTATAACTGTAAGATACAGCCTGAGCATTTCTAGCCAGTGGGGCTTAGGATTTGTTGGCTAACTGTTTTCAACAGATGATTCAATTCTATTTTTGTTGCTTTAGAATATACAGAATGATATGGTTAAGCTGAGATGCCATGACTTGCTCCTGCTTAAACAGACATGCAAAGTTTACAGCTTAGTTTATTCGTTATGTGAAAAACTCACCTTTAATTATGGTAGGGGAAATTTTGAAGCAAGTTCTCATAAATGGATTTGCTCTACTCAATCACCCCTTTCTGATTTGGTCTGCTTATTTTAACTTGTTCCCTCCATCTTCTATTGTATAATTCATAACCAATTTCCCTTCTTAAATTAAACTGCCATTTTACTGATCAATTGTCATAAAGTTGAAACAAGGAGATCTCTTAAGCATAATTTCTTGCATTTAATGCATATAATACATTTTCTACCTACTTGTTTTTTAATGCATGGGTCACATTCTGACCAAGGGCCAAAGTCTCCAAGCTGACACTTGATAGGACATGTTTGCTGGTTACATGCACGAGATTCCTGCTTTTTGCACACCTGGTCACAGAAGTTTTGGCTATAATATTCATCCATTCTTATTTGCCTAAAAAAAAAATTTAACAAGTTATCCTAGGAAAGAATACACAGATTGTGGGTGTTCTTTAACTGTGGGTGAAGGCTGACAAAGTTATTTGAGCCCAGCTAAAAATGTTGAGACATAATATGCAGTTGCAGAATGTTGATTACAAGAAAAATCCAAATATGTCTGAAGTTTAAAGAGCAATTCTTTTTGATTCATGTCACTTCAGATATCCCAAAGGACAGGTACAGACAGAGTCAGGAGGAAAAGAGGGGATTTATCACAAGTTTAGGTTATACCACAGAGCTGCATCCAATCTGATGCTGCTGAATATTTTTTTGACTTTAACTGTTGTCATAAAACTAATGGTACAGGGAGGAAGTTTCTGTAGGCTTGCCATGCAGGAGGTCACCCCTCCCATGGCAGCGTTCTGTGCTGGACAGAGCTCCCACCACAGGGGAGCCGTGCATGCTTGCAGGGGCTGAATTCAAGGACCTGGCCGTACTAACTACATATATTTGCAGATGTTGGTTTTTTTGGAAGCACTGTACCACAGAATCATGGAATGGCCTGGGTTGGAAGGAGTCTTAAAGATAATCTAGTTCCAATCCCCCCACCATGGGCAGTAATGTTCTACATACATAATTTTGTAATTTTAAAGTCTTGCAATTAAAAGATGATTATTTATCTGGTAAACACTTGAACATGACATTTTTTCTCAGTTTACTGTGGAAAGCAGAGCTTCAGACACAGTTCCCCCTTCCCAGAACCGGTATTTTCACAGAGAATAAACAGAAACATAGAAGTACTGAGATAGCTTGGCCCTACCTGTGCCTGGTCTGTGTGCCATAATTGCAGGTTTGTGAACAGGCAGACCACGGCCCCCACGGGTAATGTTCACAGTAGCACCCCTGGCTGCGCCCAATCAGCAGGCTCAGCAGGACCAAGTGCATTAGCAGAGTCTTGACAATGGTGAAGGTGTCCATCTACAGCACATGGACAGGTAACAAACACTCAAAAAGCTATCACAGTCATACCAGTATCCTTACAGAAATGTCTTTTCCAATATGCATATAAATCTGCTTCACAACACAAAGGCACTAAAGAGTGCATGTAGAAAGGGGCAATTACACATTTAGCAGTAATTCAGTTCATAACTTTGAGAACCAGAAGTCACAATGGTTTTTTTGGCCACTTATTTATCAAGAGTACTAACCATGATTGTGTATGGTGTCTGTTTTAGAAGTTGCTCATAAATCATTTTGAATGTGACAAATAAAGATCTGCTATTGTTTTTCACTGCTTAGAAGTATTCTCCAAAATATTTTCTAGATATAAAAACATGAAAGAACTCTTCCTATAGAGCATCTAAAACAACAAACAAGATCATAAGAGTAAGTAGCCCCATCTATTAGCCTGTAACCAATTCATTTTCACATGCCTTTAAGCCCCCTTCATATAAGTGTTTTAGTGCAGTGAATCCTCTCTTCTTAAAGTTTTGATTAGCCTGTTGAAACTGCAGACCATCAATATTCAAAGCTCATCTGAATTTTCTACCTGCAGTAGAAACAGAACATCTAACCTATTTCTCACTCCATCAGTCAATCAAACTTTATTTGATGAGACAGAAGGTTATAGGCAGTCTTTAGGAAGTAATAACGCTTAGTAAATTTAAAAAAAAAATTGGCAGACAAAATATTTATCCCCTCTTGTCATGAGATTGAATTAACACTAAATTTGATAGGTTGTTGCAGTAGAACATTATAATTTTGGTTTACCTCAAAAAAACCCCAAAACTTGATAGGAAGTTTCAAAACCAAGGTATTTATTTTAAAACAATACTCAAAAATATTTAACTTTGAAAAGTCTGAAATTAATTTTGAAATTGTTTTCTATTTTAGGTTTTTGGGCACATATACTATTATGATTTTGACACC
Source organism: Corapipo altera (assembly GCF_003945725.1). Lineage (NCBI taxonomy): Eukaryota > Metazoa > Chordata > Aves > Passeriformes > Pipridae > Corapipo > Corapipo altera. The sequence goes on along the minus strand of NW_020884875.1, from coordinate 20,053,366 downwards.
TTCCTGAGAAAAAACAACATTTCATCAAGTCAAAACATTGCTTCTTCCCTTAGTAAAGAAAGGCAGTAAGTCTTCACACAGCTGCCATAGTGAGAAGCACTTTTTGCACAAAAAACTCACCAATGAACAAGTCTTTCAGAGAGATTTAAGTATAATTAAATCCAAAATATGGTAAAATTGAAGACAAAGAAAGGCACAGTCCTACTAGAGGACCAAGAAGAGAATAGATATTACCTTTTTTTCCCTTACCTGAGTTCTGGCTTCTTGCACCAACAATGCCAGTTTAGAAAAGAGATGAAGTCCTATAGAACAATTGCTTTCTTCATTCCTTCACTGTGCATGTAGAAAAACACTGTTTATCCCCATGAGTGAGTAAAACACCAAACAGCACATCAGAAGTGTATCGACAGCCATAAAAACACATGAGAAAGGTAATTCAAAATCTTAAAGAAAAAGCAAAACAAAACCCACTAAAGACTTCTCCATATGCCTTGTAACCTGTGTGCATTGAAGCCAACAAAAAAACTCCAAACAACCCCTACATTATTGACTTACCATAAGACAGTCAGTTGCAAAGTCAGCCTACTTTGCAGACTGGTGCGACCTTGGTGTGGTTTGCTGCAGTCTTTGAAATGAAAGGCTGGAGAGTTTGTTTGATTTGGTTATTATTTAATGAAAGCAGATCGATCTGGTGGCAGGAATGGTCAAAAAAACAGCCTCTTCACCTGCACCCCTGGAGGTATGTTCTAAAGAATTGTGGAGGAACAGCTCTTCATACAAACGCAGCTGCCTAACACGAGCTGAGGAATCAAAACATATTTGCATTAGGTCATAGTGGCTCAGTGAACTTTAGGTCTCCTTGTGCTGTCTGATAAAGCTGCACAACCCTTCTGCTCTCAGTTTGAAGGCAAGAGAGTGAGAATTTGATAAAAAAGCTCATGCTCACAATTCATTACTGCTTTCACCAGGAAATGTCCTGGCCAAGGCAAAATACCTGCCTGCTCTTGCACCATCTCTGCAAAAGTCAGGCTCCCAGAGAAAGGAAAACTCCAAATATAGTTGGGGTTATTTACAGCTCTTCGGCTTTTGCCCTCGGTGGTGAGCTCTGGGCACTGACCCTGGGGAAGTGCTGCCAGCAGACAAGGACTGCTTAGAGCCTCTGTCCTGCAACATGGGCTCGACCCCATGACTGAGGTGCCAAGGTAGGAATTAAAATGGAAAATGAGAGGATACACCAATGCAGAAAAGTAACAACAATGAAAAGCACAAAACAAGGAACAAGTTCACCCTAAAAAAAATAACCAAAGTATGGAACAGAACTCAAAAGCTCCCAAATACCCAGCATGCATCCCATCCAGAGGGCAATGTTGCACTGAATCCCTCTTCTCTCTGTTATACTGGCAGAAACACGTCAAGACATCAGAGTCCTCAAAACATATTTTCCAATTTGTTGGGATCTAAGGTCATATATATCCTTGAAAAAGAAAAACAACTCAAGAGCTTCCTGCATAGTTTCATGTCCAATTACTTTTGCAAGTTTTTTTTTGATTCTGAGTTTGGCCAAGAACTGTTGTTACACAACTTGAGCATACAATTAGCAAACCAGTTTCTGCCAGATCCTTATTACATTGTGTAAACTTGTCATGGGAAATCAAAATAGTCATCACTGGCTCCATCATTACTGCTGGGTGGGATTTTTAAAGTTATTTGAAAAATACTGCGTTCTACCCTTCAGGAGGCATCTTCTAAGCCTCAGCACTGCCAGCTCACTAAGGGCAGCTTCTCCAGCCCCACTGGGACCCCAAAGAGTAGATGCCTGGTTTCTTTGAGCCTTGTAGAAACAAACCACATCTGTGAGCTGCAAGTCAGTGTTCACAGTAGTGTAAGGCAGACAGCTAGAAGCTTCTAGCTGAGAGACATACTTTTACACTTTTTATTATCAGGAAAACAAGGAGTCACTAAAGAGTTTTTAAATTTTAAAAGGATTACAAAGGAAAGGCACACCACACAGTGCACAAGTAGACTGTGCCATTTGTAATTAGAGAACAAGCTGGCAGGCAAGCACCACAGCTAGCATTATCAGAAATATTAAGTGGATACAGGCACTGATAGACTTCTCACCAAAGCCAGGGCTTGAGGACAGCATGAGTACACCCATACATGGGAGTTCATGTGAACTTAACTCAGCTGCCTGAAACTGATGGGTCACCACAGTAAAGAGCACTGCTCGGGCTCACATTTTGGCAGAACTACATGTAGCTGCTGATGTGCCCCAGGAAGCTGTCTGCTCACCTGCAAACAGGTCAGATGATGAGAGTAATGAAGGGCCTGGACCAGAACAACAAAATGGGCACTCTGGTACCCAGGGGGACTAGAGAAAGCAGTTTTTCCCAAGCATGGCAGCTCACTACCTGTCACTGCAGGACTGCACTTCATTTTTTACCTGTTTCTCACAAGTTTTGTCTACAAGATATCCTCAAAGCAATCTCACTCTCTCTGCATTGGCTGGAGGTCCACATTTGCATGTGTACACCTTTCTGTTATACCACAGGATATGTTAGAGCATCTTGAACAGCAGGCAATACCCTAGTTTTCATGGTCACCTTCTGTTCTTACAGTCAGCTACTCACAAGGTTTCCTCTTGACCTTTTAAAAGTATGAGAAATCAAATAAGTCTGCTTAGAGATACAAGCTCTCAGAAATTCAGTCAGCATTATGGTAAATGATGGTTCATGCAAACAAGGTTGTCATCTAGGACTGATTTTCACATGGAAAAGTGTCAGCACCAAAAGATGTTCTTCCTCTGGACTGTGGTCCTTCAGGCTTTCATACCCATATGATGCTGCACCTTACCAAGTCTCTGGTCTCAACCTCTGGTGCAGTATTCCCCGAAGACCAAAGCACTTGAATCAAATTAGGAGCAGCCTAAAGAGGTCAGTGTATAGATGCATGCCATTTTACAACACTCAAACTTTGAAATGTCTGTGCACATATTCATGGCCTCAATTTCATTATTTCTACAAGAAATATTTATCCAGCAAAACAAACATAGCATCCCTTGTCTCTGCTGCAATGTGTTTATAAAAGATCATTCTTCAAAGGATGTGGAAATGTTATCTCCAAGGGAGCAGAGAAATCCAACAAGTATTCTGCCTGACATAGTAGCATTTCTAGCTGGGTTTCACAAGGTCATGTCTCATCTATTTCTATCTAATTCCTCATACTGAGAAAAACTCTGTTATCTTCCCAAGTCAACCTCTAACTCCCCTCTTAGAGCAGCCCACATTTTCACCACAAACCACTGCTCAAGGGAGAAACTCTTGAACTATAAATGGGAAAGAACAGAAGGAAGGGGGCAAACACCACAACATTTTCTGAGAGGTAAGCAAAACAGAAGTCTAGCAGCTCTTAAATTTTAAGTGACATCCCCTGGTGTTTTCCAGATCCCCTAGGTGCAGAGATGGGAAAAGCTGTTCATCCTGTCTCATAAAATTCACAACTGTGGACTGCTACCAACCTACCTCCAGTCCTTTGGATGATGAATAGCAAGAGTTTACTGCACTGCATCCTTCGTGTCACACAGATCTTACAGACATGGCTTCAGGTGTTTGCTTTCTGACAAAATCTGGATTTTTAAGAGCATGAAATGATACTATTCACCAGACAGTTTTTCACCCCCCCCCAAAATCTTCCTGAAAACATATCAGAAGAGAAATCTCTTGTCCTTACATGGCAGATAAAAATTTCCTATCAGGATGGAGTGGAAAAAAAATACACCCTGTACTTAGATTTAAGAATTCAGTGAGTTGCTTTTCCTCCTTCTATACCCCCTGTGAGAAGGGATATTAAAACAAACAAACAAAAAAAAAGAAGATTCCTTTAAGTACAAAAGGTCATCTGAATGACTTCAATACTTAGCTTTTTTGACACATCCTGTGGAAATAAGAAAAATTAACCATGAAATATCTTATATATTCTATCCATCACTGGGCTGTCTGACAGGGGTGGCAGTGCCGTTGGCATGGCACGGTGGTGGCAGGCAACCCTGCTGGCAGCCAGAGGTGCCCGTCACTTGTGCTCTGCTTCACCAGGAAGTCCACGCTGCTGCCTCCTCCCTGCTGCCATTCCAGATCTGAAGGAGATATGGGATTGAAGAGCAGAACCAAACTATTTGAGAAGAGGGGTTGTATCAGCACAGAGGATTCTGTGAAACAGCAGCACCTGTGGAGAAAAATTATTTCTGTCCAAGGACTGGATATGCAGATTCAGACTTTATGAGGCAGGATTTGGAATTTGCTTCCTTCTCCGGGTGCTTTGTTGAATGAAGTCAGGAATTCTCTCTCTTATACAGAATTTCCTGCTTCACCGAGTTTAATTGGTAAGCTGGAAGTATTTGGTGCATCAGTAGTAGCCCAGGACTAAGCACTGAAGCACGACCACAGGACTGCCCCAGTACAACCACAGCACAGGTACATTCCCCTAAACCAAAAAAACCCACCCCTTCTGCCAGAGGCTGAAATGCTTAAACAGAGGGTTTAATCTACCACACAGTGGAAAAACAAAATTATGGAGAATTTAAATCCCAGGCTCCATGCTTGTAAGGGGCACCTTACCGGCACAGGAGAGGACAGGGAACCAACACTGCGTAACAGGCATTCTTCACTCAGTACTCAGCCACCCTCATGGAGGGTGGGTGGAAAGTCAGCCACCCTTTGCACAGCAGCCTGCTTTTCAAACGAGCCACCAAGGGAGGAGGAAAGCAGAATCAGAAGGAAGGAAGGAAGGAAGCAAAGAAGGAAGGAAGGGAGGAAGGAAAGGAAGGAAGGGAGGAAGGAAAGGAAAGAAAGGAAGGAAAGAAAGAAAGGAAAGAAAGGAAGGAAATGAAGGAAGTAAGGAAAGGAAGGAAAGGAAGGAAAGGAAGAAAGGAAGAAAGGAAGAAAAGACAGAAAGAGGAAAGGAGGAAAGGAAGGAAGAAAAGGAAGGAAGGAGGTCAGAAGCACCCGGCTTTAGATAGGGATTTGAGTGCACAGCTGGAAGGAGGATGCATGAGTTGGGCTGCTTGACCCACATCTTGTATTAGCCCAGGCGAACATCATCTTACTTTACTACACTTTCAGAATGAATAAAAGCTATCATTAAGTAGCTACTATTCAAACTGCTTGTGGGTTGAGGAATTTGCATCTAAAGCATGCCTACTATGCGGAACAAGTGATTCACTTAACTGTTTTGTTTCTTGATTAACACTTCACAAGTACTAATGAATGACATCATTAATGACCAGTAAAACATGTTCTGATCATTATATTTATGAGAGATCAATTTAAATCTATGTCAAAGCTGTAGTGAAAATTGCCTTTTTAACATTTTATAGAAAATACCTACTTCCCCCATTTTTTTTTAATGCGAAAAGTTGCATTTATGATGACTGATATTTTTAAACGGGGAAGGGTTTTTCCTGTCTTTTTTTTTCCTTCTCAAGAAAAACTAGAAATTTTCATTTGAAAAATGTTTGATATTAATTTCAAAAATATGGACGTTTTTTCTTTGCCTTGCATCGCCCTCCCACCAAGTTTTTTCTGCTAAATAGATCTAATCTGTGCTGTACTCAGGAAAACCTGAATCACATATGTACAAAGTTGCCTTCCTACAACCCTATGAGTACTCAAATTAAGGTGATTAAGCTTGACAGGAACAAATCAGAGTAAAATTTCCTCAACACAGTTATCATTGAGTTTTTCATGTATCCAGATAAGGTAAGACAGAACAAACCTGATTGAGAAAAAAAAAAACCTCCTAAAAGATGTACCAGGAAAGGTCTCTTCTTGACTTGAAGGGGTTGGAAATCAGTTGAAACTACCAGAATTTAAAACCATTAGCCTCTCCCGATGTCAGAAACATGCCCCTTCTTCATACTGGTTGTAATAGTTGTAATAGCTGGAGCTCCCTGCTACTGGGCCAGGCAGTCTCCAATGCTGCTTTCCCCTTCTGCAGTCAGAAATCTATACACATACCCTGAGGCCTGTCCATGGAGAAAACAGCATTTTCCATTCCTGGTATTCCTATTTTATGTGCAGAGCAGGCAGCCCATAGCCGGGGTCCACAGACACAGACAGCATCTTGGGGCAGTCCCTTTGCATCACTCCTGCATAGGTTGTCTAGACTAATCTGTAATTCATAAAATTTATAATTTAATTTGTAATTATATTAAATTATATTACAGGTATAATATAGAATAAACATTTGGTATGATTTCTGAATTCTGTAAAAACACAATTTACCATGGTGGATTCCTCCGAGGAGGAAAACTCAAAGAGGGGATCATGTGTCAGGACATAGCAAAAATTACAACTGTGTACCCTGATTCAGCATGGAGGAGCTATAAAGGGCAAGTTTCTCCTGTGCAATCCATCGAGATACATGACTTCCACGTTCACAAAAATGAATGTTTTTTGTTCCATCAAGGCTTTTAAGGACCACCCAGATTAACACAAGAGTCCCCAGCCACAGAGGAGTGAATGCAGCAGAGGGATGGCAGGTTTTTTGGTACATGCTCTTGTTCTGCTTCATCAACCTGGCCCATGGTTCATACTGGACCATGAGTATCAGCACACATAAGCTGGCACCATCACTTCATCCTACACCATTGTCTGTCATATGGCAGTGATTGCACAAGTCATTAAACAAATTCACTTTCTTTTGGTACTCATAGGCACTGGAGCACTGGAGTGAGAGATGGTTGCTGAGGTCTGAGACAGTGAATAGGACTCGAGATCAGGAATCCCTAAGACTTCACCCAGCAGCCATGATGGAAGCTGTGAAATGATACTTCTGGAGTGCAAAAATAGAAGGGACAACAGAGTTGTGAGGCACTTGTGCCCCATAGCTGAGCAGGTATTTTAAATAAAAGAGAGAAGAAAATACCTGTATTTTCATGCAACAACTAACTCTACAGTTGTGTCACTGCTCGATTCAGATGGTGGCATCATGAGTACCTGTGAGCACACCTACAGTCCAGGAGACAGCATCTTCTGTCACAGCTGACTTCCCCGCTATTACCAGCAACTACTCCCTGTCTGCAATGAGGCAGCCAGGATGTGTATCACCTGCCTGCAGGCTATGGATGCTGCCTAGGGAACACCTCTCAGAAGCTGCCCCAAATTATGGAAAGTATGTGGGGAGAAGGCTCTGCTCCAGGCCACTGGAAGTACACTTGGCAACTGCAAGAGCCATCTGCTATACTGGGCTTTCTTGCATGGGGAGGGAAGGTCTAGTAATGTGTGTACATAAGGCAACTACTAGAAGGTGAAATTTCCCTTTACAGGTTCCACAGATTTATTTCAATTTGCTTCCAGCCAGTTTACTGGTAGATCTCACCTTCCTGAAAGAGGTAGCGTGGTGCTGGAAACATTGAAGGTAGGAAGATAATATCCTGTCTGGCAGGAAAAAAAAGGATAGAGAAAGCTTCAAAAGAAACAGTATGAAGCAAAAAGGATCCCTGATAAACAATGATAATTACTATCAAACAAGTTTGATAATCATCTATCAAAGCATCTGGTAAGTGACCTTGTTTGATTAAAACAGCATCTGAAAGCCACCCCACCCGTAAAAGGTGAAGGGAACTGGGTGTATTCCTAACCACTGCTCCTGTGTGCCCATTCCCTGCCCAGGCTCACTTCCTCTGGGTAAAAAGCAGTGATGCTCTGGCTCCACTGCTTTCTCCAGGGGCCTTTCAAAGTCCTTGGACAATTTTCCTTTCTCTGCAGAATCTAAACAGTCAGCCTTGTCCTGGACCAGGATTAGTGGTAGTTTCCCTGGAGCAGGGAGCTGTGGCATGTGGCAGCTGTTTTGCAGGCAAGGATTGACCTGTGCTGTGGGATTTCCTCCACTCTCAGATGTTCCTCAAGTTCATAAAGTTCAGCCCACAAGTGAGGTCAGTTAGGCATTTATCAAAGTCCTTTCCACAAATGCTTTGTCTCCAGCCTGGCACATTTATGGGGAGGGAGCCATGGAGCCAAACGCACTGCATTTAGCCTAGCTTTCTGTCGGACACAGAATGAGAAAAAGAACAAGAATGGCATATCTCACGCTATTTAGGACTGTTCATGTTGCACATTAATGCTAAGGACAGTACCGAGAAAAGCTTGGGAAGGAAAAAGGATTTTTGCTTCAGTGTCCATTTTTCACATCATAAAGGCCCTGTGCTACACGAAAGCACAATCCTGAAAGCCTGCAACGTGTGAATGACTTTATACCCCCAAAAAGGTTTTCTGAGCAACGTAAAGCAATTAAGATACCGAACTGGACAATCACTAGCAAAATTCCTGCAGCTTCACTGAAGGCAAATTTCACCACTAGGGAGCACCAACAGACAAAAGTTTTTTTAGAGCTTCTCTGTTGAAATCAAACTCCAAACATAAAATACAGAATGCATTTAACACTGACACAATAAATATTTTGAATTGCGATTTTTTTATAACTACCCACCGAGAAACTAGATGAATCAGAAGTAATGGGGCAAGTGAATTTAATTTATTTGATCACTAGTCAAGGCCTGTAAATTGATACCAATCGAGCTCCGCTGATTCATCTCTGCAACTCATTTTTTTCCAAGTTTCTGTATGATTGGTAACTTTATCACAACAAAAAATAAAAATACCAGGCAATGAAGCATTCTTTCTCCACCAGATATGAACTTTCTAGGTCAAACCCAAAGTACATTACAGAGCCAAGAGAACAAACAGCTTGTTTTTTAATGTGCCAAATCAAGATCAGGGGTTCTTGTCAGTGTTTGGCAATGACTCAGAGGCAGACAAAGAAAATTCAGAGCTGTAGCTCAAATTCCAGTCTGCACAGCAGAACTGACTGACCAGAGATGATTGCTAACAGCTCACCCTGTACAACTTCGGTTCTTTTTCTTGCTGGAATCACAGTTATAAGTCCTCCTTATCTTCCCTTTCTCTCTGAGTTTGACACAAAACATCAGTATTGCTGTGAACATCTGTGCAGGGTGGGGTGACATTAAGCACGGTGTCAGACTGTGCTCTGGCTATTCTGGTTTTAGCTGTATACTCCATCAGTCAGGTCCCACTGGGGTGTTCAGGAGCCTCACAACAATGAAACGAAAGCAAGGCTGAAGTCGACAGAACCTTGACTCCAATAAACTGGTGATTAACATAATATTTCACGTCCTTTCTTCTGTTTCTAACACTAGAAGATGGGATTGTTCAGTGAACTTGATTGTTCAGTGGCTCAGGAACCACTCAAGTTGTAGATCTTCCTAGTCTTCATTGTCCCCAACAACCAGGATGTGCACTCATGACAGTGCCCTCCACTTGGCAAGCAGCCCTAGCATATCTCACACCGATTCCCACAAAACAAAGGTGGTTCAAATGGAGATTAGTCTATAGCCACTCTTCAAGGGGGGTTTCCTCCATATTTAAGGAATGACTTCAAGGATGTTCTCCAAACATATTTGTGCCATAACTGTCAAAAGATGCACTATGTGAAGGTCTACAGACCTGATGCACTGAATGATTGCACACTGAGCACTCTTCTTAAAGCCATTTTGGTTATTGTAAGGAAACTAAACTGTATTCATCTATCCTGCCATGGTAGCCCATTTCCAGTTGGATTAAGCTCTCTCCTTCACCAATGGTATGTTATTTCTTACCTCGTTCCTTCCAGTAGTCACTTCACTGTAGTGAACGTGCTCTAAATTTCAAAAGAAGGTGTAGTTGAATTCAGTAGGAAAACTCCTGCTCACTTGTACATTGCAATGACACTTAAGGTGACATTCCTGACCACACTTAGAGGGATGGCTTCTGCGCTGTGGTACTCCTGGGCTGGCCAGGGATTCCAATGCCTAGCCAGGTACTCCTTAGTCCACCTGGGCACTGTGTGTTTGAGGGCAATGGGAATGGGAGCTGAAGCGGAGCAGCTGAAATGAGATGGAGCTGAGAGCACTAGGTACATACCTGGTTTATGCTTGATACACTCTGCCAAAATGGATAAGAGAAACCATATAGAGGGTGAAAGTCTTGGGAGTTGTTGGGTATTATATGGCTGTACAATGTAGCAATGGAACAATGTCCTATGTTGGTAGCAGTAGTTTTAGTATTAGAAATACTAAATTCCACATTAAAGACCTGGGTTTTGACCTCCCTTTATAGCCAGATCACCCATCTAAATGTCTGCTCTCCAAAGTGCTTGTGAACCACACACAGGGGAACAAGCAAAATTTGGTGTCAGGCAGGAGTGCATGAAAGGGGTCTCAAGCTGTGAGGGGTCCCAAAGTCTCTGCTGCAACTCTACCATCCTTTACCAGTGGTATTTCTGAGCAGAACTAAAAATCAAACCATGGCTCTTTTCAGCTGAGATGCAAATACTTGACATTAGGGCTCATGAACACTGTCAGTCTGGAAAGCCTTATCTCTGGATGGTACATACATGACATAGTTTCTTTGCCTGTACATTGCAGTGAAGATCAGCTTCAGCTTTGCAGAGAGCCCAGTTGTGTCTGATAGGACTGCTTGCCCTTCAAGGTCCCAGACCCAGCAAACACAGCTTCAGTAAACAGGGGAATGAACTGCAAGGTGCACATCCAGGCCAGCTGACCTCTGCTTATTTGCACTTGTGTCCTGAAATACCCAAGTATGCACTAACACATCTGCTGGCAGTGACTCTGACCATCAGCTACCAGCGCCTGCTCATAGTCAGCCTTCTCTGAAGGAAACATTGTATGGATCCAGCTGTGTTTCTCCAAGGACATAGAATCCCCTTTACTGCAACCACACTCATGGAAAGGAATGAGACGGGTTAAGCCCTCCCTGCCAAAGCTTTTGGCTTACCTGGACCACCCCATGTCCCTGTCCCAACAGCAGCAGGAGCAGGAGCTGGCCCTGGAGGTAGGCTGTACTTGAAGACAGCAGCTGCAACAGGATAATGCTGTTTGCCCAGCCTCCAGCACTGCTGAGCCTGCATTTTGGGAAAGGCCCAGGAGAACAGGAGGCAGCCCTGACCTGGTGCTAATGAACTCCGTCACAACTGCATTGCTATAAAACTGTTTCAAAACCATTCAGCTCAGATGAGATATTTTTGCTTCATGCTGCTGCAAGTGGGAAATATTGAACTTTAATGTGTTTGCAGTGATTGACAGGCTCACAAGGGGATCCAAAGATATCCCACTATCTATCTAAGACAGCTTTTAAAACTGAGCTTAGAGTAGTCAATCCTTCTGTAGAGACTTAATGAGATTAATGATCATCCCAGTAGACCAACACTCACTTTACAAAAATAAACTCAGAGGGCAGGGAGTGAATTCAGGTAGGTTTCAGCCACTTAAGTGAACCCCACTGAAGATGAAAGATGACGTACGTTTTACCTGCAGATAAGCAGGAGACTTGAGGTACTTCTGTAATTATGTGTGTGCCATTCTAGGGAAGCAGTGGCTATTTTCATACCCCAGCCCAAAAAAGTAAATGTGAGAGGCATCTGTGCTTTGTTTATAGCTCCATTAGCCTTTCTTGAACTGTAAATTACTTGGCAGTGGCTGAGACAAAAGGGAAATGAAGGTATGAATTGCAAATGAAAAGTTTGAAGTTCACAGCTAATTCAAGTCTTTCAGATTTTACTGCCTAAACTTATAGTCCCTTTGAAAAGCTACTCCATAATTGTAAAATGCATTAGTAGAAATAAACAGATTTAGTATACTTTAATTGTAAAACAGACTACTGTAAAACATATTTTTATATTTTTTTAATAACCTTTCGAGTGTGACCATTTTCTGTGGCAATCTCCACCCTTCTCTCTTTCTTATTCTTCCTCAGTCAGTGAGTAAACAAAGAGAGAGGGGAGTTACAAGCAATAAATTGTACTCCCATTTTCAGCCCCCTGGTTTAACCACAATAACAACACCAGGAGAACATAAAGGCCGGGCTGTGAGGACCAGCAGCAGGAGGCACAGTGTTGTAATGGCATCTGGAGCATTATCAGTAGCACAGTTGTGAGTAATTGCATTAATTGCCTTTAATTACACTCTGTGACCTGAAGCAGGCTGCTTCCAAGAAACGTCACACAATATCAGTCACGAGGGGTTTAGAAAGTAACTTGAACAAGTATGGGGTTAGATCTTTCTAATCAGAACTGCAGCTGGAACGACAGACGTGTGCATGCCTATTTGTGTGCTTGTTTTACAGGTCATCCACAACAGAAGTAGAGAAGAAAGCAGCAGATTTTTCTTCTTAGAGTGAACCCTATACAAAGGCCAAATTTGGAAATTACACTTTGCTTTGCTTTTCCTGAGATTAAACATGACCTTTTTTTTCTGCCATCAGTGTCCCTACCCTTATAGAAAAGCTTTAGACATGGTAGGTTTCACCACAGTTCCTGCTGGACAGTAACATCTTTGCCACTGACACCATGTGAATTTTAAGTTACCACAGCTTTCCGCAAATCCTGAAAGGAATTTTTTCTCAAAATCAGCTCTGTCCCCTTTTTAGTTGCAGTTCTGAAAACATGAATAAATGTTTACATGTATGCATTTTTGTGGTGAAGCAATTCTGTTCAATACTGGATGGAATTTCCTGATGAAATCCAAAAGTCAGTGGAGGAGTTTGTTGCATTAGAAAGGTATTTTCTCAGCTCTCCACCCAGGCCTTGGGATGGATCTAAACTCCCAGTCCAAAACCCCAGCAGAGCCAGGATAGTTGCAGGTGCACATGTGCCTCAGTGCAGGCAGACAGGCTGCTGAGATAGCTCTGCTGATGGAACCAACATGACTTTTTCTCTGTCACTGCCTGTGTCCTTGGGATGGAGCTGGTGGTGTTGCCATGTCATCTTTACATCACTCACCTGCAACTACAGGAGCTGCTCTCCTCCATGACTCAGAATGTCTTATTCATGATCCATTTATGGTAAGACAAAGCACAGGAAACTCTAATGATACTGGAACTCCTTTGCATGCTAATGGCTAGGGTTTCAGCTGTGGCTCTCTAATTCTCATGCTTTACACTAACATTGCGTGTTTGAGGGAGAGCTGCATTCTGAATTTGCTGCATTTATCTGCATGTGACCTGCATGCACAGTGCAGCTGCTGTGTAATGTAAATGTAATGTGAATACCTCGGCATCCAAGGATAACTGCATGCATGGCTCCTTGAACAAATGTATGAAGATGGGAGAGAAATTACATGCTATGATGTATGGCTCAGGCAGCCATTCTGCCTGACACTCTCTTTCTCACTCTTCCCACTGAGTTTCTTCAGGTGTGTGATGAGACCCTCAGGCTCATCCAATTCCCAGCTTGACTACATCTGGCAGCCTCTGAGCTGCACGATAAATCATTGCATACCCAGGAGAATAAAGGGGGATCTATGTTATCCATGCATGATCTACTCACATTAATTCCTCTGTAACAGATGATAGGTGGAAACCCACACAGTTAGAGTGATGAAGAAGGTAAATCATCTCCTTACTTGAGCACATTTCATACATCCATGCAGTCACAGGCTATCCTTTCCTCTGCTCAAGGTGTCAATAGGTCCTCAGTGAGTAATTTTTGAGTTTATGATCTTTAGCCTTATTGTATTAACACATTTTGAGGTGTTGAAGAAGTGGATCCAGTAGGTTATACTGTGATTTTGTTGTAAATCTACCTGTCTCACAATTCTTAGTTTTATATTTATTTTTAATTTTCTTAAAAATGTACTGTAGAAAGTATATGCATATACTATTGAAGGAACTCAGAAGTTACGTGCAATGGCCGACAAACACAGCAATCAACCGACAGCTCTACCAGGGTCCACATAATTCTTCTGACCTCCTGCTTAGCAAGAAGGAGGTGAATAAAGGAACTTCAAATCCCCTAAGCTACCATTTACAAGTAACTGAAATCTTGATATTCCAATAGGTTTCAAACCCAACAAAATCACTCTAGAAACCAGCCATAAGTATCTGACTCCCTCAACTGTCCTTTAAAATCCCAGCCTAAGGTCTTGCTCCTACTCCCATTGAAGTAATTAAATTAATGAAATTCAAGATAGGACACAGAGGAAAGCGTTGTCCAGACAACCAAACACAAGGTTAGGAACTCAACATTACAACACCCAGTCTCATAGCTCCTTTTTTATGGATTGTGCCAAGTCACTCACTTTTCTTGCTCGTTTCCTCAGCTGTTTTTAGACTCAGGGACTTTTTTCATCCACTTAAAAAAAGATCTATTCACTTCTATATCCCCTATTGTTCATCTCTATATCCCCCTACACAGTCTTCAAGTCATTAATTTTCCTGGATAAAGACATCACTGACAGCCAGGTCTGCTTCTCATCATACATTGCCGAACAGCCTGGACTCCCCTCTTTGCTCCCTGCAGCTGTACAAACTTGCACTGGGGAGAGAGAATTCAGAGCTGTGCAGAAGCAGGGAATATACCAGGAGGGGTTTCATTCTGCGCTTGTGAGCTGCAGAGATGCAGAATGAGAGGAGGCTGCTGATGAAGGCAGCTGGTGAAGGTGCCAGCCCACAGCACACTCCAGGATTTAACTGCACAGGAAGGAGGTCTCATGACTAACAGCACACTCGGACCCCTAGTGCATCAACATTGCTAACTGCAGGCACTTTGAGGCTTGCTTTTCCACCCACACTTCCTCCACAAAATCCATGTATTCCCAGTTCTTGAGCATGGACAGCCCTGCTCCCAGCTGCTGTATACATTCCTGGTACATAACCACCACAGCCGTGACACTCATCTTTCCTTGTCAATTTATAGTGCTGCAATGACTGGTTACCACTGTCCTTCATGGGTCTCCTTCTCTCCATCCAAGCATCCATCCATCCATCCGTCCATCCGTCCGTCCATCCATCCAACCATCTATCCATTCATCCATCCATCCATGCCCATATCCACTCACCCATCCTCTTTGCACAGAAGTTTGGCAGCACTCTAGAGTGCCCTGGTTAAGGTTTCTCCTCCACAGACTGCTCCAGACTGCCATCATATCCCTTTCCACTGGGGCACCACAAGCTGCAAGTAAGCCTTGTGGTGACTATGAAAGGGATCTTCCAAGATCATGGTTTTGGTTATATAGATTCCCATTTCAATGTTTGAAGCCAGTCTTCATGAAAGAACATAGAATAAGCTGAACACTTACTGCAGCATCAGCATATTGCAATTGCCAGGTACCAGGTATATTACATTAACACTTGCTCAGTACCACCTTTGCCCCGTAAAGATAACCATAATGAGAGGTTTCGCAGCACTCCTAATGATGATGAAGAAAGCTTATTGCATCACTGGAATAATTTAGCCTAAGGGAACCTGTAGAAAAAAATGGGTCAACATATATCACACATTTGCCTTCTTTTTTCTGCTATTCACCCTGAGCAAGAAGGTCATGCAAAATACCTTTAGTTTCATTAAAAGCAATTTAAGTCAATAATGTCTAACTGACACTGTAGTGTTAAACTTGCTCTGCAGAGGTAAGAAAATGGCTAGCGATCTGAATTTTGCATAGAAACAGTGCAATTGCAATGCTATAGCCATGGTTAGCTCCAT
The DNA here is from genome assembly GCF_003945725.1 of Corapipo altera. Classification (NCBI taxonomy): domain Eukaryota; kingdom Metazoa; phylum Chordata; class Aves; order Passeriformes; family Pipridae; genus Corapipo; species Corapipo altera. The sequence goes on along the minus strand of NW_020884875.1, from coordinate 20,037,817 downwards.
CTCTAGGTATAAACAGACTATTGCTTCAGACAAAAATTAGAAAAGGTCATACATACAAGCGAGGTCATAAAAAGACCCTGGGAAGAACATAAAGGACTCTTCATTTTGAAATGATTGATATATTTCGTTATCATGGCTGGATATTTTTTTAAATTATTAAAAAAATTAAAAACAAATCAGGTGAGAAGCTTCTCTGTCAGATTCAATGAGTGTAACAGAAGGTGAGTATGCAGAGGAGGGATTAGTAGAGCAAGTAGAACTGGAAGTTTGGAGAAGGGCATGATAACAAAGAGGATCATGTTCTGTATGACCAAGGCAGTCTAATTGTTTTTGAACAAAATACCTAAATAAAGGGGGTTTGTATCATCACATTACCTCAGTTCCATTCTTCTTATGAATGAACAAGGTGATATTCAGCTTTACTGACAGGAATATGACTATAAAAGCCTGGTAGGAGAATTAGAACCATTGAGGAAAGGAAGGATCCATTGTCTCAAGAAAAATAAACTAATTACCCAGAGTGTGCACTATCTAATTAAACATGAACCAGCCAATATCTCACAGCAGACTGCCCATTTCTAGAATCCTCACAATCTGCCTAAAACAAAAGATGGTGTAATCCAGAAGCAGTTTTAGGACTAGTAAATTAAATAAAGCATAATAGTAGCAAAGCTATGTGTAGTGGATTTGTAGGACACGTTCAGCACAACACTGTACAAGAGGGAGCTAGTGCTGAATGTTCTCCCAAAAGAAATCACAACTTACTTAATACAAATATTGCCTTGAGCAGGCGCCCCTGTTTATTATAGCCAGGCTTACTGTTTTCTGCCTAACACAAGACAAGAATGCTGAAGAGGCGCTACTATAATAGTGAATTAATTTTTTAAATATCACTTGAAGTCTCACTGCACTATTCATGTGAGAATTTACAAATATGAGCAATAACTGATCTTTTTCAAGTCCTCGGGGATAACCATGAAAGTCAGGTCTGTAATAAGTCACACCAGAACCTTGTTATCTGTATTCAGGAGTGTGATTTGCAGCCTCAACATCACTCCTTTTGAGCAGAAGAAACACCACTATTCAGTGCTTTACTATTCAGTGCTAAGTCCAGAACTAACATACAATTGGAATGTATGGATTAGTGTAAGAACTACTGTGTTTTGTACATCATGGCAATATAACTCTTAGGTCACAACACTGCTGAATCAAGCAGCAGAGACTTACAAGACAAGTCATGCCATCCTTAACAGTGGTTGGCATTGGAAATAATACAGTGAGTATTTGCAGGGCAACACGTAAGGACTTCAGGACAAAGCAAGCATGTCTTGTGTTTGGCTCCTTAATGTAGGATTTTATAGGTTGCTACACTGCTGTAAAGCAGCAACTTATCTTGATTTAAGTCTTGATTTGTTCAAAGTACCACACAAACACGTTTTCAATGTTTGGCTGGTGGCACTAAGGTAAATTGTGCCCATAGCCTCACAGTTGCCCACATTGCACATTCTTTGTTTTTCAAAAGCCCTTTTTCACCTGATTTGATCCTTGAGCAACACTCTGAAAGGAATTATCACAGACTGATGCAATCCAGATCCTTTAAATCCTATCAAAATTCAGTGTATTTAGATTTTACAAACACATTTTCTGACAGGGAGGGGATGGGGAAGGAGAGGACACTGCCCTGAAAGTAGATGTTTCCTTTTCCTTCCCCCTACTAAAAAAAAGTCCATGCTAGGCTTTCAGTTGAAAAGAGAAGAACCAGTAGGTTCTTAGTTCACAATTAGCCACTGCAAAATTCCTGTAAAACTCTCTATACCAGTGCAACAGTCTTTCCCTGGGTTTTTAAGGTCAGTTTGCCTGGAAGTATTTTGAACCATTGATGATGCCTAGGAGGATGGATTCAGTGTGATTAAACATAAGTGAGACATAAGCATAGATGAGACCCAGGCAATAAGCTAGTACATATTCTGCTTTAGGAACTGCAACAGAACCACATAGATTTATAATAACCAAGAACTGGGTCCTTAAAGCCTGAGACTTACCCAAGCCCCATGTCTGGTCTGGAGAACGAGCTCATTTTGGAGTCAGATGTCTCTCCTGAATTTCCTGAAAATTCTTCTTTCTTTCAGCAACACACAAATATGCTTGGAATTGTGCAGTTCATCACCTTCAAAGCAACAGGATTAGTGTAGCTTGGAGACAGTGTTTTAAAGAAAATATTCTATCTGCCATCTGGACACACAGCTGCAACACAAAGATACCTGGACTTGTTATGGAGCCATGCTTATATCCTGACGTGCCAGGGAACTATCAGGAAGGTGTTAGCCAGACAGGAGAGCCAGCTGCACCTTTGAAGACAAACTTTGACATACAGTGAAGAAATTAAAGAGCCATCTCCATCTAGCATAAAAGTGTAGTTAATAGGATCTCAAATAACACAGCTTAGATACAAGTCAGGCAAAGAAAATGCTGTTTTTTCAGAACAGCTTGAAGGTATAGAAACTGGCAGTCATATTGTACTTTAAAATGGAATATCCTTTGCAACATAATGTAGCAGATGTTGCCTTCCCCAGCACATGGAAAGGCTGTTCCTTCTCTCCCTTGGGCAGCTGGGCACATGCCAGACTCCAAGCCTCCACCACTGCTGTCCTTAGCTGCCTGCAAGATCTACAGAGAAGCTCCCATTCCCAAGGCTTTACACTTCTGCCATGTAAATATGAAATACTTGCAAATTAGAGCACCCATCTTACCTATCCATGAAATATAAATGTCGGGCACGCTCCAAGGTAGAGGAGCAAATACAGTGAGAAAAAGATAAAAGAGAGCAAAACCAGGGCACATTCCTACACCAGAAATACTGTAAGAGGCAAGCACAAGACAATTACATGTTAAAAGATGGCACCTGACCCCCAAATGGCTCCACATATGCAGCTACACATAACACAGGCAGAATCTACATCTACTTTTACTCAGAAAGAGGGTTTTCTGTTTGGAACGTCAATGTGTTCTGAACCACCTGCCACACAGATTTTGTATGGCAATTCAAGAAAAGATGCATGAGAAAAAACAGGAGACAAACATGTTTTGTCCTCTCCTTTACTCCTCTGAAGCTACCTGTTCCCTTCATAATCACAAAAACAGCAAGAGAAAGGTTCCCAAACCATTTTGTTCTCTTCCATCTTATCCAGTTATTAGGGGAGTATGGACTTGAATCAAGATACTTTATTTTCCACATCTACTGGTATTTAAGCATTCTATGCAGCATAAAAGAGTGACATGAGGATAGAATGGAAGAGCTTCAGACCAGTTGACACATACAGCTGTTCCTGGGGAACTGCCTGGGGCTGAAGTCTAGTCATCTTGCACCACAAAAATATTGGTCTAACATGACAGAGAACAGCAACTTCGTGTTGAAAAAACTTGTTTCTGAAAACAAACTTCAAAAAGGAAAAAAGCCCAATCCCAAATCAATAGATAACTTGTACATTATAACAACACAGGACAGTTCCTCTTTGGAGAGGTCATCTCTCCCTTTTAAGTGTATACTCACATGAAAGTGCTCACACTTATGAATGCACTACGTTTACAGGGCAGAATCACTGTTTCTTTTCTTCTTAGAGAATAAAAACACATACAAAATTAAAATACATAGATGTATGACAGATCTTTGTTAATATAGTTTGGTTCAGCTCCTTTACATGGTTATTCTAAAAAATTGACAAAGTTCTTGCAACTCAGTATGATAAATTCTCAATGCATCAAAATAGCACTCAGATCATCAAAGTTACAGTATTTACCACTTACCTTTAAGAAAGAGAGACCTTGTGGAAATCTGTAAATAAATGCTGTTTGTATTTATTAACAAACTGTTTATGAGTATACACTGGGTCCCACAAGACACAGGAGAACTAAAGTTACCACTGATATTTTGCCACCATGAAATTCCATTGAACCACTTCCTTTCACTCACCTTATCTAACTGATGCTCAAAGGCTGTAACAGGAGCTGCTGGACATTGCCATTAAACACCACTCGTTAACAGCATAAGGGTTTTGTCCTGTTTTGTCCACCATGCCCAAGAAACAGAAAAAAGCACCTTATAGCAGTAGCAGCTCAAGCACTTGTTTTGATATGAAAAGTGAGACATTCCAGTCCAATCCTCTATTATTGTACTCAATGCTATGGGACTAAAAGCTGTCACAAAAATTGTCTAAGCATAATTCTCTAAGCTATTTATTTAATTCTACTCAAAGGTCAAGAGATTTTTTTCTGAATGTCTGGAAAAAGGGGCAAATTAAAAAAAAAATAGCAGTAGGTTCACTGAATAATTTTGTAATGTATATACAAGTTTTCAGTATCAATAACTTGGTCTTTTCAATTAGGCTTCTTTTTTACTTTAAAAGTTGCATTTATTTAATCAAATAATGAAATCTTGATTGCAGAAAGAGAACTTCAGAGGAAAAGCTCCTCAGAGCTCTACTGTGTCACACTTTATGATTACAGACAAATTAACACACTTTACACATATTTGTTAACTGCAGCCTTTGCACAACTGAAGTTTTCGATGTACAGAAAGAACAGCCTTGAAAGCTGAAAAGCAGCTTCATCATAAATTGTTGATTTACATTTCTTTTTGTCAAGTCCTCTTAGCAAACCCTAATTTAGAACTAAGGCCTAATTTAAAAAAAAAAAAAAAAGGCAGAAGGAAAATGACAGATATTTGACAGCAGCAGCAGCAGCCGTGTTTATTCACGGCAAACAGCCGTAAATAAACAGTTTATTCACCAGCAAACAGCCCAGGAAGGGTGGGGTTGCATTTGCTTTCAACTGCTCCTATTTCTGGTTTTAAATCACCAATTTGTCCTAATCAGGCTAAACTGCAGCCAAATTTCATAAAAACAGAACCGTTTAGTTGAACCTTCAGAAATGTGAGATCCTGCTTGATGTACTTTCCTCTGGACAGAGTGGGAATTAAGGGCATCAGCTCTTAATTAATTATTGCCAATAAGACCCAAAAGCCTAAATTTCTTTTATCTTAAGTACTCTGTAATGGCTGGCTGGGTGGTTCATGCTCCTCTTCTGCAATAAACGCAATAAGCCTTAGTCCTTGCTGAAACAGCAAGTGTACTTCAGTACTTGCTGGCAACATGTGGTACAATAGCCCCCATTAATTTTCGCTAACCTTGATATACACAAGCTTGGCCTTGATGCTTTTCAAAGAGGGGACAGCTGATGGCCCTACCCCTTATCTCCCTTTCAAGTTTGAGTTTGCAAGCTAAAATCTCAATGTTCAGATTTTGTGGTCAGTTTCTTACAGTGGTGCTGTCAGATTTTGCAAGAAGCTTTTCGAAAGCTTCCTCATCGCTTCCCAGCTACACACAGTCTAATTATGCAGATGTACAAAAAGGTTCAGTCAAGTTTAGCTTGCACATTTAACTGTTGTAGTAAGGAGAATACAGATTACCTGATTTTCTTGCAGACTATGTTGTCTGCACAGACAGATGTACAGAGTAATAATCCTCATATTACAAAAAAGCTCCTGATCTGACCATATTAGAGCTTTAGCAATGCAGTAATTCAAGTAGACGACAAACTCATCTCTGAAAGGTTTCATTAATTGCAGCGCTGCTATTTTGTGCAAGTCCATGAATCGTGGGTATGATTACCTGTTTATATAACTCTATAGTTAATCATCCCAAAGCACTCAATGTGGAAGCTTGCTTTTCATCTGGAAAAGACTGTTGTGTTCCTTATTTCATTGAACATGGAGAATGAAGACACAAAAATAGTTTCTCAGATTGGACTGTGGAGAAAAGGCATGCAGGTCAGTTTGGTACCAGGCCCTGTGGCAAGCTGTGACTACAGCTAATAAAGTGCTTGTGGCTCTCCACTCTGCCCTAAATGACATGCTCAGATCTTTAAACCACAAAACTACTGTTACACGAATGTGAAGTACGTGAATCTCCAGAGAGTCTTATGAAAATCAGTACATCAAATAGATGAATGAAGACACAGCAAGATCTTCTCCAAGAAAATATTTTCAGTACCTAATAGTCCTGTCTAGCCAAGGGTATTGAGAAGGATTAAATATGGAAATAAATGAACCTGAATTATTCTGTGACCCTATGATAACAAATTAGCAGAGTGCTCAAGGGGGAGCTATCCAAGCAGAGCTTACCTGCACATCCACATAACTTGAACTAGCTTTTTTCTTACGCATCACTAGACAAGTGCTATCAGATTTTGATTTGTGTGAAAGATTATCCTTTATTTACCATCAAAAGTAATAATTTTTTCTTTCTGTTATGAAACAACTGCTTCTAAGCACTCTCCCAGCACCAAATTATTCACAGTTTAGTAATTCCCTGAGATGAGTCCACTGTCTGTGTAGCTAGCAACCTTTAATAAATTTAGTTTTCATGAACTTGCCTAATCTTCCTCTAGGCTGATGGAACCATTCAACGCCCATCCCAGCACCCCAGGGCAAGGAGTGTTGTAACTACACAGCAGGTGAAATCCCCTCCTTATGTTTGCTCTGAACATGCCTCTGCAAAGATTCAGCTGATGCCTCCTTCCACTGCTTGTGGACCACCACTTGTAGCCATGATACTCATGTTTTCATAGCCATCTATCACACCTCCTCATATCAGCCTCTTCTCCAGTCCCAAGAGTCCTGACCTTGTCTTTCCCGAGGTCAAAGTTTGCCACAGCTTTGTTCATCCTTGTTGACCTTACTGAGTCTTTTTCACGTCTGCCTCATGTTCCCTAATACTACCTAACCAAACTGCACTCAGTATTGAAATGAGGATGCTGCCCAAATTAACTCATAATGATGTGCTCTGGTTTCTTCCCATGTCTTTCCTCATGATCCATTTTTCACCACCAAAACAAATGAATTTTATTGCTCCATTATTTACAATTTGTTTCAGTGCTGATGGTAACAGTCAGTAGAGATTCAAAAGGTAGACAAATGACAAATACACATTTCTCAATAGCCTGGAAAATAGACTACAGACATTCACTGTCTGTGTTCTCTGTTAATTGCATATTTAATTTCAATTAAAATATAAAACCAGATACTTATTCTTGAAGCAATCCCAATGGGATTATTAAAATATATTGGCCACTTTGGGAGCTTCCAGCAAGTCTATATCAGCTACAAGGCTTAATGCATGTAAAAGTACACTCAGTATGTCTTATTTATGAAAACTTTTCACGCTTTCTATTTTTCAATACTGTAATTGGAGGAAAAGAAGAGGTGAATTTTATGGGGTTGCAGGTAGATGACACAGTGAAAAAGGAGTTTGCTCAGATTTTGGGCCAAGTGTTTAATGAACATGGGCAAATCTTACCATTACTGCAGGGAAACAATGTGCTGATTTGTTATCAAGAAACCAACCCTCTAAAACCTTCTGCAAGATCTTCGATGCCTCTGGTCAGAAGACTACCAGGGTCATGAGTATAGCAAGATGAAAGCGCTAAACCCTGACTGATGTCTGTGCTCTTGGCTGCAGCAGGTCAGATCTGCATCAGGCAGGCAGGGCTTGGATGCTCAGAAATAAGCAACTCACTCAGGTATTACTCAGTAAGTCTGTCCTCCTGGATTGGAATGCAAGCTGATAGATGGTTTCCATGTTCCTGAGTTACTAGAAAAGCAAAGCCAGAAGACTTAGATCATTAACTAGTAAGGGGCTTTTGTACTCCAAGGTAAAATCTATTCTGGTTGTTTCATCCATGTGGTACCTGACACATCTAACCTACATCCTAGCTCATGCCCTCCAATTCTTCCATGAAAACTATACAGGTTTCAGAAATGTGATGGTTACCCAGGGAATGGAAGTGGTTTGCTCAGTGATTTTGCTAATGAGGATGATGCTTCCTCACCCATGCAAACTACAGAGGAACCAGAAAGAGAAGGTGTCTGCATAGATGAAAAGGCTTAATGAGGACAGTGTGCATCATGTAAATCAAGCAGGAGTCTTTTAAAGCTCTCTTCCTTTTAGTCAGAATACTGTGAGGAAGCAATGGCTCTGCAGAAGCCCTGAAAACTCCTACCTGCCTGGAGATCATTGTTTTCTAGCCTTCAAGTTTTTCTGTTTCTGTGGCTTCATCTGGCTCAGATGTTCTTATTTGGAGGTACAGGTGCTCATGTATGTCTTTCAGACCATACTTTCAGGCTGACCTGAATCTGTGTGACTGCGGTAGAGGCGAAAGATAGTCATATCTTCAAGTGTATCCTCCCCTCCCCTAACATACTCCCTCTCCCTTCCCAATATCTCTCATATTCAATGTGTTTTGTCTAAGATAGAAACACCAGGAGGGTATTGCAGGAGGAACTGACTGGATGATTGCACAGTTAATTTATTCCAGAGATGGGGAAGTTGTTTCCATTGACATTGGTGCACACTGGCTTGTAAAAGGCTATGAAATGCTGAGGGAGACTGGAACAACTGGGTCTCCCAAGACTGCAGGAAGCTTATGTGTGCATATGTTCCTGCTGACCTCCCCCTACCCCTTCCTGCCCCTTCCAGCCTGAACACTCAGTTTTGGATGCATGAGTAAAAGCACTAACAGCCATCCTGTTAAATTCAGCCCCGTGTTTGGGTACCTTGCAGCTAATCAGCTCCTGCTGCAATTCGTGCCACCTCCGACATGCTCCATTCCACCAGCACTAGAGTTAAATTCTCCCCCTCTCCCAAGAGCTGCGGATTTTATTCCAGCTGCCCTCCTTTCTGGGCAGGTTTGCTAGCTATTACTGACTACATGACAATTTGGTATGACTTCCAACATTTTAAAGGAGAGATGGAAGCTTTGTTGATTGATACTGATCCAAACTAAAGATTACATTTACTGCTCAGTAACCACTTAGCAACAATGTAAATTCATGCTGTGTACAGAGCAGGTCACACGCTCCTATTGGTAAGTACCTGTGAGGTAGGAAGAAGTGGGGAGGGATTTCAAGAGATGGCAAATTTAATTCATGGGTTTCTGCAGGGAGTCATTGAGACTCTTGCTCATCTTTTGTGTCATCTTCTTCTGCAACCCTGGTAGCCTGTGCCTGGCTCCTTGGCTTCACCTGGGCCAAGTGAGAGGCCACAGAGTGTAGGAAGGCAGTGCACTTGGGCCAGGTTTGCCATGATGCAGTAGGAGAGGAGAGCAAAAGAGGTCTGTCCTGGAAAACAACATTTACAGCCTCACTAGGAAGATAAAGCAATACAAACCTTAAACTTTGAGTTGTTGCCATTCAGAAAGGTTTTTTGTTTGTAACATACCACAGTTCACTCTTGCAGGACACTGCAAAGCCACGCCTTGCTGGCCATGCTCCTGGGTGCAGAGCACTCTTGGAGGGTAGTTGCCTGTGTCGCCCTCTGAGGGAAGTCCCTGAATGCGCAAGAGACACCAGGGAGATGATGGGAGGGACTCACTCGCTGGCATGTCCTGGAGCCAGACTTGGCGCAGCAGGCAGTCTCCACCTGCACCTGCAGGAAAGCAAGTTTTGTTTTGCTTCAGTGGTGGTCAGTGCTCACTGTGCCTACACTGGCTGCAGGCGGCAGTGCTGGGAAGGCCCAGGGGAACAACAGCACAGACTGGTACTTCAGAGGTGCAATCCCTGTGTTCTGTCTCCTTCCTTCTCACAAGATACCAGCAATGGCAGGAGTCAGCAGCCTGGGTTCGATCAGGCTACACAGCTGGGTCCCTTGGTGCTTGAGGCAAATTGAAGCTGGAGAACCCCACTGGGGAAAGAGGCAGCCAAGAGCCTGCTGTGTCCTCGGCAGTGTGAACAGCACATTACGATCTTGTGGTATGGAAGGGTCCCACAGAAACCAAGGAGAAACGACACTCTCACTGCAATGCCTTCATGGGGCAGTCCATGCACGCCCCTAACATAAGAGCACAGCCTGAGTCTAACATACAACTCCACCCCATAACCGAAAAGTGTGCTTAAAAAGCCTCCTGCTTATAAAGTCTTAAATGAAGCAATGAAGCCATAAACCACAAATACAGGTACCAGAGCTTTATTAGATGTTTCACTGCGTACAAAGAAACTGGATTTTATATTACTTTTTTTAACTCTAAATACACATTCTTGTCATAAAAATTCACATTTGCTATAGAGAACTGTAGGCATCTTTTACACAACATTTATTAAAGTACCATTGAACAGATCCTAAAACGAGAAGGTGCAGCTCTGTGAACCTTTCTGGGCACAACACACAGGGAGCTCCATGTCCTCAGTGTTACTCAATCATCTTTCCCACCAAAATGGAGAAAAGTCATTCGAATGCATTAATGCTCATTGGGAATAATAAGGCTTCTGTACAGAGACCCTGAACAGTGTCAGGAGGCAGTGTGGCAATAACATCCTAATAATCATCACCCAGATGATCCTAAAGTTACTGCTGACTGAGGCAGTCAAAAACTTAACAACTGTCCTGGCAAACCCAGATAATTTTTCTTTTTCTTTTTAAAACTGTGGTTTTAACCATAGATTTTTATTTTCAGTAATAGTTATTACACATAACCTTAGGATTCTGCTTTAAGGTTCTCAGCTTCACAGCAAAACTAATTGCAGCTACTCAAGGAATCTCTCCCAGTCAAACTGACATTTTTAGGACCCAGGGTTGAAGGAAGAAGCTAGTACTTGCCATCTCACTGCAGAAAAAAACCCTGTAAGTGTACCTCCATCTTAGGAGATATGCTTTGGCCAAGCTGAGGCCCATCTAAGAGGATGCACGTGCCCAACTTATAGTGTGGAGATAAATTATCCTGGGACATCAGATGAGGTCCACTGCCATCTTTTAGCCCCACACTTAGCATCTTATAAGAGCATGTGGACTGCTACGGGGTCCTAAGGTTGACGAATTTCTAATGTTCACAGCTGGCAGGTAGAGGGATGTGTATGCAGAAGTTCAGATAAGGAGCACTGAGAAGAGGCAAAGGAGAGAAGTGGAAAGATGCTGCATTTTAACTAGACAAAGATAACAGAAGAGGGTCTAAAATTAGACTTCTGCTTTCCCTCAGTAACTGTTCACATGGGTCTGACTGAAGCTGATTGCACACCAAATGTGCTGCTGTAGGGCAAGCACCCTTTGTCTACTCCGACCAGCCAGACACAAGGTGGACCCTCTGTGTGTTTAGTTAGTACATCTTTCATAATTACCCTTGGCTTCATGCAGAGGCATCTTAGAAAGAAATCATGAAGCGACAGCTAGACCTGGTTGTGGGAATGGTAGAGGAGTCATACCTGTAGGCAACATAGAGATTCCTAAGTAGGTTCTGCCAGCCACAGGGAAATTATTATAGCTTGGTTTTTTTTAAAGCTGCCATGACTCCTGAAAGCTGAATGCTGTACATGGGCAGGCCAGGCTGATCAGGCTATCACACTTATGATTTTCACATAAGGATTTTTGCAGTCCAACCTACACTGGAGCAGTGTTCAAAGCTCTTCCTTCAAATTTAAAGCTATGTTCCAACACAGGACATGAGCAGTATTGCATAGCATCCAGGCACTTCCTTAAAGCCAGGATATCCCCATCCTCCTATCATGACTGTATTCCAGAAGATGAATTTTAGGCCACTCAATTACATGATTACAATTCCCACTGACTTCAGCAGGAGTTGTGTGTGCGCAGAAGTGATTTAGTCTGTAACACACTGGAAACCATGTCTTTGCCACCTTGTACAATCAAGGTAGTTGATCAGGCAAACATTCTATTCTTAATGTACAAATATGTAAGTGAGCTCCAAGTTACTTCAAGTTTAACTCCTTAGTGCCAAAAAGAGGGAGTCAGCTCTATGGACAACCCTTGGTAACATCTGAAACAGAACTGATAATTATGAGATTTAACAATATTATACTAATGCATTAAGGCAGGTTACATAACTGCCCTTTTCCTTTAGGATTAATTATTATTTCCTTGTACACTGTAGACGATTCATAATTCCATACACACATATACCTACGAAACAGCAGCACAGTAAAAACTAAATAGACCACTGAACTCCAACATACTTGTAATCAATACATTGCACATACTATACAGCATATTTTAAACCTCATCATTGAGTAAACATATACAATTCAGAACAACATTGACTGTATGTAACACAGAAGCTACCACTGAGATATGGCAATACATTATACACTATTAGCTTTTACTTCACTGAAAAAAAGTTTAGAACTTTAAAATGGTGTTACCTGACCTCTTGAAATCACCAAATAGCCTAATCAGTTGCTAATAAGTAGTGCTTCATATATTAAATTCAGGATAGACAGCACTGGAACTCTGTTTTCAGGGCACTCTGCCTTTTTTATTTTGTGGAATGAACCTCCACAATTTTAAATTTCCTTTGCAACACAGCATATACTTACTACACACTGACTATCTGCTCCCTCTCATCTCAGGGTAAAGGCTTAATAGCTACTTTGAAGTTAGCAGAAATGGTCTAGATTTGTATCAGTAATGACTTAGCCTAGCATACAGGATCATACGTTCCCTCTCACGCATGTATGCATATACATTTATATATACATACATGTGTACGTTTAAAAGAATGGTTCGTAGATTTGAAACCTACAAAACCAGTAAAGTATCCAACAGCCAAAAAAATGCAAATAACCCACTAATTTTAAAACCAGGCTCCTGTGGTCTCATTCTGATTTACCCCTCACCAAACCAGGCAGGAACTAGACTCCAGGAATCACCTCCTGTTTGGTCCAGACTGCAACAGGTTAGATCAGTACTGAACAAAGATGTCTCAGCATATGTAAACTGAAAAATGGAGCCAGGGGGGTCTACACCAGCTGAGACACTCTGTGTGTGTAGCACAGTCACCATTTTTCATGTGTGGTTGAAAAGAAAGGATCAAGTAATCACACAAAAATGTCAGAAAACAACAGTACTTGATGTGTATATCATGAACATAGCAGGGGGGAAAATGAGCATAGGAAGCAAAAAAATGTTCTGGCAGTCAATGATGTGACAGTTTGAGTAAATAGATGCTTATGCAGATGAATAGTATAGACAGGTCTTTCTCCTTGATGGGCTGATTACAGTCATCTCATTGCCCATTCAAGATTCCTCATAATACATATGAAGAAACCTTCCACATTAATAAGGTCAGAATAACACATCTGACCCAGCCCAGCAAGCACGTTTCTGGTTGAAATCAAAGAGAGCTTTTAGCTGCATATGGGTGGCAAAACTGGGCTCTTGAATGGTCCAGTTGTGCTGCATAGTACTTTCTGGCTTGTTCTTTTTTGGCAAGATCCCCAAACAATATCAACAGGGAGTGCATCTCTATCAGGACTTAGAGTTTTGGGCCCTCACAGATGAAATCTTCAGAAGAGCATGGATAGCATATCCCCAAATGCACTTTTTTCTTTTAGTAATTAAGGCAAGATTGTTTACCTGTTCCTACCATAAAGTGCTGTGCTTCTCCAATAGAAAGATCGACAGCTAAACAAAAACATACTTTTCTGACCAGAATTTAACATTTTGCTAGTATTTTTCCCCATTAATGGAGAAACTATATGATTTGTCTATTATTGTTTCTTGTCAGAGGATTTTTTTTGCTTTGCTTTTTCTTTTTCATTTATTTCCAAATGACAATTAGAATAAAACTGACACTAAGCAAATATTTCATAACAATGCTAACAAACTCTAGATAGCTCTATACTTATTCATATATACAGGCACACACACATACACACTTTATTAAAATACAGCAGAGCATTTGCATTGAGTACACCTCTGCATAAGCGAAAAGCCTAGTGTAGCTGGTGTGTGATGCCCTGATTTGAGCAGGGGGTACCAGCAGGAACCCGGTGTTGATGCTCTCAGATGCAACAGAATTTCAACCAGAATCCAAAAAAAGAAACCTAATTTTTACTCCACCCAAAGATTCAGATCACTTTACTATGTTAGAAGGATAGATTAACTCTTTTGACTATATTTAAGCAGCTGAAGGATCACAGGAAGAGTGTGGAAGCAACTAAATCCAGCTAAACAGAAAATTGAAAAAAGCATTTCACACCACACTGCCAATAAATAAGCAAAGATTTTCACATTTCTGTATAGGACACCCACACAGGTGTGGGTTCAAAAATATATTTTCATGTTTCATTTTATGCGTCTGTTACATAAATTTTACTAGGAGAGCTTGTGGAAACCCAAAACAAAGTGTATCAACCACCCCACATCTTGCTTAGTTGTACGTGAAAGCATTCAAGTCCTATCCCTTTTTCCAATGAAAAGATAAACTGGAACTCTTAGGTAAATTTTTGGGGCAGTCTGGATAACATTTAAATGCTGTAAAAAACCTAACTGGCTTAGATCACAGATTTCGCTGAGGATGACTCTAACAGTCCTAACATATGCAGAAGAAAAGGCTACTGAAGGAGGCATCATGACTTTATAACAGCTATATGGTTTTTTTCAAACAAATTTATAATATTCCTGTCCGGAACCACCAATATCATTATGCAAGTGTGCACGGATGTCTTTGTGTCACATACATACATTTAAAGTGTCATTATACTACACACTTAACATTTTTCTTTACAGTACACACATACGTGCACACACATTTTTCCAAGGCATCCTCTCAGCATATAATATCAGCAAGTGTCCTTTTTATTCCACTTCCTAAACTAAAACCAACAAAAATTCTATAATACCCCTGTAGCCCAACCGTTCAATAAACCATTTTGGATTTTCTAAACTCTGATGGGAGATGGTAGCCATTATCATCTGACAGAAAATAGCAAAGGATTGTATGATGCCATTCTCCTCACTCAACCAAAAGTTCTAGTAATATCAACGTAAACTTGACCCTAGTTCTATCCCATAAATCCCTGCAATATCTCAAAAAGCGTATTCCTCTTAAAATGTAATAGCATCTGTTGTTTTGCACAAATGAAATGTTTTGCTTTCCAAAGTTGTGTACCAATGTATTGATGTGTGCAGGAGATATGACTGATTGCATTTTATCCAGTTAGGTGTCATACAGTTCCAATGCTCTCAGTATATAAATCACTAAGTTTTTAATATATTTTTTATATGTGTTTCATTAAAAGTAGGATGATCAGTGATTCTGTTGCTAGAATAGTGCCATTCAGTAGACTTTCAACCTTGCGTTATGCAGTATTATATCTGACAATTTAAAGACTATAAAGTACTGCTATTTGCTAGAATTGAACTACGACATTCTTTACCGCAGAAGTTTTTCACTGATGAAACTGGTACTGATTTTTGTAATCAGTGAAGTGTTCTGTTCATAGCTGCCTTAAAGAGAGGCTTAGACTGTACCTATCTTTTTTTAAGTGCAGTTTCAGTCCTGCAGCAATGAGGTTTCCCTTTGGGGTCCATATTATGACTACTGTTATTTAGTATCTTCATTAATGACATAGATGAAGGGATTGAGTGCACCCTCAGCAAGTCTGCAGATGACACCAAGATGAGTGGTGTTGTTGACACACCTAAAGGACAGGACGTCATTCAGAGTGACCTGGACAAGCTCGAGAAGGGGGCCCATGGGAACCTCATGAGGTTCAACAAGACCATGTGCAAAGTGCTGTACCTGGGTCGGGGCAACACCCAGTATCAACACAGGCTGGGGTATGAGCAGATTGAGAGCAGTCCTACTGAGAAGGACTTGGGGATGCTGATGGATGAGAGGCTGGATATGAACTGACCATATGCACTCACAGCCCAGAAAGCCAAATGTGTCCTGGGCTGCATCCAAAGCAGTGTGGGCAGCAGGTTGAGAGAAGTGATTTTGCCCCTCTATTCTGCTCTGCTGAGACCCCATCTGGAGCACTGCATCCAGCTCTGGGGTCCCCAGCACAGGAGGAACATTGACCTGTTGGAGCAAGTCCAGAAGAGGCCACCAAGCTGATCGGAGGGATGGAGAATCTCTCCTATAAGGAAAGGCTGAGAGAGCTGGGTTTGTTTAGCCTGGCGAAGAGGAGGACTAAGTGTGACCTAATGGCGGCCTTCCAGTACCTGAAGGGAGCCTACAAGAAAGATGGAGAGGGACTTTTTACAAAGGCATGTAGGGACAGGATAAAGAGGTTTCAAACTGACAGCAGGTTTAGATTAGATATTAGGAAAAAGTTCTTTACTGTGAGGGTGATGAGGCACAGGAACATGTTGCCGGGAGAAGCTGTGGATGCCCCATCTCTGAAGTGTTTAAAGCCATGCTGGAGGGTGCTCTGAGCCCTGGTCTAGTGAAAATTGTCCTGCCCATGGCCGGGGTGTTGGAACTAGATGATCTTTAAGGTCCATTCCAACTCAGGCCATTCTATGATTCTGTGATTACAGAGTTAGGCCAGTATCACATTATCTGCTGGCTTGACCTGAGGCAGAGACATTGGAAAACCCTATTTTAAGAATGAAAAGCAAGCAAGATTTAGTCTGTGCTCTGTGCAAGCTACACAGTACATCATGTTTACTGTCCACTTATTATGGTACATAACACATCATGTTTACTGTCCACTGATTATGGTATGTAACACATCATGTTTACTGTCCACTGATTATGTGTTTGTTAAAGCATGACCTTGGATTCACATCACAAAGGCATTTAAACCTGTAGCTCATTGATAAATACGATCGGTTAAACCACCTAAGAGATGAAATGTAGCAGCTTAAAATTTTCGTGCCAGATATACTGCCCTCAGTCTCCCAGTGTAACGCTCACACCATTGGGAATCCCGCTGTGAGCAGGAAGAGGACAATATACATCCCCTTGCAAAAAGTTTCTTGGCACTGTTCATAACCATAGAAGACACATGAATCACATTTGGTACCTCATGGAGAACTTGTAAATGGCCTTCTTTCATCAAACACTGTAAACATGTTTAGTTTTGCTCTTCACATGAAACACAAATGTGATAAGTGATCATAAATGATGAAAACATTTTCCTTATGCCCACCCACTAAAGCCCTAAACACCTCAGTGTGTTACAAGAAGATGAGTGTTTTACAATATAAGTCTTTTAGAATACAATCTTTTTTTTTTTAATGCTAAATAATGCAACAACACATATATCACAGTACTATCAAGTAGTGTCATCTTCACCTTCTCCCAGGGCGTAGTTGAGCTTTATGACTGTGCTGATAAAGTCACCAAGTTCTACAAAATCTGCAGTGATAATATTCACACCACTTTCTCCTGCCTTCTGAGTTCGGACCCACTCCATCATCGCAGGAAGTGCCCTAAGGAGAAAAGAAGAACAATAATTAGTCATAAATCAACGAGACAAATGCATTGAGGCAGGATTTACCAACAGTGACTCCCACTGATCTTACTTGGTTTCTAAGTTTTCTTTGCTACCATGTGAGAAAGGACTCAGGCTTTTTGAAAACTCTTTTTTTTTTTTTTGGAATTTTCATTCTGTGTGGAAATAATATGTTGATCGTATTTCAACTTCTCAGTAGAAAAGAATGGAAGGAAGATCATATAGGCTCAGAGTAATTACTGATTTTACCCAGGGACAAAGGAATGGACCAGATACCTTTTTGTTATCATCTGGCCACATGACTCCATAAGAATTATTTACGGTAAAAGAAATAACAGAGGACTCAAGCCATTTAAAGTATGTTTGACACATTGAAGGAAATGGTGAAAATAATATTTTGAGAGACACTGGAGCAACCATGACTTCTACAGTGTAAGTACAGCATATACCACAATACCTTTTCTTCCACAGTATTGATATCTCAGCCATAAATTATATTTAATCCTACCAACTCTTTTCTAAGATGTCATATTTTTATTATGTCAGGAATACTGGGGTGCAAAAGATGCCTGCCTAACTGGGTTTGTGAATGTACAGAAATTTCTCTGATCTGTGAAAATACAAAATAACAATCAGAAAAATATCTATGGGAAAATAAAAGGCTCCTTAGGCCTGCTGAGGAAGTCAAACAGCAAAATCCAGTTTTCATAAGAAAGAAGTTAAGAGAATTAAAAAAAACCCAAGGTACAGATTTTTCAGAGAAAGGGCATTTTTCAGAGAAAGGGTAATTGACCACTGGAGCAAAATTCCAATGACTCTGACAAACTCTGCAGCACTTTAAGTCCTTAAATCAAGCCCCGATATTATTCCAAAATTATACTCTTGGTCAACCTCAAGCTGCTGAGTTAAATAAAAGAACCTAAGGTCTGGGCAGGGCTGCAGTCAGTTTAGATGAACATTGTGTTCTCCCTTTGCTCTAAGGTCTATAAATATGTGATTGCCCCTCAGTCAGTATGTTGTGCAGCCTTTTTCACAGGGGCAAGGAACATGTAAAATTTTGGCCTGACAATAATTTAAATCAAGCCGAACATGCTGAACCTAAATCTTCTTTCAAAAGCTTTAGATCTAAAGAAAAGAGAACTATTGGCAGACACAGATTGTACTTGTCAGTGGCTACTAGAATCAGTTAGTTTTTAAAACAGGAAAAAAACCCCAAGCAGTTATAATTATATGCCTCTGATTTTACAGGAGAAAGCACAACACTAACATTTTGCTTCATCAAGATGTGCTTGAATCCACCCTAAGATTCACATCTAAGGCCAGGAAAATATTTTATTTCAGTCATTGATTCAGTATGACTGAATGCACACCACCTCATAAAACTGAACTGAAGCATTCTGCTGTTTATGAACCCGGCCAGCACCTTTAGATTTAAGTCTATGCAATCCTGGGGATGTGTACTCTGTGGATCTGTAACAGGCACAGGTTAGGTGTTAAATACTCAGCAATGCTGGGCTGCTTGAAAAGATCTGCAAGCAACAAGAACCAGGACAGATCTCAGCAGAAAAGCATAGACCACCAAGGTGATAAAAGGCGGCTCAGAGCATCTGTAAACTCCACTTCATCTTCACATGTGAGATGTACTGCTGAACTCTGGACAAAGACACAAGGTTGAACTTAAAATATGGCAGTATGTTGCCTTTGTATTTAATACCATCCTATTTAAGCCCAAAGAGTTTGGGGTTTAAAAGTGAACTGATTGATTGTAGGCAGGCACAGATTTTTCCTTCCTTCCCTCTGTATAAGTTGATGACCTTGATATTTTACACCCCCTTGAGGCATAGTTAACTTCTTTTGGTGTCTTTCATTTGTTCTGGAGCTATTTCTGATGTAATTCTGCCTTCAGACCATAGAGTTTGCTGTCCATACACCTACCCATACTGATCAAAATACCGTTTCCTTTTCCTAATGTATTCTTATTAAGCCAACCTTCAACAAAGTCATGCCTCCTTTTGATTAGTGCCTTATCTTAAACTCAGTCTGCCCTGACATTTCATCTGCAGTTAGGCTTGACAGTTGAATGGATTATTTCTCTTTTATTGATATTTCACACAGGACACAGTTGCATGACCCCTTGCTCATATGCATATTGTTAGATAAAGTAATGGAAATCTTTTGTTCATGAGACTAGAGAGCATTTAAAGATAAGTCAGAAATGAATCACATTATCAAACAAAAAGCTTATTTGCACAGCAAAGCCAAATAACACAATCTTGTACAAAAATACAACTGAAGAAAAGTTTTCACTGACCCAAAAGACTTGATCTAGGCTATGTGACTCTGTTTATGACAGAAATTAATACAAAAACCCGTACAGGTCATCTTTCTCCTATAGTGCCATCTTGAAAGTGGATTACACCAATCACTGTAAGAAACTACATGTTGTTCAGTTTCAGTACAAATATCTCACATGCTCACAATTATTATTAGAATAAGCCTGACTTAACATTCCTCAGGGTGGTAGCAGTAAAAACCTTGTTCACCGCTTACTTTTCATTTCCAAATTGTGCCGCAAACTAGTGATTGCTCTCACCGAGGGTTTTAGTCAGGTGAACAAACCACCTACATAACTGTGCTCATAGAAACCCAGCATGTGCCATGGTCTTCATAGATGTTCTTGTGCTGTGCTCTGTCAGACACAGGGGAAGCTTCTAGAAACTTCTCACAGAAGCCACCTCTGCAGCACCCCCTGCTACCAAAACCTTGCCATGCAAACCCAATCCATCTTGCAACGTTGATAAGAAATTATTTTACACGTGAGCATATATGCCCAAGCCCCTCAGTCTGCCTACCCTGACAGCATCACTGCTTCTGTGTTAGGCAGATCCCGGCTCTCCTGCAGAGGATGTCCATGCTTTAGGATTTCACTGCAGCTCTGGCAACAATGTGGCACCAGTCTAGGTTCAGATCCAAGCTTGCAAGGACTGAGGAGAGACCAACCATTTGAGCACAGACTACACTTTTAGATGCTCAAGGTTTGTAATCTCTGCTGTTACCCCAATAACTACAGAGGCGTAGTCATACATTCAAAGTCCATTGTGTTAGTGTAATGATTTTTCCTAAAAAAAACAGTGTCATGCTTGTAATAGTGACAGCAATGCCACCATTGAAGTTGCATGCAGGACAGGCTCTGGCTCCCCTGAGGACAGCCTCAAGCCTTTCAGTCCTCCAGTGACTCAGTTGCCTCTGCTGTAAATTATACAGAGGAAACTGGATGAGTTGATCAGGAGTCCTGTTGTGGGGTATCAGCATCTCGAGTAAATACTCTGAAGGCCACAGGAGATGAAAAGTCTTACCTTAACATGCTACAAACTAAGAGCCAGGCAGCAGGAAAAACTGACAGATGCAGAATACCTGCAGCCCTTTAAACTTACTGAGTCTGCTGCCTTCCACAGCTGGTCCAGTCCAGCCCTTATACCCACAATCCCAGTTCTCAAAAGGAATAATTTCTAATTCCTAAGGGTTTCAAAGCCATGTGTAACCCTGAGGCACATGCACAGAAGAGTGCTGCTTGTCTTAGCCTAGAGCCAGGGTGGAGGTATTAGGGGTGCTCCTTAGCAAGACCTGTGCCAGGAGAAAGAGAGGAGTCTTTTCCTCTCACCCTACTACCTGGGGCACTGTTTTTATCCTGCTGAAGCTCCACTGTCCTGGGTTTGAGTGGGCCAGATCTGACCCTGCCAGGCAGTGCAGCACTGTCCCACAAACCAGTATCTAAAATCAACTCCCTTTTCCACATCCCTGGCAGAAGTGGAGGAGCTAGTGGCACTAGTAGTGTAGGAAGGAGAAAGATACAGGACTGGTGGGCTTTAGCTGTGGCAGGGGAGGATGAGAATGGCATGTTACCTGGGTTTGACAATAGATTGAGATCAGGAACCTCGGTGATAAATTTTCTGTCCTGAAGGAATATGTAGACTATCTCATTTTCTTGCACTGACTGGAAACCAGGAGGTACCAGACTGCTGCCCCTCCCTCCCTCCCAGGGTGATGGGAGGAAAGTGATGTGACTGATCTGATGTGGAAGGACCTCATAGAAAGGGTCTGGTCCAGCCTCAGCCACCACCACCACCACCGCACCTCAGCATCAGCAGTCAGATCCAGCCCACCACCCACACTGCCCAGCAGATTTCTGGAGTGACCTTTGCACCTGCCAAAAAGACTGCATGAGAAGGGAAAGAGTGGAGGAGATCTGCATAGTAGGGACCTACTGATGCTGAACAATGCAATGTCATGCAAAGATACTTAACGTAGCTGTATTCCTTCTGAGACCAAAGCATTTATCTCTAGGTGGCACCTCAATAGGTCAGTCAGAGGTACTCATAATTTAGACATGACCTGGGTATCATGATGGCTTACATCATGACTGCAAACATACCCTATATCGTTTTCAGCCTTTTTTTTAAGGAGTCGCATACTTTCCCATATAGCACTGCTATAGCAATTTTCATTTACAACCCGGTAAAATCTAGGCTCAGCTTTGGCACTTATTTTATTACCTCTATTTTCCCTGTTCTGCCTGCTTGCTCGCATAAGCAGAAAGGTGCACAGGTTTAAGTTTTTCTCTTCTTTCAGCAACAATTTTCTGATACATTAAAGGAGCTCAGCTGAGAAATGCTGACCTAAATCTAAACAAAACAGGCATAGACCTTTCAAAACTACTGAATATTCAAGGCCTCTCTTTTCTTTAAATCTACCAAAGCTCTCAAGTGGACTTCAATGACATTGAATTTTGTTTAAAAAATAGTAATTAAACATTCAAATAACTTCAAGCAGCAAAACTGTAAGCCCCATTAAAAGCTTTCAGAAAAAAAAAAGACCTAATTACTTGTATTAAAATCTGCTTTAAAAAAGCTGTTCATAGGTATTTTAGTTCAGAAAGAGGGTTGATCATCTGGGTTTTTTTATGTCTGAGTCATCAAAGGCTGACAATGTGACAGAAGACTAATGACAGCAGCACTCTAAGACAGGACCTCCCATGGTGAAACAGCCATTCCTCCCTGCAAAGTTTTCAGGGAAAAGGAGGAGAAAAAGCAACTTTGCAAACACAAAACAAAAGAGTTGTTTGCTGTTTAGAGTTTGATCACTAAAGGCAGAGAACAAGTTTTCTTTGGGAGTGCAAGGAGTCACTAAGAGAAATTAGTGTCATTCACAGAGTGTGATGCTGGCTAGCATTAAGTTCCATTACCAATAACACCAGTGAGAACTGCAGCAGGTCCCTTTGCTCAGGGCAAAGTGACATGTGGCATTTCTTCCCCCTCCAGCGAAGCACACACCCTCCCTCACTGCATCCTTTCTAGCAAGTTGGTGCTACTGTTCAACAAAAACAGAACCCCTCTGCATGAGGACATACTCACACAAGCCTGAATAGGAATCCCTATAGTCCTTAACTTTCCCCTGCTCCATCCAATTTTACCAGCCTTTGCAAGAACACAGAATTCTGGAGCCGTAACTCAGCACATGCTGACTTTGGCTTTTCAAGGATGCTGAGATTCATCACTCCAGTGGAAGCAGTGAATGTCTTGTGTGTCACTGAATCATAAAAATCACGACTGGAAAGAACTTTGAAAAGTCATTCAAGTTCATCCAGCCCACCTTGAGCAGGATCAGCTACATGAAGATGAGTGATACAAACTGCTCCTGGAAAATGTTCAATTTAATCAGTACTTACAAACTTTCTCTGTATTCAGAACATCCCTATATAAAAAACCTTATACATCCTCATTGCCTCCAACTGGACTAACCACAAATGGATGCCACCAAAATGATGGCACTAAGGCATGCTGCTCAAGCGTGTTGTCCTAGTTAGAACAGCTGGGACCGATTCATCATTGGATGGGTGTAGCCCAAAACTGTGTATTCTATAGCCCTCCATGCCATTTCACAGAAACTGTTGTCAGTAGAGGCCTGCGAGGTGGGCCCCCCCCCCATGCTCCTGTCCTCATGCCCTTTTGTGGAATTCCCTGACTGAGCACCCTCACACCCTTTTATGGAATTCTCCACTCTGAGGGAAGGATTGAGCATCCTTTTATGGAATTCCCCGCTCTGGGGGAGGGGCTAAGTATTGCTGCCTGAGCTGGAGGACTGCAGCTCACCGCTCTCAGCTGGACTGAGACCACCACCTTCAACTGAACTGCAATCACCACTTTGGCTGGACTGCAGCAGCTCTCCCACCGGCAGGTTTTTTCCCCTCTCCCTTTGCTTTGGACTCGGGGGGGGCCCAGGGAGCACCGTTTTGTTCGTGCCCTCGGGTGCTGGGTTGTACATTTGGGCTTTGTGGGTTAGGGCCGGTTGCTTGTCTGTGTGGTCGTACTTATTGTATTATTTTATTAAATTGTTATTCTGACTTGTAATCTCTCTTTTGAGTTGGGTTGGTTTTCCCTGCTGGTTAACTTTTAAACCAGCACACGTGTTCAGTCTGCTCCTGCTAAAGATTTACTCTTCATCAGTAAATAAGCTTCCCTGCAGAGGATGAACCTTAGGTACCATTCCACGCTATATAATTCTACCATAATTTTATCTGTGGTAAAACTAGTTTAAAAGGTCCTCTTTTATGTGCCAGCTGTTTATTTCTGCTCTCTGATCAAAATTTACAATTCTCTCAGTTGTGCTAATAGATCTGTAGAGGAAAAACCAAAACAGCACATGGAAATGCTCCCTCTCTGTCCCTAATTCACTGATAAGATTTGATTTATAACAGGTCAGGTCCTCCCAAACTGCTGAATTGAGACAAACAAGGAACAAACAAACTGAAGCACAGAGATTTACATGAGCTCCATACAAACAGGCTGGGAAGGAATTCCACAGATGCACTTCCATACCCCTCAGATCCTCTCTAGGCAGCAGTAGCATTGTCATAAATTTGGCACTACCAAGGTCAGGATGAATAGAACCAGAAAATTTGGACAACACTGGGTAGGAATTTCTTTCCCTGGATCCTGAATGAACGTTCAGCTGACATGTTACAAGAACTACCTACATTAACCTCCAGCAACACTGAATTTATTCTTCTGAAAAATTTGTCTGTAATTCAGTCATCTCCAATTGCTGTATACAGTTTGGAAACACATCTAATCAGATGACACAAACAACTGTGCTGGGGTCAGACAAATCTTTTAATGTAACTGATCTTAGCAGCATACTCTTCAGAGTCACCATGAGCTAGATGTCTACTCTCCCTGACTGAGCTATTGTTGACTTTCTGGGTTTCATTTTTAAAGAGAGGCAGAAATGAGCTCAAAATGCTTAGTCCTACTCTCCCTTCAAAGAACATTTCAGCTAAATGTATTGAACCTACATGTCTATCCTTGTACAAAAATGAAATGGGATATTTAGTAGCAGCAAATGGTGTTTTCTGGAGGTGATTAATGTTCAATATCCTATTTTTCCCTGATTCCATGTTTTAAACTGTTTCACCTAGAGCATTAACTAACAGCATTAGGAATGCAGACAGCAGGAAAAGGATTCAGTGGATGCTCTAGTACTAAAGATCTCACTAAGGAGACAACTGTAGTATTTTGGTTATTTTGGTTAATGTAGTAGGGAACTACACTGGCAATGCTAGAGCTAAAAGCTTGAGCTGCTACCACACGTAAGTGTGGTATTTAGTTTTACATCAAGACTGAAAAAAAACTTGTAAAACAAGACTTATGCTAGTATGGAAAATGTATAATAGTCCATGGATTAACAGGAAAAATACTACCTACTGTGAGGATGCCTCTGTTCAAAGGCTGTTTTTATTCAGTAATCCAACAGATCAAGTTAGACAAGCTCATCAACTGCTCCTCTGATCTGGAGTTGTGCAAAGTCTTTGACACAGTCATGACATCTTTGTCTCTAAACTGAGGCAACATTAAATTGGTGGATGGACCACTCAGTGGATAAGGAATTGGCTGAATGGTCACACTCTGAGAGCTGGGGTCAGTGGCTCAATGTCCAGGTGGAAAGCTGTGACAAATGGCATTCCTCAAGGGTTGGTATTGGGACTGGCACTTTTTAACATCTTTGTTGGTGGCATGGACAGTGGAATCAAGTGCACCCTAAGCAAGTTTGCGGATGACACCAAGCTGTGTGGTGCAGTGGACATGCTGGAGGGAAGGGATGACATCCAGAGGGACTTGGACAGACTTGAGAGATGAGCCTGTGTGAACCTCATGAGGTTCAACAAGGTCAAATGCAAGGTCCTGCAATGGGTCAGGGCAATATCCCGTATCAACACATGCTGGGGGTTGATGGAATTGAAAGAAGCCCAGAGGAGAAGGACATGGGGATGCTGATGGATGAGAGGCTGGACACGAACTGTCAGTGTGCACTCACAGCCCACTCACAGCCAAATGTGTCCTGGGCTGCATCCAAAGCAGTGTGGGCAGCGGGTCGAGGGAGGGGATTCTGCCCCTCTACTCACGTGGAGCTCTGCACCCAGGTTTGGGGATTCCAGCAGAGAAAGGATATGGACCTGTTGGAATGAGTCCAGAGGAATCCATGAAGATGATATCTGAAGCAGAAGGCTGTAATACCTCTCCTATGAAGACAGGCTGAGGGACTTGGGATTGTTCAGCACAAAGAAGAAAAGGCTTTGCGAAGATCATATTAGGTACCTTCCAGTACCTAAAAGGGGCCTATAGGAAAGCTGGGGAGGGACTTTTTACAAAAGCATGTTGTGATACAACATGGAAGAATGGCTTTAAACTGAAAGAGGCAGGTTTTATTAGGAAGAAATTCTTTACCTTGAGGGTGGTGAGACACTGGAACAGGTTGCCCAGAGAAGCTGTCGATGCCCCATCTCTGGAAGTGTCCAAGGTCAGGTTGGATGGAGCTTTGAGCAACTTGCTCTACTGGAAAGTGTCCCTGCCCATGGCAGGGGGGCTGGAATGAGATGACCTTTAAAAGGTTCCTTACAACCCAAACCATTCTATGATTCCATGTTAATTGGTTATGTCTTTGGAGATCACACAGTGGTGATCAGGGAGATCAGAGTGGATTTTTTTCAGATTAATAGTGTAGCTTGCAAAACTGTTTTCTTCCTACCTTGAAATGAAACTGAATCTCACCAATATTGGAATTCTTTGCTATTGAATACAGAGACAACTAAAAGGTATGAAACTGCAGGCAGCTGTTTGCCATAGTACCTTGTTCAGTATATTCCAAAATACATTATTCAGACAGACATATGTAGAATAATTCATATGGAAGGCAATGTTAAAAAATGCAAGGAAAATAACCATATTCAAATAAGAGAAAGTTGGAGTAAAAAGTTTTATACTTTCTTATTGTTTAAAGGTTTACAATGAAGCAATCAACCTAACAAAATTCAAATGGTAAATTATGACAGAAATAATTACCTGTGGAAAAAAAAGCTACAGAAAAATAGCAGTTTTTCATTCTTGCTGCTATCTATACAGTAAGAAGCAAAGGATATAGTAAGGGCTTCAGACAACACATCCAAATAACAGAAATTGGCCATAATTATAGATGATGAAAGATGTTGTGATTAAAACAAGTCAGAAAATTAGATGGTTGAGACAAAATTATATAGGAACATACAGTTTTTCAGTTAATTAAAAAAATATTAAATGTCTAGATGATCTTCAATGTAGTCAATTAAACATTCTTTTCTCACTCTTTGGTGTCTTAAAGTTTAAAATTTTAAATTAGGTGTCTTTTTTAAAAAAAGCTATTTTGAAACTGTCAAAACACTTCAATATTTCTAAAACATTAAGGTAGAAAATATCAAGCTTAACCGTTGTCTTACGTATTTTCCTCAAACATAACTAGTCTTCAAGTTTGACCCCATTTCACAAATTGAATCAACAGTGTTCACAATTCTGTTTTCCCAGCACATTTCTGTTTAGCATCAAAATTCCTCCCTGCTGTACCTCTCTCCATCCGAGGCACCACTTCTTCTGCTTCCTGCTGTCTATTCTTTTCTTCACCAAGCCTTCTTCTGCATAGCTGGTTTTACAATTTCCCTGGCAAGGTGTGTACCAAAGGGATACACAGGGTCAAGGGTCATTATTGCACCACTGTCGTGCCCACCCAGGGTTTTGGCACCCGGCACCCAGCACCCCAAGCTGGTGCCTAGACCATAGGCTAAAGGGGTCTAGGGATGTCACACACCTGCTAGCTTCTCCACAAAAATGGCTTTCTCTCACCACATAGGAGGACTAGGCTGCTTATTATAATTTATACATTTTCTGGCTTCTAGCTCTGGCCTCCCACAGCTAAACCAGCTTTGTTAATCAGCTGGATCCCAGAGGCACTATCCTTCTAAATAGCATCCTGGGCATTGCTGTGAATCATTTACCAGGAGCAGCCTTCCCTGAGCTATTCCTCTTTCCTTCTACTTACTTTCCTCACAACGGAGAATTAAAAAGCCCAGAGCATTCATATGATAAACTCTTTACTATGCCAATGATAATTACCCCAAATACAGTACCCAAGAGATATTACAAAATAGTCACTGCTCTTTTACAGTGAGAAATGTTTGTTCTGGATACAGCTGGGGCCAAGAGGCTCACTGGGTTATCTTCCTGCCAAGCTCGTCCCAGGTCAGGAGAAACTGTCCCTCTAAGACAGACTTCTCTGACTCCTCAATAACCATGAATGAATACTGCAAAAGCATCTGTTTCCCCATCCCCAGGTGGGGGTCCCCATCCCATGTGTCTCAAGACCAGAGCACTCTGGGGGCTCCTGCAAGCAGACTAGCAGGGAACAGAACACTGTGAGGTCCTGTCTTCCCATCTCCAGTCATAAGGCAAGTGCCACGGACAAAACTGAGCACAGCTGCCTTTGGAAAGCCAGGTTAGCAGTCATGATGTTCTCCTGTAGAAGAGGGCCTGGGAGGAATCTGCTAACTAATGATCTCTGTTCCTCTTTCAAAAGCTGGCAGAGTTCATCTTAAAAGCAGTCAGCTTTCTCACTTCCACTTTTCCAGCTGTAAGACTGCTGGAAAACTTCACTGCAGGGAGCCCTCCTCTCACTTCCAGCCTTAATTTATTTATTCAGTGTATACATGTTGCTCTTGTTGAGAACACCAGCCTTTAGCCTAAGCTGTTCTTCTCCCTCCCTGGTATTTATTCCCCTGTGATATTTACAGACAGTAGGCAATCACACAGCATCTCAGGCTTCACTGTGCTAGGATTAACAAGACAAGTTCTCTCAATATCTTCAGCAATTCACATCTTGTTTATCCTAGTTAGTAGTCCCTCTCTGCATCTGTGCCAATTTTATCTACTCCCCAGAACATGCATGATCAGAACTGCACTGAACATCCAAAAAAGATATCCTACCCACACCTCAGACAGTAGTATCACCACCTTTCTGCACATGCCGGAAATGTCTAGGTGTGTATCAAGAGGATACACACCTTTATTCCAGATTTTTCCCAGTTTTAGCCAACCATGGGTGACACTCCAGTATCTGCCTTGCCTGCTATTCCCAGCTGATGAGATCTCACCTTACCAGAGCGTGCTACCATCACTATGACCTTGCACGTTATACCACTGAATGTCATCTTATCTCTAAGTAATGAGGTATCCAGGTCTTGCTGTACGTTTCCCCTCAGCTTTCCTTTGTTACAACGTAGCCTCTTCATGTTACCAGCAAACTCCACTAGCAGTTCCCTACAGCTGACTTCAAGTTCCTTCATGGAAAAACTAGACATGACCAGGCTCTTTGAAGACTCTTCAGCAAGTCCAACTTAGTTTTGGTTTCCAAATTCCATTTCGGTTGATAACATCCTACTTAATACTTTATCAGCTGCATTATACATTATTCACCAGCTGCACCTGGTGATTCTGCCCCTCTGCCCTCGTGAGACCCCACCTGTAGATCTGCATTCAGCTCTGGGGTCCTCAGCACAGGAAAGACATGGACCTGCTGGAGTGGGTCCAGAGCAGGATACAAAGATGATCAGAGAGGTGATGCACCTCTCCTACAAATACAGGATGAGAGAGCTGGGGTTGTTCAGCCTGGAGAAGACAAGGCTTCAGGGAGACCTTATAGCAGCCTTCCAGTACTTAAAGGGGTTTATAAAAAAGAGGGAGGGTAACTTTTTACATGGTCAGATAGTGATAGGACAAGGAGGAACAGTTTTAAACTAAACAAGGAGAGATTTAGATTAGATTTAGGAAAAAAATTTTCACTGTGAGGGTGGTGATGCACTGGAAAAAGTTGTTCAGAGAAGCTGCGAATGCCCCATCCCTGGAAGTGTTGAAGGCCAGGTTGGATGGGGCTTTGAGCAACCTGGTCTAGCAGAAGGTATCCCTGGCCATGGTGGGAGGGTTGCAACTAGATGATTTAAAAGGTCCTTTCCAAACCAAGCCATTCTATGATTCTTTGATTACTGATATCCCAAAATTTTCCTGTGAAAATGCCATAGAACAGATTAAAAACCAAATGCATAATGACACTATCTACCTTTGGCAAAACCTCATCAACACTTATCCTGCTTTCCATTAACCTTTGTATCTTCAGTTATTGCTTTTTTCTGTCTAAGCTCTTCACTCTTGTGAACACCGGAGGCAGCTCAGACCATTCCCCTGCCATTTTTAGATTAGGTCATTAATTTTTGCTGCTCTCCACTCTAAACCACTGTTTTCAGAGGTCTGCTTTAACATGTGCAATGCTCATGCTAGTCTTCTAGCTTTTCTGCTATGGTGATTAGACAGATCACTCTGCTCTCTGCTTGAACATATTCACTTCTTACAGCTATTATGAAATATCTTCCCCAATGATACTGAGAGTGACAATTCAAACACTGCTTGGTAAACTAACTTCCAGACTCTCCAAACTGGACATGAAGATATGTGGGATTAATAACAGTTATTTTAACCAACTCACAAGGGCCTATCACTAAGGTAGTAATGGTACAGTTCACTGTACAAAGGAATCCATTGGAGGAAATATAATCTGCTTCTTTCACTCTGGTAGATAGTTCTGGTGACTTCTAAGACATCCTTTTTAACATTCATTATTGGTAGATTCTCAAATCAAATAGTCATCTTTACTTTTAATTCAACCTTATTGCCAACAGTCTTGAGAAGTCTAGATGATACTACAATGGCAGCATAACACGATTGAGAGTGAAGTTCAGATCAGTTAAAAAGCTGAGTCAGACTCTTCCACATTGCATAGTCACAGATCACTACCTCTAGACTACAGTTGCCAACATGCTGTCTGTCTTGACTTCAAATAATTTTAAATTTTAGAAAGGGCAGTTGGGCCATTTAACTTCTACACAAAACAATGAGGTTGAACTTTCTCAGGGAAAAATTAAGAACAGATTCTGACTTATTTCTCCTGTAAAAAAAAAGTAGAAGACCCTGAAATATGCCACAGTATTACTTGGACAATAGTGTCTCCCTGAAGAACTCTGCCCTTCTACAGTGCTTATTACCACGCACTCCAAGTTAATTAATACTGTTAATAATAATTCTACTTTGCTTGGCTGGTGGTATTCACCCTATAGATAGTAGATAAAACTGTAGGTTCTAATAGCCATAAGCAAAATTAAAATAGACATTAGGAATGAGACAAAAAGTATACTATCTGGAGACTGTCACTTGATCAATATCAAGGGGCAGGCAAAGGTTGGATACTTCAGTGCTAGATATCTGTTGTGGTACTAAATAGATCTGAAACCAACATATCGAAACCAACAACTGCTGTTAAAACTATAGCATTTAAAAATGTGATTTTGTTTCAAATTAGAATGGAAAGTCAAAATGTTGGCCTCTCCCATCAAAAAAAGTTCAAGACCTATTTCTGACTACAAAAATGAAAAGCTGTGAATACAGAAACAGCACTAAATATTGCAATTAACACTGTAACATAAATCTAATGACAAAACAGAATTAATAGAAGTGAAAAAGGAAATGTTTTGACATAAAATATTTTGTTAAAATAGACTTCTCCCTGGGCAAAAACTCCAAAAGCAGCATTCCTGGAAAAAGAGTAGACTTTAAGACACCTGCAGTTTTCAATAAAAAGCTGCATTGATGGGAAAAAGAACAAATGGATTGAAACAATTTACATAAACATGCACTTGATGCCACATCTAACAAAACCAATAACTGTAGACCAAACTCTTAACAAAGGAAATAAAGTATTAACCAATATACCACTGATGTGAGCTCAAATTAGCTTTAAAAACAAAAATGTTGTAGCGCTCCTACTGGTTCTGACTAGCACTAAATATAAGCACACATTTTGAGAAGTCTCATGTTTCCAGTAATACTGGTAAATTCTGGATTGATCTCATATTTTATTTAATGAGAACTCCACATCAATGAACCATGGCTGCTAACCATCAGGGAAAAGGTAGACTAAAAAATGCACTATATAGCTTGTAAAAATTTACTAGGGGACTGCAGAGGATGCATCAACCACACACTAAAATTCCCCTGGAGAAAAGCCAGGATAGACACTTCATTGAGAAACACTGTAATAAAGAGGTCATGGAATAACTGATTAGTTTGGGTTGAAATAGACCTTTAAAGGTTATCCAAGGGACACCATTTGTCACTGATGTCCATCAGGACTCTGAGCTGTTGACCACTACCCTCTGGATGTGACTATCCAGGCAATTCTTTATTCACCAAACAGTCTTTCATCATCAAGGTCATATCTCCAATTTAGAGAGAAGGATGCTGTGGGGGACCATGTCAAAGGCTTTATAGCCCACACAGATGACATCCCCTGTCCACTGATGCATCAAAGAAGGTCACTGGTTTGGTCAGGCAGGATTGCCCTTGTTGAAGCCGTGCTAACTGTCCCAAATCACCTCCCTGTTCTCCATGTACCTGAGCATAACTTCTATGAGGATCTGTTTCATTATCTTCCCAGGCACAGAGGTAAGGTTGACAGGTCAGTAGCTACCAGGGTCTTCTTTTCTACCCTTCTTAAAAAAGGGGACAATGTTTCTCTTTTTACAGGTACCTGTGACTTCACCTGATTTCCATGACTTTTCAAATATGATAGAGAGCAGCCTGGCAACTCCATCAGCCAATTCCCTCAGGACTTCAGGATGCATCTCATCAAATCCTATGGACTTATATACTGTCAGTGTGACCCAATGCACTGGTATATTGTGCATCGACAGAGATGTTATTTAAAAGATGACATGGATTTACAAACATAAGCCTGGAGAAAATACAAACCACTTACAAAAATCACAACAAGCAGATGTGAGTCTGTATTTCAGATGAAATGTACCCTGAGAAGAGCTGTGCAGCTGGTACAGTGAATGCTGGGTGTTAGCAGAATAGGAAGGTTACTGAGATGGAATTACAGAAACTGACCATTGTTGTCAGTCCATCCAGTGCATTATTTCATAGAATCACAGAACATCCTGATTTGGAAGGGACCCATAAATGGTTGAAGTCTAACGCCTGGCCCTGCAGAGGACAACCCCAAGAATCACACGAAGTGCCTGAGAGCATTGTCCAAATGTTTCTCAAAGTCTGGCAGGGTTGGTGCTGTGACCACTTCCCTGGGGCCTGTTCCAGCACCCAAACACCCTCTGGGTGAAGAATCTTCTCCTAATACCCAATCTAAACCTCCCCTGACACAGTTTCATGCCATTCTCTCAAGAACCTGTCACTAGAAAGAAGAGATCAGCACCTTCCTCTCCTCTTCTCCTCGTGAGGAAGCTGCAGACAGTTTATCAGGTCTCCCCTCAGTTTCCTCTTCTCCAGGTTGGACAAGCCAAGTGACCTCAGACACTCTCCATATGGTATCTCCTCTAGATCCTTCAGCATCTTTGTAGCTCTCCTTTGGATGCTTATGTTTCAGTTACTAGAGAACAAAGCAATGTCCTTCCTGAGCTGAAAAGTATTTTTCAAGCAACAGCCCCCCTATCTGTCTTACAAGAAATAGCTCAGAAGAAAAAAAAATTCCAGATGTTTATCATGGAGGATTAATGCCTCCACAAATGTCCCTCAGACTGGAGAGCTCAGAGGAGAGAGGTTTCCATCAAGACAAAACTATTCAACTAGATTTATGTCTCTCCTGTTCTAGCATAGCCAGACAGTAACAGCAGTGAAATGCTATCCAATCGAGAGAGGGAGCCAGCAGCAAACACCACTAGGCATATCATTATCAGCCAAATGTTCTGCGCTGAGATTCACAAAAGGCTCAGAAGAACTCACTGTGCCTAGTGTGAAAATAGGGCAAGAGCACACTCTCATTTCCAGTGCCACAGTTATGAGCTTACCCCTCTCAGCTGAGCCCTGTCCTTTACCTTTGGCAGAAGGATGCTTAACAGATGGATCAGACTGGGCACTCGCCATGCCACGAGCTCCTACTTTTCTCAGAAACAGCACCAGTACCTCGGACAACACACAAATACCTTGATGACATTCCAGCAGTGAGCTTTAAGACCACCCGCCTAGCACCTCACAACAGCCTGAAACAGGGTCCCTGGTATGGAACATTTTTTCCTAAATCTTTACCATTTTTAAAGGCTGATGGTAACACTCTAGTTTCAGATTTATATTTTCACCTTAACTGCCCAAACCCTTACCATCACCTCACATGCAGCTGAAGTGGAAACGAAACTTGCTGGGCTGACTGATTGCAGTAGCTTAGAGAAGCAAGCAAAACAAAGTAAAAAGAGCATGTGTGGGAGGAGTGAGATGGAGAAAGGTGGCTAAGGAGAGGATGTTACAACAGTGGTCCTTGCACAGAGCCAGATCCTCTTCTTGATGCAGGGAGGGCAGCATGACCCCCACACAGCTGACAGCTCACTTGAGACAGCCCCTCAGTGTGGGAAAGACATTGAGATGCTGGAATGAGCCCAGAGAAGGGCAGTAGAGCTGGGTAAGGGTCTACAGATTAAGTCATATAAGAAGCAGCTGAAGGAGCTGGGGTTGTTTCACCTCCAGAAAAAGAGGTTCAGGGGCGACCTCATTGCCCTCTACAACGTTGTACAGGTTTTAACAAGGTGAAGGTTGACCTTCTCTCCCCGGACATGAGGAAATGGCATCAAGCTGCACCAAGGGAAGTTTGGATTGGAGATCAGGAAGAATTTCTTCACTGAAAGTGTGGTTAGGCATTGGAACAAGCTGCCCATGGAGGAGGTGGAAACACCATCCCTGGAAATGTTCAAGAAACTACTGGATGTGACACTTAGTGCTACAGTTTAGTTGGTATGACAGTGTTCAGTCAAAGGTTGGACTCAAGGATCTTGAAGATCTCTTCCAACATTAGTGATTTTTTTTATTCTAAATCCAAGTAGGAAGGGAATAAAGATCCATGGCTGTCCCTCTTTGCTGTCCAGCAGCAAAATTAGGGTGTCCATTACCCAAGATCTGATATCACACTTGATTTACTGCACAACAGTGCATGCTGGAAGAACTGAGAGTTCCAGAATGCTGTTTGAAAGGTAAAATTAGGCAGGTTTCAATACCAAACCATGAAACAAATGATGGCAAGGTTCATCTTTTTTGCTATAGCTCAGAAAACAAAAATGTTCAATGGGAAAGTGCCTATATCTCACCACAGCTCCTTTTCCACTCTAACCACTTAGTCTCCTTCATATCTTAATACTCTTTTATGATATAATACATTCTGGATGACAGTTGCTTAGTTACAAAAACCCTCAGATCAACAGCTACACTATTAAAATATTGCCAAAGGTCAAATCCCACTGTATGATCATTCAACATCTTAAAGATATGCCTTTTATTATTTTTCTTAGTGTCTGAAATAAATACTAAAAAACGTTTTAATGTAACAAGCTGTGTTCTGTTGAAGCAACTGTACAGCCAGGGTCAACACATGCAATTATATCATTATAATTATAGACAAACTATTATTATTATCTTTGACTACATCAATTTTTATATCTTAGCCCCCCCCCCCCCCCCCCCCCCCCCCAAAAAAAAAAAAATCAATTCTGGAGGAAATTAGAATTATGAAACATTTGGCTAGAAGTAAAATTGTAAAGAAAAGATCAGTAAAAGAAGGTTAAATATTTCCAGGCTTTATATTGCATGAAACCTGCATCTTTCACAACGGCAGTGGCTCTTTAAGAAAGAATTGCATTGTATCCCACAGACATTACTGTTTTAACAGAAGAAAAGCATGGGCATTTTTACAGCTTATGCAAGTTCTGCATCATATGGAAGGTGGTAGCTTTCTCTATTTTCAAATCCTTTTCCATCCCCCTCTTCCAGTATCTCTTTTTCACCAATGTGGCACCAGGGTGTCAGAATTCCTGCTTCTTCTGCACGCTTTACCCCAACACAACTCTGGCTGTAGCCTGCATGCCCAACTGCTCATTCAGTCCACAGAGGCTACTGGGGAAGCATTTAACGAAATTATTTGCACGCTTGGTGTACCTTCTGACAATAGATCTAAGGGGGTTCTGTAGCTAAGGTTTCCTTAACGTCTTTTCCTATCTTACACCTTTCCTACCACCCAAATGGAGGTAGATACTGCAGAAGTCAGGGATAGACAGCTGACTTCTCATGAGACAGTGCAGATGCATTCTCCCTAGATTGCATTTGAAAGCTCTAAGGCTTTAGAGGATGCTGAGAATTGCTCAAGTCTGTCAGAAATGATACAGTTCTATGTTCAAACATATAGCAAACATGTTAGTTAGTCCAGAACTGTCCAGTTCTCCGCTTAAAATTTGACAAGGATGTGTCTACAGATCTACTTATTCATATAGTCCTGAAGGCAATGGTTTGCAGCTTGCAGGTGCTAACACAACAGAGAGACATGGATGTCCCAATACCTACTGAATTTGTATTTGTTTGAGTTTGTATTCATATGATTGTATTACAGAAAATTATTACCATCTTGAAAATCACCTTGTGAATACATCTGGAAGAGCTTGTTTGTGTAAATCTGTGTTCATTTTGTACCTTATAAATGAGGAGCGGAAGGATCAATCCATCAAGGAATCATTCCCTTCACAACGAGGTAAAAGCAGGTACATAGACCCAGGCCCAACATCAGTAAATGCATTTTTCCTGGGGTCAGCAATTGCTAGCATCTATTAGCTGTTGAGTTTCCTTAGTGATCTGAGTAATGCAGAAAGATCAAAGAAAACCCAACTGACTTAGTGAGACATTTGCAATTTCACTACAGCAGCCATAGAGACTGAAGCATGAAATCTTTGAGACAAGTAGATGTTAGTGACAGCTTACAGCAGTGGGGCTGAGTGAATGAATGAGTATTTCCTGTTTGTGATGGAAAACACTTGCTGCTTTCTGTACATGAAGGGTCACACTGTGCTCAGAGTGTGGTGACAGGATCACATAAAATATATTTACAAGTAGTCACACAGCATATACTGTAACACAGTATATATAACTCACATAGCAAGCAGGTGTTTTGGTGCCTAACATGATAAAGCTCACAAGCAGACAAAATAGAGGGAAAGACTGTGAGACACCCCCACCCACCACAAGAAAACACCAAGACAACTACCCCAAACAAACACCCAAAAAAGAAGACACTAATAATGCTGGTGGTTACAGAGCTGGTGATCACCATGACAGTCTCCTTTCTGGACAAAATCCCACAGGATACTAGTAGGTATGTAGATAAAGGCTTCAATGAAGTTATTAAAAATCCTCTGCTCCTGTATTTTGTGGCAATTTAATACTATTCCAGGTTCATGACCAAAGCCTTCAGATACAACCACCCAGGGAATGCTGTATTAAAATTCTCATGCAGACAGATGCTCCAACAATGAAATGTCACTACACATACACGGTCGACTTGGGATTTTACTGTGCAGGCCTGTTGACATAGTAGATAGATTCTTGAAATGAAACCAAGGTCTCCCTGTGCTGTTCCGTATGCAAACACAGAGACTGCTTCTTGTGTGGAAAGACTGGAAAAGTAATTAAGGACAGTTTGAGGAAGAATAGAAATACTAAGGATTTATCTGGATTGGCCAGAGTACTTTTGAATTCCCTACCAACATACCAGAATGCCATTTGGCATGACTGTACCAAGAGATGCCTTTTCTCCTGACAGCTTCTGTGGCCTACTTACCACCCCTGCTGTTAATAGTGTGGATTGGATGCTTTGCCTCCACTTCCAAAGGTTCATTCTTATTTGAAGGATTTTTTTTTTTTTTTAAATTTGGTTTGGTTGATAAGGAGGAAGCTTTAGCATGGTAGGCAAGGATTTAGTCATATGTGAGCCACAGGGAACATTATCCTTAGAGATTAATTTGGAAATCAAGTGACAATTGGCAGGGGATGTGTTTATTTTCTATTTTTTGAAAGCTTTAAAAGTACCACAGGTTTTTTGCATTGTCTGAAGGAGATCTAGTCTTCTTCTATATTACTAAACCTCAGAGACAACAAAGAGAATATCATGCTTATCTCAAGTGTCAGAGACAAAATTAGTAATTTCACTGCAAATCAGAAAACAAACCAGATTATTAAGAAGAACAGCTCTACACTAATCAAAAGGGTGTCTCACAACCACCTTTTAGATGTACTAAAGGCAGCTGCCTCACTGTGAATTTAATTCAATGAACACATGGAACATAATTTATTTGGTACATACTGTTTGCTAATCAAAGAGTATTTCTTGGCATCTAAACTGTGTGAGTGACAGAATGTTAAGCCCGAAAACATACTGATAGTCCTCAAAGTTTTTCATCAAATCCAAGAAACATAATGTGCACACATGCAAGCAATTCTTCTCATTCAAGTAATGAAGATGAAATCTGTGTTATCAAGTTTTGTTACACTGAACTGCGGTCCTAGGGAGACCTTACAAGAAATGGCTTTTCCCTCTCATGTTTGTGCAGGACAGAAGGCTTCATGACTTTATAATTTCTCCTTCTTTCTAATTACTGTACCACAGAACACTACCCGTGATGACGACAAAGCCTGTGAGCAAACCTTATCAGCAGAAAACAGTCCTGGTATATCTTCACTCAATTCACACTTAGGAGCACGAAACTGGGTTTTTTGTTGATTTTTTTTTTTTTTTAATCAAGGTTACTGTGGGCCTCCCATCTTGCATATCTATGGTGTGGGGAACAGGTTAAGGAATAACTTCTCTTTTCCTTCTGAAATGTATTGCCTTGGGAGACTGCTCTACTCCAGTGTGAATGTGTGGACCTCCATCACCACAGGCAGTCATGATGAAAAGCCATTAAACCAACCATCTTGGCTACAGAGGAATATTTCACTGTGCTCTTTCACAACATAAGCTAAAAAACAGCAGAAAGGAGCATGGATTGCTGCATGGTGTCTGCTCACAGTTTTTCTAGTCCGACAGATGCTGTGACTGAGGAAAACCAGGTTCTCCCTCTAAGATAACCATTGCTCTTCAAATCATAAATAATCTCAGGACTAATAAACAACTGCAGAGATCAAAACCTGGTATGTTTTACTGAATTTGAAAGGATATGAACTTTGCTCTATTATCCATATGTAAAAGACTTCTGTACAGATGGAAGAAAAAACCAAAAGAAATTACTACAGGTTTTATTCGAAAATGCCAAAGAAATATTTCTCAAATGTAATGCCTAGTTTAGGAAAAAAAACCAAACAAAACCCCACACCAGGATTATTTGAAAAATTCAACCTTTTTCCACATTTGCATTCAGATCTTTTAAAATTTAATGTGCGGGAAAAACCCCATCGAAGTACGGTCACAAAAGTGCTGCCAAAAGCAATCTTAACATAAAGCTCTTCACCAGCATTTCTTAATAAGGAGAAAACAGTATAATATGTATATCTATTTAGTAACTGGTAAAAAAAGTCCGTATGTTATCTACCTGGACACGGTGATGAGATTTGACCTGTATATTTATTCTGAAAAGGACAGAATAATCTTTTTAAAACTAATTAAGAGATGGTTCAAAGTAGCAAACACAGCACAGCTGGAACATATATCTTGACTCCTTTCATACAGATTACATCTTTTAAGTTACCAAAACTTTAAGGCAGTGAGGTTGAAGAGGACTGTGCAAGTTCTACTAAATACATTTCATCTTCTAATTGCTCGCCTATTTAACAGGATCATCATAAAATGAGGAGCAGTTCTGAATATACTTGATGTTTACTTTTAGAGCAGTTAACTCAACATACAAGCTCAGTTTTTCCCTACATTATCACACATTCCAAACCTGGAGATAATTTTAAAGGTCCATTTTTTTTCATAGTGGCTATAAGAGTTATGCAAAGAAAGAAGCAAGTACACAGGCAGCAGATGTGATTACATGTTTGAGGCTCATGTGAAAAATCGTAGTTGAAATTTGGAAAAACAATATTTCCAGGTTTTTCAGCCCAATTATTTACTGACATTTCAGGTTAGTGACAATCTCAAAATTTGCTGTGGAGAAAGACATACTACAAGTTCAAAGGCTCAGGACATTCAGAGCTAAGTCATATTCAGCATCTTTTTGAAGCCTTTGTTTTTCCAAGCAGCTTCAAGAAAGTACATTATGAGCTAGAGAAGAAGAAAATGGATTTTAATGACTATTTTATTGATGCAGCAAGCTTTAAGAACAACCTGTTAGTTTCCTGATTGTGCTACTTCATGTTCTAAAGAACACTCAGAAAGCTGTTTAGCAGAGAAAACAAACCCCTGAACAATAAGGTGTTTAGCGGTAAACCCCATCAACAAAGTAGTATTTCAGCATAGAGAAGTGCTCTTCAGACTCGGTAGAAAGGGACATTCTCCAGTCCAATGGAGCCTATAAAACATAGATGAAGGATATACCAACAGCTGCAAGTGCAGTCACACAAGAACTTCTGAATCACATTCCACTGCTCACAAAACCTTCTATGTCAATGTTTTACCATTTCACGTGAAGTTTTCACCTAATTTTTAAAGTTAACAGTTGCTTGGAAAGCTGCCAGAAAAATGGCTCAACATTTCTCAAAGATAGGGCATGTTTTCTTTGCAGGCGCTGTGTCATTCATCTCATGGAATGGGATAGTATTTGCAACAGACCTTCCTGGCACAAGCACATTCGTGCAGAGAGCGGAATACTAACAGGCCAGTGACCCCCACTGTAAATTTTTTTTTACACTCTGCAGCTCTTTATTTTTAAGGAGAAAAAAAACCAAAAACAACAGCTTTCGCATGTTGGCATTAAATTCCAGGTTTCCTACCAAGTTGTCAAGAACATAGTGCACATATATGCCTTTAAGCTGAAAATTGGTCATGATTTAATGAAGTCAGAAAGGTATAAATAATGCATGTCTTTCACAGGCAGCTTTTTTTGTAATTTAACAACTAATAGCCTTTCAAAAAAGTATTCCATGTACAGAACCTATACAATGGTCTGCAGTCTCTTTCCTGTATGATAAGTGAGAGACTGTTAGGAGTCGAATTCACCCTAATGTTGTCCTGCTAGCTTTGATATGATGTGTGATTGTATGGAGACAGAGAAACTATGCAACTTTAAGGTCTGTAAATGTAGTTAAGGATGCTAAGTCTGCAGGCTTTGCTGATGAGCCAGGATGAACAAATTATTTATCGAATACCTGATGCATAAATAAAACCTTAAATTATCTAGATCATGTAGATAGATTTGTCCACATTCAGTAGGGAAATCCCAGGTAAGATAGTCATGGTGAGAAATCAAATTTGAAAAACAGAACAAATTAGCAAAACCTGTGTTCACAAAAAAAAAAAAAAAAAAGAAAAGAAAAACTAAGCCAATCCCATAATATTTCACTAGGTTTTAAGCGGCAGATTTTCTTTCAGGACATAAAAGCTTGTCCTTGAATGCGTTTCTCTTTAAGATTTTAGAATTGTGCCCAAGTTCTGATTAGCCCACAGTAGCATGGGAGAAATGCATCTGCTGGGGTTTCTTTAAATGGAATTAGAAAAACAGCACTACCAACACACGCACTTGGCACAGTCAGCACACCTTACCAGCCATAAACTTACCTTTCTGTGATTGTTTCTCTGAGACCACTAGCAACCCCTTTCACCACTGTACTAGCCTTTGGTGTCAGCACTATTTGAGATATAAAAAAGGAGCCCTTCTTTCTTCTTTCGGTGATTGATGCCTGGAGGAACTGAATCAGTTTTTCCGGATCCGTTGTGTTTGCCCAAGGAGCTGGCATCATCTGGCCTGGCCAAAGAAATGCTACCTCGACAGCCACTGGACTGTGGTAGAACACCAGCACTTGGTGTTCCTTCTCCCACAAGTACTGGAGGGTGACTTCATGGGCAAATATAGCAGGACACATTTTGTTTCCATACGTATCTTTGAGCATCTGGACAAGCTTTTCATGATGGTACTTCTGCATCCCATAGAAGTGATTGAAGTCCAAGAAGACCACTTCTTTT
The DNA here is from genome assembly GCF_003945725.1 of Corapipo altera. Classification (NCBI taxonomy): domain Eukaryota; kingdom Metazoa; phylum Chordata; class Aves; order Passeriformes; family Pipridae; genus Corapipo; species Corapipo altera. The sequence continues at coordinate 19,996,230 of NW_020884875.1, read as the reverse complement.
GGGTGCTCAGTGAGAAACGCATTGATCTCCTCCAGACCCTCCTTGACTTTGGCACTGAATAAACCATGAGCGAAGTAGAGCTCATTGTCTGGGTCTCTGGGCTTGGTGGAAATTCTAAGATCAAAATACCGTATACCTGCCCCCAACTGGCTGGTGAAGTTCATGGTCTGTGTAGCCAACCACTTCCTCATCAGCTTCTTAGCCACAGTCCCAAAAACTGATACAAAATTCTGGACTGTTTCCGGCTGTTCAGGCCCAACTGGAGAGGCTTCATCGATGTAGAAGCTAAAAGAGTCATGAGACCCTAAAAACACAACAGAGGAAAAGTATCAGCATTGTATTTGTAGATTAAAAGTAATTAGTGATTTTTTTCCTTAATAAACATAATTTTCTGACCTGTACTGCACTCACCAACCACCTCTCCCGCCCTTTCCCTCAATAACAGTACATTTGTCTGGCAGCATTTCCCCACCAGCACTTTGCAGGAACTTGAAAGAATGGTAATGCCTGTTTCACTGCTTGTCTGATGCTTGGTCACTCTCTTCCAGCTCTTACTTATACCTTTAAGCACAGTGAAGCCAGCAGGTTCTCAACATTGAAGCAGTTCTGGTAGCAAAGATAGTCATATAATAAATCCCTCGAGCCAACAGGGAGAATCTGGCCCTGCACACTGAATCATGCACTGTTTAATTTGCAGAATCAAAGGAAACAAAACAAACCAATATCATTCTGCACACACCTTTATAGCCAGATAAAATAGGAGTTGAAAAAATGCCAAGGACACATAATCTTTCTGACCTTTATTTCAAGTCTCGTCTGCTCATCCACAAGGTTACTGAATCTGTTTTCCTTCTTAAATTTACCTCTAAAATTCTTTCCTTTACTTTGCTAAATAAGTACGATAGAAACAAGGATAGCACTGCATTCCACTGATAAAATTCAGAAACTCCACTGCTTGCTCTTGACAAGAATGGGGTATACTTCTTAATACATCTATGTACAGGAGTTATTATTTTCTACAATATAGTTGAATACAAATATGTATGGCACTTTGCTATGTAAAATTCTCTGTCTTAAGGTACATCTATTTAAAAAAAAAAACCCCACACCAAAACCCAAACTAACCAAAAAAAAAAACAACTAAACAAACAAAAACCCAAAAGCCCCAAAAACAAACAAACAAACCCCCCCAAAACAAAACAAAAAACCAACCAACCAAAAAAAACCACAAACAACAAAAAAAACCCCAAAAAAACCCCCCAACCAATCAAAAAAAAAAAGGCAGTAGTTAATTTTGCTCAGCATTTAGACATCCCCATGAAAGCAGGTGATAAATCTAAGGACATCTGTGAATGATGTGCATGATCATTCTCCTGCAAGGGGCTTCATCTTGCTTTACGGAGACATAAGCTGACCAGAGGAGATATTTATCACCTTTGTCTACCCTCAGCCTGCTGAATACCTGGTGGTAAGACCTGGCAGTTTCTACAAAAACACTGTCCATCTGCGGGCACAGCCACACTCTCACTATTCCAGCCAAAGAAGATGCTTCTGGTCAGATTCATGGCAGCAAGCAGATCTGCTCCTCTGCCTCAGACACACTGCTTGCACACCTCCTTCAAGGTCAGCAGGACTTGCACTCCTGAAATGGACTGCAGCACTAGGCCCTCAGACATCCAAATCCTACATCAAAATGAGTTCAGAGCACTAGTCTTGCCTGTCACCAATGCTTTTGTAGGTGCTTTTCAAAATTACTTTCCAAAGCATGCATGCTGTAGCAAATAAGTATCACATGAATGAAATCCTGCCAGTCAGTCATTTCTGAGAGCGATGCTATTTCACCTGAACTGGAATAAATCCTATAAACCAAGGCAACAGCTATAACATTTTCTCCTTTAGTAATAAATGGAGTCACAACAAATCACCTTAGACTCTGGCTTGGATTTGGCTTTGTTTAATCTGAGAAATGTCTTTAAATTTTGTATACCTCTGCTTTTCGTGGTTGTCTCTTTGAACTGCATTTTCCTTTAAATATTAGATAAATTTTCCATTTTGATAAAGCTTTCTGCTGCTAAGTGTTGAAGTGATAACATATTTCTTGCAGAACCTGATTAGATCATGCAGTATCTGGTTACACACTGATATCCTCAGGGACTAGATCTGCATACAGAATTCTAATGGTAAAACAAATGATTAGAGCAGTGACTTGTGTATCAACAGTATTACAGGCAAAATCAATGAGATACATTAAATGTTCTGCTCAATGTAATCTGCACTAATGCAGAAATCAAAGTAAATCCAGTCTTGTTTAAAACAAGGCATAGCTACTGATATTAGCAAGGGATGGATTTGGCAAACCCTCACTTTGTCCATTCAAGTCCCTTTTATTTTTGTAGGGTTTTATGTCAGAATAAGTACATGTGTAAACATGATTAACTGATTAGAGCAGCAGGCTCAAAATGGTATTAAGATTAACTGAACCACTCGTACTTTATTTTCTGATATACAGACACTAACAACCTGAAGTTGCAGAAGAAGGAGTAGATAAACTTGACCAGCACTGCCGGTATACACATATTGGCTTAAACTACTACTTAAAACTACTTAAGTCAAGAGAGGCAGTGCAATTATTACAGTAGAAAACTAAGATGAACAACTTGTCAGCAGGTAGCTACTGGTAATGCAAGACACTGAGAAGAAAGTGGGCTTGGGGAAACACCACAGTTAGAAACACATGGACATTACAAGCAGGGTAGTTCAGAAAAATATATTTTCTTAATTAAGGTCTTCGTGCACACACTTGAGCCTAAAAATAGGAATTTCTATGTGGAAGGTATAGAGAAAAGTGCACTGAGAATCTCCATGTTTCATAACCCAAACAAGGAAGCCCCACAGCATAATACAAAAAGGAAACAAGGCTTGACTTAACTTGGTTGACACTGAATGAAGCAAATGTCAGCTGTTCAGGAGTATGTAAAGATTCCTCTTGACTGAAAAATACAAATGTTTTGTCTTTCCACATGTATGAGTAATTTGAACAGGTCATCTAAATATTGATTTCTACCATGCACTCACCTTTTGTCTTAATCCTACTCTGCAGTACTAGACAGCTTACTCATGTAGTTCATAGAAATTCAAAATCCTTACACAGAGCAAATTAGAGTATGATCTTTTCCACATGCCCAAAATCATTTTGTTCCTGGTAATGAGAGAATGCTGTACAGACATACACATTGTTTTTAGCAACCATGCTTCCTTGCAAACCTTGCTTTTGTGCATGGGGACATTCCCATCCTACTTTTTCACTGGGCAGTCATCTTGAATGTTCTCTCTATCACCAAATCTCAGCTTCCATGAAGACAGGGTGCAAACTACATTTAGGAATATTAATGCAATGATGCCTGCAATCTCTGGAAGGTAGCAGTGCTTGCACATCACCTATCTTCATTATGGTCGGTCTACTACCATAGAGACTTCACAGATTGAGACCTGGAGGAAAAGACGGGAAATTACTCATCCCAAGTCATGCAGGGAGCAAAAGGTAATATTCCTCTTCTGTGCAAACATATTTTCTCACCAGTTTACTTAGTGTCTAGTACTTTCTTAAAATATTGCACACTGTTTTTCCACTGTTTCAACAGCCGAACATATCACTGACCCAGGAAGCCAAGGCTGGAGGCTTGCAAGGGTTCGCATATGTGTGTGTGCACGTGCTACAGAGTGCCCAGTCAAGAAGAAAAAGCCTTTAAACTATTGAAAGAAGCTTCAGTATTAGATGTCTTCATGCAGAAACTTTGAGGCATCTGCTGGAAGATCAGAACAGCATAGCAAAGGCAATCTGGAGAGCATCAAAGACTTTTTTATTGCAGGTACTCCTTTAACTAACAAAGGTGCACTGCTCAATCTTGTATCAATTAAGGAAGGAATGGCTAAGGACATAAGGTTGATGACAGGCTTAGATTGAGGGACTGTGAGGTGTAGTAAGACTTTAAAATACTCAGGAAAGCAATGAAGGCAAAAAGCAGAATAAAGATCCTTCATTTCAGAGCAGCAGTCTTGGCTTGTTCAGGAAACTGGTAAGTGGTAGCCTGTAAAAGCTAAATTACCTTAAATGGTAAGAGACTCAGGAGAAAGGGCTGAACTTGAAAGGCAACCTCTGTAAAGCATATGCACAGAGTGTGAGGAAACAGGGAGGTAATGCAGGAGGCAAGTTTGGCTGAATGGGTAACTCTGGAGTGACCTCAAACCTTGGAAAGCCATTGCAGAAAGTGTAAGCAGGGACAGACCGCCTGGGAGAAACAGAGAAGGATGGCAGGGAGGGAGTTACAAAGGGCACAGTTTGTAAGGGAAACCTGCAAGGGATGGGAAAGGCAAGAGATTGCTCCTGCAGATCCGTAAGCAGCAAAAGGAAGCAAGGAGAATGCTGTTCCGGTACAAAACAGGGCAAGAGACCTCCTGAAAGGTGGGATGCCATTCAGAGGGACCTGGAGAAGCTTGAGGACTGGGCCCATGGGAACCTCATGAGGTTTAACAAGGTCAAGTGCAAGGTGCTGCACCTGGGTCAGGGCAACACCTGGTATCAACACAAGCTGGGGGATAAGCAGATCAAGAGCAGTCCTGGAGAGAAAGACCTGGGGGTGCTGGTGGATGAGAGGCTGGACACGAACTAGTAATGTGCATTCATAGCCCAGAAAGCCAGGTATGTCCTGGGATGCATCCAGTGCAGCATGGCCAGCAAGTTGAGGGAGGTGATTCTGCCCCTCTGCTCTGCTAAGACCCCATCTGGAGCTCTGCATCCAGCTCTGGTGTCCCCAGCACAGAATGGAAGTCAACTTGTTGGAGCCAATGCAAAGGAGGGCCATGAAGATGATCAGAGGGCTCAAGAACCTTTCCTCTGAGGACAGGTTGAGAAAGCTGGGGTTGCTAAGCTTTGAGAAGGGAAGGCTGGTCAATACCAGCCTTCTAGTACCTAAAGGTGAGGACCCCTGGTGGTCTAGTGGTTAGGATGCAGTACTCTCACTGCCGTGGCCTGGGTTTGATTCCCAGTCAGGGAACTCCTCCAGGTAGATGGAGCTCGTCAGCCTGTAAGGCCATCCACCTAAGAGAAGGTCACTCTAAACAAACCTACATCCTGAGGACCTCACTGCCACTGTCCAAGCTCACTCGGCCCCGGCAGATGAACCTTAGGATTAAAGGGTGGGCTCAGCTCAGCGCACACTGTGTCTCACCTAAAAAATCCACTGCGCAGGCTCGAAGGGTAAAGAACTTTACCAAATTGTCGTTCGCGAAGACTGGACATGACATGACATGACAGTACCTAAAGGGGACACATAAATAAGAGGGAGAGCAACTTCTCACATGGACAGTCACAGGACAAGGAAGAACAGTTTTAAACTCAAAGAGTTTAGATTAGATGTCAGGAAGAAATTATTTACTATAAGGGTGGTGGGGCACTGGAACAGGTTGCCTAAGGAAGTTGTGGATGCTCCATCCCTAAAGTGTTCAAGGAAAGGTTGGATGGGGCTTTGTAACCTGATCTAGTTGAAGGTGTCCCTGCCTATGGTAGGGGGGTTGGAACTAGACGATCTTCAAGATCCCTTCCAATCCAAACCATTCTATTATTCTATAAGTAATCATCAAGAGACACAAAGTCCACACCAGCAGTGATTCAAAAAACAGAAGTGGTCAGTTTCAACCACTGAGACATTAAATTTAAATAAACTTAGATGTGGCCAAACACTATTTAGATATTCAAGAGTAAATGAAGCAGTATCACTTACATTGCTAGAAAATAGCTCCTAGTACTTCTATTAGGGAGAACTGTCTCCTATTTTCTTTGCTGAATTCCTGTAATAGGACAATCGGGAATATTTAACCCACTACAGCTCAGTTATGGACACATTTACGGCTTCCCTGGAGGGCTAAACCCCATATTTAAAAAATAATTTGACTCAGTGCTGCAAGAAGTCCCTTAGGGAGAATGCATTATAGTTCAGAATCATTTCTTCAGTCTCTTGGAGGTTTACACAGAGGCATGGCAAAACTATTATTTTTGGTGGCTAAGCTTAAATATACCATTCACAAAGCCAGCAAGTGTAGTTGAACTTTGCTGTGGCCTGCCCTTGCTTCCCTGTACATCCCTTGTAAAAACAGCCTGGTAAATAGCACCTAAAATTGAATGGTACTGACCAATATGCTCCCAACAGCAGCAATCACACCCTGAAGATCCACAAGCATCAGAAAAACCACAAGAGATAGAAGCAAAGTTTCACAGTTTTTAGCCTGTTTTACTCTCTTGCCCTTTTCCCACAGATCTCAAGCTCCTCTTGTCTCTGTGCTGGGAGTTATCCAACAGCTGTTGGAAGTGAAGTCTTTTACTGCTGCTTTGGATCTCACTAAAAGCTTTACCTGCTGTTGTCATTCTGTATTTAGGAGATGTCATCCCTTGGTGACTATTGCTGAAATGTCACATGCAGTGCCACCAAACTTCTCATCCTTATCACTGAAGGCTCTGTAGTGACTGATAGCAGATCACAACATGTGTCTTGGATAGCCAGGACAAAGTCCATGACCTCCCATACACAGGAGAACAATGCAGATGTTCTTGTAATCTCATTTGGTTTGTTCTCACTGTTTTTTTTGGCCTTAAAATCAACCAAGCAAGGGAAAAGTCCTGTGAATCTTCAGCTAGTCATACTGCCATTTCAAGGAATAGCAAAACCTACTCATGAACAATAGAATCAGTGCACCTCAATATTACATTTAACCTTCTTTTTAAGATGGCTGAGCATTGTTCCCTTCATCAAAGCAACAGAAAATCTTGAGAAGTCAAGGGGTGCTGCCAAGAGCAATGTAATTCAGACTTCACAATCCAGTTCCCTCTAGTACACAAACTTCTTGGGTGATACAAGTTTTGTTTGATAAAAACATTATCCAGGAGAGTAAAGCCAAAACAGTAAGGAAAAAAAAAAAAAAAAAAAGAGATTTTAAATTGCCCAGTGTCACCACAGGAAACTGTCTCACTTTCCAGTTGCTCTTAAAGTGTTCATGTTTGGTTGTGAGCCCCTAAGCCCAAGTGAAGGTCACAGGGCTTAGCCACCTATACACACTCAGCAGTCTATGGTCTAAAGGCATGGGAAGAGAGGTAGACATTACCTCAGGTAATGCAAAAGTCCAGATAATGAACAAGTCCTGAGAACAGGAATACTTGCATGACCTTACAAAACCAACATATATATACATGTTTACATTATATACCTACTGATACACTCAAAAACCCCAAAATTCTACTCTTCTTCTACTTGTATCTCATTCTGCCTTGAAGACCTTGGTTACAACGTAGGAAAAGAAAAGGGAAGGAAACATCTGCTTCCTGTCTGTACTATTACTTCCCAGAACTGATAGCCTCCGCTTCCATCCCCATCCTCCTCATGCAGGAGATAAAGTTGCATTTTCTCTCCACCACCAGGTGAGTTCTAGACTAGTCATCCCAACTGCACACAACTGTAACTCAGACCTTAGTCCTGTGCCTGGGAACTGTCATGGTTTGAGATAGCCCCAAAATCCAATTCCCTAGCTCCATCCCCCCCTCCCACATCTCAACCTAATGTGAGATGGGTTTTTTTTTCCAGACAAAACACAACCAGACTCAGAATGGGGGAAAGGGAATATATTACAATGACTGTACAAATAAATACTATAACACATTATACACACGATCACAACTATCTCTACCATGACATATAGTATTTACAAAGGATCAGATCTCTTCTCCCCTCCAAATAAAAGTCCAGGAGGGAAAGAAGGACAGATCCTTTCCAGTCTCTCAAGGCAGCAGCTTCTTCTAAGGCAGCAGGTTCTCCTCATCTCATGCATGCAGCAGTAACTGGATTGTTGTAGCTGGATCTCTGTTCAATACACACAAGGGGGTCTCCAGGCCCCTCGGCCCGTCGTCTCCAAAACGAGGGTCTTTCTCTTCCGTGGACTGCGTAGCAGGGACAAGCTCGCGTCAGCACGTCATACCACGAAGCTCAGGGGTCTTCGTGGCAGTCCCTTTCCTCAGGGGATTCAAATTCCCCTTTGCAGAGCTCTGTGCTCTGCCTCAAGGCTGCTAGCTTAGCAGCAGCAGCGAGGGGGGGCCAAGGTCAACCCCCCCGCATTCCTTCTCCGTCCCGGTCCAGCTTCCCAGGACGCCTTTGAGCTTCTCAGCTCCTCTCTGCAAGTGCTGTAGCACTCCAAGGCTCTTTCAAGCAAGAGTCCATCATCTTCCTCCTTCCAGGAGGTCTCAAGGAGTTTGGGGGTTTGGTACAGTTCCTACCCCCAGAACTCCGAAGTTCTGCTGCGACTTTCTGCTGCTTCCTCCGGTTCAGTTCTTATCTGTCCTGGCTCTTATCCAGAGTCTCTGGACACTGCCGCCGCTTCTGCTCTGTCTCTGTAGCCCCCAACTGGGCTGGGGGGGGCCAGAGACCCCGAGGGGCTCCGGGCCCCTTTCCTCATGGCTCTACCACAACATGGCTACTCTTCTACCAACCAAACTACAACCCCTTCTCTTCCGGTGCTTGTGATATGTTTACATTTCTGCAGGAGCGCTAATTGGGCAGAACTTCAAAACTTCCAGGGGTCTCCACCCCTGGGGGTTACCACTTTTTCAGCCTCTGGGGGAAAACAAGGTTCAAACCACTACAGAACACAGCACCAGGAGTCTGCCCTGTGCTGCCTTGTTGGGATTGTTATTGCACGCAAAGTTGCATGTCAAAGGTACAATCTCAGAAACCAGACAAGTGCACAGTAACTACCATGCAAACATTCTAACACGGTTTGCTTGCAAGGGCAAACAGAACTCCTTTGTATCAACAACCACTTGAAAGTTACATCTTGTCAACCTCTGCCAGGGTTTCTAATGCTACTTCTGCCATGGATGGAACTCTGCATTTACCCGGTAAAACATCTCAGCTGAAGCCCCTTAATCCACGACAAATTTCTCAACACAACTACAACAGACTTACCAGTTACTGGATCGATGGACACAGCCTAGAGCTGTGCATGGCAAAGTACAAAACACTCAAAACCCAACACAAAGCAACCGTTCTTTGACTAATGTAATACAGAACAAAGACTTTATCCTTCAGATATTCACAGAATAGGTGAGTTCAGAAGAGACCTTGAGATCATCCAGTCCAACCCTCCCTCCTCCTGAGTGAAAGAAAAAAAATATATGCACAGATTATAACAAACCACTGAAGACTAATCAAAAACACCTCTCTGAATCAGCTTCTTAGCTAGGAAGAAAGAAGAACTGGCAGTTTATCAGACTGGAGATGGCGTTCCATATCTAGTGACCAACTTTCAGACTGGAATGACTCCATGTTTTTGTCCTCCCTATAAACACATAAAATTTTCATGCAACAAGAAAGGATTTTAAGCAATTACTTACTCTTGCTCTTCTTACATCTCCTTATCACCATTTTGTTTTGTACTTTTGTACAAGGCTGTAATTGCCTCCAAGGGGAGCCCACAACCATTGACGTTGCCAGTAATTTCCATGACCATGACAAACTGCTCTTGACTCAGGCCAAAGCTGTTACCATTTAAGTTGCTCTTCAAAAAAACAGCTTGTGGAATATGGCAGTGCCTGCACCGGGAAGTGTTTCCGATCACTGTATTGAGCCAAGACCAGTGCCTCCCCTAAGCACTGCTTCTTTTCCATAAAGAACTCACTTCTAAAAAATCAAATGGCTTGGAAGGTGGGGAAGCATCGACTTGGTATTAAGGCCCAAGGTAGCTGTTAATTATCACAGTATGACAGGCAAGCTTGGCTATAAATCTGATCAGGTTACTCATTATTCAATTCCTACTAATACGTTTGTTGTATAGAAAAGTACCCACATGCAGCCTCTTACAGTTCCCTCCTGCAAACACAAAGACCAGCTCCTGTTCCTTTCAAAAGATTACACAGTTAATTCCACATTTCAAATTCTCAATACTTATGCTGAAAAGTAAAGAAATAAGAAAAACCAAGCTATAATTATATTTCTAGCTCTCTAAACAGTGCAAGCACATTCACAACTATGGTCATTTTTCTAAAGAAACTGGTCTTTAAAACAGAAGTTTAGCACATGCTGCCATCCTGAGAACATGTTTCCCTTCTTACTTGATAACGTCCTTACTGTCCTGTTTGTGTAGCATGAGGTGAAGTAATTTTTTTTGAGAGGCTGCTAAGTGTAGATAGCCGCCCACCTCTTCCCAGTTAAACCACCTCCAGACAGATTTCCTTGCAGACTTCACGCAGGCAGCACTCAGAAGGCAGCATGGTGCAGCAGCATGTGGATGGCAGGGGCCTTCCAAGAGCCACAGATTATTGTATTCTAAAAGTTCACCACTAAGTGAATTACTAGTTAACCAAATGTAGGTTCTAAAGAAGACAGACTTTACACAGATAAATGTAAGACTGACACCGCTGGAAAACTGCAGCAAGGTGAGGACGCAGCGCAGGGCAGAGCAGGTTCATTCTCATGATTGCTCAGCTCAGCAGAGTCCTTGCCCAACACTGCAGTGGGGCAGGCTCGGGGCAGCAGCACTGCTCACCACCTCATCCCATCCCCACCAGCCCCAGAGCCACATCCTGCTGCTCACCAAGCCCAAGCCAGGACATCAGAACTCCTGTGGACATGCAAAGGCAAACAGCACGGGGAACATTTCTGCATTATAGATGTAAAAGTCAAAATGATCATGCTGAGGACTGAATCAGTTGGAGTGCCTTCTCCACTATTTTTTTTCCAAATGTGATCTAAACCTCTCATCTGCACACAGAAGAAAAGTTGAAGGAGGAAGGCATCAATACTGCTTGTGCATATACCAGATGTAAAAAACCTCCCTGTTGAACATTCGTGCACTGCACTGGAAATTTTAAAAGCTGCAAAAGCCTTAAAATTTTTAAAACCTGGCCACAGTAAGCCACTAGAACAGTTATTTTTATTTGTCCAGTCAAGTGAAACTCTAAACATGATTTCACAATGGTTTGCAAGCAAACACATAGCAGTTCTATAAGAGAAGAAGGTTCCCTTCACCTGTCAGACTAAAACTCAACAGAATTCATGGAAGGACTTCAACTCAAACTTACAAAACTTAGTAAATCATCTCTTAATTTTTGACACAGCAAGAGTAACTACCAATTTAAAACAAAATCTTTACATCAGGATCGACCAAGCACCTAAAACATACCGTTTAAGATCATCAGAATTTATAATTTCAACAGCAGAATGGACACATCACTACAGCCTGCATGACTCAGATCAAGTGTTGTAGCACACAGACTACCATGGCCTTCTTGTTTATACATTTGGCTGCATTTTTGAGGATTGAATAGAATATTCCATATCACATAAAACCTTGTTTTGAATGGACAACTATAATTTGAAGCCAAAGTTAATCACTTGGAAAACTCATGGGGGCAGAGCTGTAGCTATGGTCAATTACCCAAACTCCACAAATGACAATTCTTTCAAGTTTTTGCTTTTTTGTGAACACTGAAAAAATATGTTCTATTCTATCTTTTATTTTTGCTCTGCGAGCTCATTGCTGCATGTTCAGATGCATGAGAGCTCTCTATCAGATCTCACATTTTAGTTAAATACTAGTCTCAGAAGTACCGCAATAGCTACTTTTCTTCTTAATTTAGGGACTAGTAGACAAGAATGTGAAGCAAGGAAAGAGCGAGGAAAAAATAGCAAGAGGTATATCTGAATCTAAGCAGAAAATTAATGTGCCAGGAATAGTTTGGGGCGTATTTTGTTCCAGCACCAGCTCAGTCTGGCTGAGTATGTCATCAGCATCCAAGTCATATCTCCTGGACCAATCAGTAGCACTAGAATTGTGCGCCAATAGCTTTGGGACTACTGAGAGGCTGTGATGATCCCAGGCAGCTCTGCTGAGCACAAGAAATGGCATCTCCCCACAGTGAGCACCTTCTGACCATAATTCATAACCCTAGTGACAGGACCCATGACAGGATAGCACCTGAGAAGGTTTCTAAAAAAGAGAGCGTTCATATCTCCCTCTCCATGCACGCATAGAGCACAAGTAATTCAATGTTCACACTCTAAAATAGCATCAAATCAGAAAACCTGTGCTTCTTCAGCTTTTACTTTATTTATTGTCACGGAAAACATCCTTTAATGGTAACTAGAGAACTTTCCCCTAAAATAATTGCTTCTGATTACACTGATATCTCTCTTGCCACTTATTGTATCTTTTTGGAAACACAGAATTTTTTTGAAATCTGATTTTGCCTTTCCCTCATCTCTTGCCTATCCCTTCTTCTTTGATTTACACTTTTTTTCTCTGGCATATACAGTATATCCTTTTCCTAACTCATGACTGCATTGACACTTCTATTAGCCTCAGTATAATTCTTATTTCATTGTGCTCTCCCTTCTATTTAAAAAACAGTAATAATTAAAAAAAACCCAACCAAACAGAAACCCAACCCTCAACCCAAAAAACAGTACGGTATTTTCTACTAAATCTGAGCATCACTACTGAGCAGTTCCAGTGATCTTTTAGTTGACAGAAATTACTTGCACAGCACATGTAGTTTCTGCATTTTTACATATAATTTAAAGTCCAATAAAAAGAAAACCAAGAGGTCTATCTGGATAAAATGAAACTGCATTGCAAAGTCAGTGGAAGAATGATCCCTTAAATTAGGCTTCTTATTACTTTTAAGATCTCTACAAGAAGGCCACTGCCATTTGAGATGGATCACCACAAGAAATTTAAAAGGCAAGATTTTTCAATTGTTCAAGTACCAAACTCCACTGCAAGAACATCTGCAATGCAGAGAATAAGGATTCTCCCTGCACTGTAATGAATGCACTGGCAGTCAGTTTACCAGTACTCTAGAATGGGATGTCCCAGGGATAACACTGATAGAGTCTTCTATTACCATACAAGAAATCCAGGCTAGCTGCCTTTTCATTTTCTGAGTTTGAAAAGCTGAGGCAAATCTGAGCAGTTTACCTGATTCTTGGGGTAAAAAGCTGGAAGAGCAAATGGGAGAAATATTACACTCTTTTATGAGTCAGTTTGCAAAGGCTTTCACATAGAAACTCTCTTAAAATATAACTGTTATTAACCTGTCCATATAGACTTAGCTGACTGACCACATCAAGCCTGAGAGGTAACAAAAGGATGTAAAATACTGCAAAGGAAGGGGAGGAAGTGGGAAGCATTTCAGGTGTTCTATATTTTGACCATTCCCTTTGCTATGCATCTTTTCTGTTGGTTTCCTCAAACCTTCACATTAGACATTGTTCTACTTCTGTGAATTGCCTGGCAGATTTGACAAAGAACTTTAAACAAAGTAACTCCCTTAGCCACTCTGCTGAATGCAAGACATGTCTCCTGAGACCAGGTGCTCTAAAAGCAGTCTCTCTCATGCAAGGAAAGTCTCCTCCACTATAAGCAAAGACATTGTAAAGTCTGACTTCATGTGTACTAGATGAAAATAGTGAAGCAATTTCCCCCAGACCCTGACATGCAAATCGAAAACACTGTCACCTATGCCAAAGTATTTTTTTCCTGCCAAAGTCCAGAAAAACATGTCTAAGCAGCTGAAGCCTGAACTTGAGGAATTCACCAACTATGCATGTATTTCAGCCCCTTCTTGCACCATGCTTTCCTAGTCAGGTTCTCATGGAAGATCTCCAGTCACATATAGCCACTGTAAACTATCCTTTCTAGGAGCATATACAGAAGATAAAAACGTGACTTGCTGCACACTGAATGAAGAAAAGTGACTACAACACCTGTAAAACCCTGGATCAATGCCAGAAAAATAACCTACTGCTGTAAGGTGGTACCAGGACTGGAAGACAATGAGCCAAGAGGCTTTATAGGTGCAAACAGTGGAGAAATGTTGGAAAAGGAGGACCCAGAGAACATATTTAAATACAATTATTTATTTGGTCACTGCTAAATGGAAATATACACAAAAGTGAGCTGTGTTTTTACTGCTTGACTGTGAGGTGTGGATAGGTAGATCATCTCCCTGCAACCAAACAGGAGATTTAAAAATAAATCCTATCCAAGCTCAGAGTGGTTCAGATAAGCACTGTCAGACCAGCTACACTGCAATGAGACAGTGTCCCCCTCCTGAGAGAGGCTACACTCAGCAGAGTTTTAAGAGCCCTTCAGACAGAGGTATGGGATAATCTGCTACCCCCTCTGTCTCTCAGGTTCACAGTGTGACTTCTGAATAAGGTTAAGGCCTAAAATATGAGGTTTAATAATACCACTTCCAAAGTTTTACACTTTTAATTGCAACTCTGAATAATCTTCCTAGCTACAAATATATCTAATTTCATTTTTGGCATAAACCCCAAGATATATCACAAAAGAACAGAAAATAAAACACTGCAAAACAGCAGAGGTATCGATCTCAATCAACAATCAGGAAATGGGACACACTTGTATGCTATTTTAGCTTGTAGATCAAATAAAAACAAACAAAACAAACCACCACACTGTAATATAGGTAAGCATTACAAGTGCCACTGTTGAAAGAGTCTTAGGTAGGATTGCAAAATGTATGTATCTTCCGCATCACCTGGTGCACATCCTCTCTGGCCCAGGAACATAAAGACACTATTAATTTCATTTTGCAAAAAGAATGAAGTCAAGTAAAGAGAGACAGAACAGAGAGAACTCAAACTCTCAATACCTGTCTTCTACACATCTCTTCTACCCCCACTGAAGAGGCAATTTAAAGGCTCACATGATCAATCAACCTACAGTTCCATCAAACACCTTGTAACACCTACTAATCTGATTTCAATCCAGTTCTTCTTGCATTCTTTGCTACTAACATTATCCTTGCTTGATTCAACACAGAAGTCAAATAAGCCACTAGACAACACAGAGGACTACAAGAAATTAATTAAAGCAGTTATAAAGCAGTGTTTATGCTATTCCATTTCCTAAGTTTTCAGCCTACAGTCCACACCAGATTCCCAGTTGGCATTTATCAGTACACCTCTAACGATCCATTAGGCCAATTTAGACTACTGTAGATCTGGCTGTTAGTGTTTACCATTTAGCATTAAGAAGTCAATGAAAAAGCACAGGTGGTACTATTGATTAACTGAAAGAACAGACAGATGATCTGTCCTTTGCCCAGACTCAGGATACATCTAATTTACACTGGATATGCTTGTGTCTTTAAAAGCAATTATTAGTTTAGCTGTTTTGTACTAACGCTATATAAATATAACATTTCATGGTATTTTCCTAACATGTAATTGGATAGTGTCATCATCCTCTGATTTCAACTGTTTTCATCCTCCCTATTCAAAAGTTAACTTCAAGTTAAGCACGAGCACAAGTCCTATGAGGAGAGGCTGAGGGAGCTGGGATTGTTCACCCTGGGGAAGAGGAGGCTCAGGGGAGATCTCATCACTCTCTACAACTCCCTGAAAGGAGGTTGTAGCCAGGTGGGGGTTGGTCTCTTCTCCCAGGCAGCTATCAGTAAGACAAGAGGGCATGGTCTTAAGCTCTGTCAGGGAAGGTTTAGGTTGGATATTAGGAAGAAATCTTTTACAGAGAGAGTAATCAGACATTGGAATGGGCTGCCCAGGGAGGTGGTGGATTCACCGTCCCCAGAGGTTTTTAAGATGAGACTGAATGTGGCACTTGGTGCCATGGTCTAGGAACCACAGTGGTGTTGGATCAAGGGTTGGACCTGATGATCTCAAAGGTCTTTACCAACCCAGCTGATTCTACGATTCTGCGATTCAATGCAAAACTTACAAATTAGTAAATGTGTTTTAAGGACCTTTCAAATCACTCAAATATGGAATGTTTTCAGTCTTGAGTGTGCCCCCCAAAAAGCCATGTTTTCTCTTTAACATCATGGCAATGACTGCAGTCCACCTAGACTGACAGTGTTTTGGCTTCAGTGTGACACTTCCACAGCTTAGAAGTCAAAATACTGTTATCTGCAGTAATTCCATAGCTGGTGATATTGGTAAAGCTGACGATAATAGTATAGCTGACATTTCCAGTGCCATGATGATGCCAGCACAGATTCTTCTGTGCTTCCATTGAATGCTCTAAAAAATTTACATGTCACCCTTTTCGTCTGGATTGAAATTACCCTTATTATTCAATGAGAAATACCACAGATCAAACTGACTTAACACTCCCTTCCTCTCCACTCTCTAGGTCTATACCACCCTGAATATTTTCAAGACACTTGCAAGAACTTGCTCAAGAGGGTCCATTTCCGACCCAGATGTGAGAGGCTGTGAATGGCTTGTGTGAAGGAGATCCTTTGTTTTAAATTATTAAGTAGTTCTTTAATAAAATGGCACTAGCAGACAGCATCTCTGTTCAACAGACCCACTGCATTGCCAAACACAATGGCAGCTGTTCAACACTGCTGCTACTGCTGGTTTTCAAGGAGACTGTCAAAGCTGCACCATTTTTTTTTTAATTGGTTTTACTTTTTTCCTCTTTACCTTTCCTCCAGTTATAGACATATATATAATTTCAGTAATTTGACAAATTTTGAGTAACTGAGGTATTTTGAAAAATAAAATCCTGCTTACTATTTTTAGGAGCAGCTGTACTGGGAAAAAGCCCCTTTCAGTTACATAAAAGAGGACCGAGTTGGCAAGAGACCAAGATCTTCACATTTAACTTTGTTTAAAAAGCTTATCCACAACCTTAACTTCTCTGTTGGATACAGAACTGCCCTACTGCTGGGACATCACTAAAGCTTTGGAGCATGTGAAGACAAAGTTCCCGGGACTCTCCATCCCTCCAACACACAGCTGTGATCCAGAGTGCAGTGGGGAAGACAAATTCAGCACATAGCTTTGGTAGAAATCTCCTCATTGCTCAACAGTCATTTCTGCAATGCTGAGGTATTAATACACCCTCTCCCATTAAAATTCTCCTAGTAAGAAGTGCCACATAGGAACTAGGTATTGCTGGATTTTTAGCTGGGGCACTGCTTGGCACAAACACACACTCAGTCAAAGACTTAATCATGTTCTTGCTAATGCCTATCACGGACCACAGGAATGTCCCTCTTGCCCACAACAGCCGCCTTGCTGCACTGCTGCCCCTCACCCCGCAAACCTGCATACCATGGGCAGCCAGGCACCCCTCGGCACTGCTGCCGGTTCATCCAGCTAGAAACAGCCATGACACCAGCTGCAGAGCCTGGACTCCACCCTCGGAGCTCAGAGGCACACGGTGCTCCAGATGGTGTTGTGAGGACACTGCCCTCCCCTTCCGCCCTGGTAGCGTTGTCAGCAATCACACAGATCCCACACACAACAGAGGAGGGCTTTCTGCAGAAGTTCAGCTTTGTGCTGTGCTCATGACTGTAAACCACTCAGCCTTGCACACAGTTAAAATGTTCAATATTTTAAAAAGAAAGTATCAAAGTAATTGCATGGAAAATTATTCCTCACCTATGAAAAACACCTAGGCTGTAATCTTCTGTTCTTAACAACATTACTGACCTATAAACAAAGAATAAAATACCTCTTATCAGAGGGCACATTTTTAAATCTAAATATACTCACCAAAATTGAACTTCGCAGGAAGCTCCAAAATCTTTCCTGTAACCGGTAATCAGCCATTTTTTACATTATGTTACTGACATACCTTAATTAGCTCTAATTCACAAATTACAATCACTGGAAGTCTAGAAAAATTGTGATACATTTGTTCTGAAGCAGTTGTGCATCTTTATGAACATACAGTCACTTTAATCTTACAGAATTCATTAATGCGAAAGGAAAGACACTTTTTCCTATCATGAATTACGACATACCTGTTTTCCACTTCAAGCACTCTGGTTTCCTGAAAGTCACTTGCAAACTACTAGGTAAAAGTATTAAAATGTCTGTTCATTGATTACAATGAAGAAAAAAGAAAAAAAAAATCATTCCTTTGCTATAGAGACTAGTATTTTTTTTCAAATACATTTCAACAGGACATAGAAACTAATCTTCAGCTCTTTTGAAAAACCCTTTGAATGTATCCTTCTATCTTTCTGTTTCCAAAGACCTTTCAAACCTTGACTTGTGGGAGTCTGTCTATTATTGTGAGTCAATGACAGCTAGAATCTTCCAAGTGAGACAGACAGTTTTAAGACTGGTGGTGCTTAACTACAACATGCAGTACTACTGCTATTGAAGAAACACAATTTTAAAACTGAAATTAAAGATTTCTACCCTTTATAATAGTGACATAGCTGTTGGTGTTACTGAAGTTCAGATCTCATTATTATATAGTTCTTCAACATCCACAGTTGACTTACGAGCATTGTTCCAGGAAGGCTTATTGGAGCTCAGTTATCAAGTGCAGAGTTTATGAATTTGCTGAGTCTTCTAGGTGAACTGTAATCTTCCCTAAGTAGTAATAACAAAACCCAAACTTTGTGCAGGTAAGTGAAAGCCAAAGGAATAATCAGCACAAAACCTTGAGAAGAAAAGCTTCTGAACTGCAAGTTACTTTGCCTGAGAAGAGACTGGCAATACAATGCCTTCTTTATTTGCTGAAGTGCACTTGAAGCACAAGAATTTCTCACTCCAGGTACTTAGCTATCCAAAAAAGCAGAAGATATCGTCCACCTTTTGCCTCATTTTACTTGGATACCCATCTGTGAAGAGGTACAAATCCACATGAAACACTAATTGTTTCCCTCTTCCACAAGTCAGCATCCTTTGAAGAACTCCAGAAAAAAGATGGTCCAATTATTTGCACAAAAAGAGCCAGATTTCATGGCACTGATTGGTTTTCACCAGCAAAGAAAGAGCAGAAGCACAAAAGGGCACTACACTCTGGACAGTCAATGATACATTCAAGGATGATGAGCCAAATGTGAATGCAGGTGCCAGGCATGGGTTTGCATATGATGCCACACATCAGCAGCCCATAAGGAGGATTACGATCCATGCTGAATTCCACCCTTGTCTGCTGTGTACTCCATTAGTGCCTTCACACAAGCACATCACCCAAAAAACTCCCTAATCCCATGCAGCAAGAGCAGCTGCAGTGGAGGCAGAATCTGGCCCCCAGTGTGGGAGGAAATTGAATAGGGAGCAGAACAACAGTCCCACCCTCATGCCACCATTTAACAGTTTTGCTGGTATGTGACCTTTTTTTTGCCATCAAATCATCTCCCTAGCAGTCAAATCATATGTTTGTCTATTCATCAGATCCCCTGAACATTCAAACCACATATACAAAGGCTGTTTGGATTCTTCCTGCCTCTATTGTGGCAGCTCAATAACTAAGACAGGGAGCTCCCAGCTGGGTATGAGCAGCAGAGAAACACTGCACAGCCAGAGGGGAAAGAGATCTCGGCAGAGCACACTTATATAGGGAGAAAATTAGAGTCTGGAAACTCAACGACGAGTCATCCCTTTTCTTCTGAGTGTCATAAAAAAAAAGATGCTCAAAATAATTACTACAATAGCGATGTTTAAATGTTAATTTGTACAGTACTCTGCAGAGTTTACAGTTCTGATTGACGTTTTGGCTGGAAAAGGAACCTTACTTAGCAATCTCTGTTTGCTGAATTAAAGAACTAATAGAGGCAGTTTGATAAAATGATGTCACCCTGTTTGAAACCAAGCCAAAGGAAAGATATGCTTTCATGATTTTGCCCCTGCAACCCTATGGTGATATTTAGACCTACAGATTTTCAGGATGGATTTGAATCCTCACCATTAAAAACCAGAAACTGGGAAATCACGACAAAATTCTAGCACTAAAAACTGCCTCCATCTGAACAGGTTCTGTTTGCAGGAGCAGCAATTCATTGGGTATTTAATTTTATCACACAAAAGAACATTCACTTAGCTTATCCACGTTTAACACACCATCTACTTCACCCAGTTGAAACCACTTAAAATTAAACCTCATCTAAACTAGCACTATTCATCTAAATTCCTTCTGAGATGACAAAGAGGGACCTCTGGAGTGTATTTATCCTGTTCACATACATGTGACTATTATAAGTTAGGATGCTTCATTAGTGAAGGTGATTCTTTTTCTCCACTCTTTAAATGAGAAAAAACAGCTCAGTCAAATAAAATTAGGTGAGATGAATCCCAGCATATATATCTCTACTATTAATGAATGCATCTTTAAAGGAAGGGAAATATTATCCCTGTGTTATTAATGGGCAACTTTGGGTCTCAAGAGTCTGGAATTTGTACTTTGAAAGAATTTAGAGTCCATCTACACTTAATTCAGAAGTTTAAAGTCTAAAACTGTGACCTTGAAAACCCCTCTGTGGAAGATAGGTAAGGAACAAAGAGTCTTACTTCTTTTCTGTCTCACTGAGGTACAATTATAGTAGCTACATTTGTATGGGATAGCTTGAAGAAGCCCTCAACAAGAAACACATCTGCCTTGCTCAAGATAGGAATCAGAGAAACTTCTACAGAGACATAACACAGGGATGTTTTTGTTATTGCTGAGCAGTGCTTACATGCTGGTGAGGAGAGTGGGGGTGCATTGGAAACTGGGAGGAGACACAGTTAGGACAGATGACCTCAGCTGACCAAAGGGACATTCCATACTACATGAGATCATAATCAGTATATAAGGTAAGGGGGAAGAAGAAGAAAGGGGGGGGATGTTTGGACTGATGGCGTTTGTCTTCCCAAATAACCATTATGTGTGATGGAGAGCTGCTTTCCTGGAGTTGGCTGAACACCTGTGTCCCCATGGAAAGCGGTGAATGAATTCCTTCTGTCATTTTGTTTGTGTGTGTGGCTTTTTCCTTCCCTATTAATCTGGTTTTACCTCATCCAATGAGTTTTCCAGTTTTTACTCTTCTGATTCTCTCCACAACCCCACTGGCAAGGGAGTGAGTGAGCAGTGGCATGGAGCTTAGTGGCTGCCTGACTGGAAAAAGACTCTCATTCTCAAACAGTGTTCTCCCCGACAGTAATACAGAAGAAAAGCACAGGAGAAAAGGTGATGGTGCTTTGTGGGAAGTGCTGACTCAGGTTCAAGAGTAGGGGTCATTAATACAAGGATGCAGCAAAAACCAGCCCTGCATAGCTACCACGACTAACCTGTTGGGCTGAGGCAAGCTGGGCTCTAAAATCAGGTCTGACGACCCTGTGTTTGACGTTGTGGGCAGGGAGGTGTGGACAAGGACAAAATGAGGGAGAGCCTACAAGACCAGAGTTGCTGCTATGGGTCCTGCAAAAACACCCGTGGGAAATGAACCCTTCCTCTGCACGTTTGCTGTGTGTGAGTGTGTAGGGAGGAACATATGTGGCCTTACACAGCCCAGAGAGAACCACCACAAACCCCATCTGAGTGTTCTCCGTAAGTTACATCCTTGGGGAGAAAAAGCGTAACACTTTCTGTCAGGCAAACTAAAATTACACAAGCTGTCTTGGTACTTCTCCCACCATGACATGAGAACAGTGCCCAGATTTTGATGTGCTGAGGGAAAACAGTTTTTGCAACATGCTTAGCACAATCCAGGTTGGAATCCACTTGATATCCAGACAGTTACACTTTCAAGTTTCACAGACTGAGCTACTCAGAGTGCATATATTCCTAGATGGCACTAGTATTAGTGTCAGGTTGTATTTTTGTACTTAGCTTGAAGTCTGCTGCTTCCATTTCAGGCCTGGAAAAAGGTTTTCTATATCTAAAAGTTTATCCAATTTTTTCCAATTATAGCTGCTAGTCATCAAAAATTATTACCTTCTCTATGTGCCTGGGACTATCACAGTCATAAGGAAACTGCTGCAATAAGGAAGATACTGAATTTGGTGTCTGAATGGAGATTGCCCAAAATGAAGAAAAATGAAGCCACATTACCATTTAGTTCTCAAATTTACACATCATACCCAGAAGACCTATACACTCAACCTCTAAATATTATTCATTTTTAACTACTATATACAACTAGGTAGAGAATTTAAAACACTGAGAAGTCATCTGTTTCACTCAGTTAACTCAACTCCACAGGAAATAACTGAAACAAGAAAAGTGTTTCAAAACACTTAAAAAATATTAATGCAACAGAACCAACAGCAAACCCTAAAATGCTGGCAAAATAATTTGGTAATAGACAAAAGAAGAAAAAAAAAATCTTATTAATATGATGAAAACACCCACTGTCAGCAACAAAGTAATCCTGGAACCCTATAAATGCATTGAGAAAAATAACAATAATGTTAGATTGAACACCTTTGGACACAAATTTGGAGTTAAGTCATTAAAAAGATTTCTTGAAAGGAAGGATGCTAATAAAAACCCAAACCTCTTAAACTTCCAATATTTTTTTGTGAACCATAAGTTTCTTCATTAAGCTAATCCCATTAATGCTTGATCAACAGACTCAATGCCAGCCCTTAACAATACAGGTAACACCACTTGGCAGTCTGTAGCAGTAGTTTGCCTTTTTCTCTGCCAAGTAAATAACTACTAAACTCCAGACTGCTCTGATATCAAAGGCTCTATTGTTCAGATGGGAAAGAAACCTCAGAGAATGTGTGAACTGTCTTAGTACAGAGGTGGCACTTGCTGGAAGGCAGAGCCCCTCTCCCCCAATGACCTCCACCAGCCATCCCTGCTCAGATGCACAACTTTTCCTTTTGACATGCTATTGGCATCTGAGGGGAGACACACAGCTTAACAGGCAGCTCATGGTCCAACAGAAAAGAAAGACATTTATAAATAAAAAGCATTACAGATAGGCAAATGTGCTGATATTTTGTCTTTGTGCATCTTTCCACCTGCACAGCATCCAAAATTAACATTTTCTTAATTTGCTTGAAGAAACGCACAGAAGGTTGGCTCAATCTTGTGATTTCTATGGGTTACATTACCTGACTTGAATGCCAAACACAGTTTGATATTTCCAAATATAAACCTTGCATGTATTTTCCTGAAGTCTCTCAGCAAAGGGCTGGACAAAATTTGATTGTCCTTGTTCCCAAAACTGATTATGCTCAGTGGTATATCCCCTCCTATATACTCCCTCCCCATTCCTCTCCACTCTCTCAGCCTTCTGTTAGCAGCAAAGAAACAGGAGGACATTGTACCTAACAACAGGCACATTTCAACTAAAGCCTGTAATTGCATTTCCCCATAAATCTATCAGTTATTTCCTAATAATTATTTATTTATGCATTTGTAGCCAAACAGGCAATAGCTTATATCACAAAGGGTGCACAAAACTGAAAGATAACTACACAGTTTCGTAACCTGACTGTATTCCTACTGCAAAATGTGGTTTTAGCTTTGCAGAAAACATAATGTAAAGGTACAACAGTGAATTGAAAGGTCAATCTGACCTTCACTTTGACAGGTTTTAGACATTAAAGGTTAACACACACAAAAGATGTCAGCTCCGTCTTAAAGACCCTTTTCCAAGCACTCTTTTGTGTACGGAAACAATGTTACTCTATAGAATCACAGAATCATTTAGGTTGGAAAAGACCTTTAAGATCATCAAGTCAAACAACCAACACTGTTGGACTCCAAGTCCAACGAAGAGTGGCATGAGTACTAGCTAGACTTAAAATGACATTTTAACTGGTTTTAGATAAATTAATGCAAGCCTCTCAGAGGACACCTACACTGATACACGCAGTTCAGACTGCAAGACTGCTGTATGACACGGTGTCCAAGCACTGTGCTCCTCTCCACCCACCCTGGGAGGGGCTGGCATTTCACAGCCATCCACAGCGTGATGCTCCCAGGTGCCTCCCGATCCTGGCATGCTCCCACTGTGTGACCGAAATGGTTTCATTAGTGATACATCACAACATCATTTTCTTGACTAAGGTTCATCTTCTTTTCATTATTGATGCAGTAATTAGCTAATGAGGAGGAACTGCAATTGCTAAAAGACTAAGTTGTAACACAAGACCTCAATTGGCATGAACTAGATTTCAAAACCTGAGTGGAGCCATATCATCTGTTGTTTAATGGGAGACTTTGCAGCTTTTTTCACAATGAAATTTCTGCATTTGCATTTCATACTACAGAGTTGCTACACTTTTCCCTCTGTCCCTCCTCCCCTGAAATATACAACTCTAAAGAGAATGAGGGGGTCAATTTTCAAAGACAGGTGGAAATTTAATTACATCAAAACTGGGAAATTGTGAATAGAATATTTTGATCTAGGTAGTATTTGTGAGCCACAACACTGAGAAGGACATATTGTATACTCAAAAAGACCCCATGTCTGTTCTAAAATAAAAGCAGCACTATTTAATTACTTCACCGATTTCTCCTCTGGCAAAAGCATCAGCTAAGTAAATAAAATATTTTAGTGTAGATCTGTAATGCCTTATGGCTTTGGCTTTGGCCAGGTTGATAAATAAAACTAGCAAAACCCTCAAAACCTGGGAGGCAAACAGA
Organism: Corapipo altera; assembly: GCF_003945725.1. Taxonomy (NCBI): domain Eukaryota; kingdom Metazoa; phylum Chordata; class Aves; order Passeriformes; family Pipridae; genus Corapipo; species Corapipo altera. The sequence continues at coordinate 19,971,810 of NW_020884875.1, read as the reverse complement.
TATCTCATTAAAGTGCAGCACATTAACTTGCCATCAGCTTTGCTGCATGCTGTGCCGTGAATAAATTAAATGTGAATTCAGAAGAATTCTGACTGTCTGTGTCTGACAAGCTTTATTACTATGCATATACCAGCAATCATCTCCCCAGTTTTGCAGAGAAAAAAAAAAGCACATCAAGGAGGCAAGAGCAAAAGAATCCAAGTTTATCTTTTCCGGCAGCAGAGTGGCTAAACTTCTAATGCCAAAGAGGGCCTGACATAAATGCTTCAGCGGCAAACACACAATTGGAACTGATATTCTGGACAACCACCAGTGAAGTAGGTATTTTGGTGACCTACCCAGCTTCTCCTCATGGCCATACCTACTGAGTGTCTATTGCTTATGCAAATGCAGCCTGTGCTCACTTCAACAGAAATGCAACCTGAGCACGGCTCTGATGGGTTTTGGCTCAGTCAGGCACAGTGGAGGTCACTGAATAATATATTTTTCCTGAGGCAAAAGGAAATATTTCCCTATCTTCTGAAGTTCTTTGCCCCTATTTTTTATAGTGTTACTAAGCTCCTTTATCCTGGAGCATGAAGAGGCTCCGATATGTTAGTTGTATTTCATCCATTTCAATGAAACAATGCTTGACTATGAAAAGCAGGGATTAACATTTCCATTGTTTTTTGTTAAGTTCTATCTCATTAATAAAAATCAGGATTTTTGACCATCGTCATATATTTCAAAATACAGACATAATAGAAATCTATGCATTTTAATCAGGCAAAACCATCAGAAAATGAAACACAAATGAGGACAGAAGGGAGACAATCATCTCACTACCCGACTCAGGTCTCCCAAGTCATAAACACACATGCAAGTATTCAGGATGGCAGGCCAGTGATCCAGCACAAAGAAGGAATGTGTAACTACATACTCACAAGTTTTGTATCTGCTTTTACATAATATCATTGTCCAGATCTGCTCAATAATTTATTGGAATTTATTAATTTATTAATATATGTAATTTATTAATATATGATCTGTGGCATAAGCTTATGAAGACCTTATGGCTGGTTTAACTCAATGGATGAAGCATTATGTGGTGACCACCACAGAGCAAAGTTTGGGACATTGGCATAACTACAAATAGTAGCACATGGTAAGAAAGACTTTGAGGTGCTGGAGCACATCCAGAGAAGGGCAACAAAGCTGGCAAAGAGTCTGGAGCATAAGTCTCATGAGGAGTGGTTGAGTTAGTGGGGTGTTGTAGCCCAGAGAAGAGGAGGCTCAGGGGAGACTTTATCCTGAAAGGATTTGCAGCCAGATGGGGGTTGGTCTCTTCCTCCAAGTAACAAATGACAGGACAAGAGGAAACAGCCTCAAGTTGTGCCAGGAGAAGTTGAGATTGGGTACGAAGAAAAATTTCTTCACTGAAAAGTTTGGAACAGGCTGCCCAGAGAAGAAGTGGAGTCACCATTCCTGGAGGTATTTAAAGACGTGTAGATGTGGTGTTTAGGGACATCGCTGAGCGGTGGACCTGCTAGTTAGGTCAGTGGCTGGACTTGACAATCACAGAGGTCTTTTCCAACTTAAATGATTCTATTGTTTTCTTCTATTAAACAAAGTACCTGCAAAGTAAAACCCTGTAGCTCCATGCTTTATTTAATGTGCAGACACATTAAACCACATAATGTCATAAAGTCTCTGGACAGAAGCACATTGGATTTCCATTAGTAAAGATTGATGGAGAATTAAAAATTAACGTTTTATTCATCAATATTTCAATGCCCTATTAGGTTCCATTTGGTAGAGAACGTCCTTAGCACGTGTCCAATCACAGCAAAGCTGGGGAGGATGACAAGCATTTAACTGAAGAAATGAGAAGGGCACAGAATTTGTCTAAAGCCTCCAAAGCCAAGGGCTGTTTCACTGCTAAAAGGTATTTTGCTTCAGATGACACTATTTAGTCTACAGAAAAGATTCATGCATTGCAGAGAAGGTTGTCTCTGAAGCTGGTCAGAAGTCCTGGAGGAGCTCACCCTACACTGCTGACCAGGTACAGATAGCACTTTTCCAAAACCACGCTTTAGCTACTAAGAAGGCTTGGAGGCACAGAGACAGCACTTGACCTGCCAACCTAAATTCTAGATTTTCATCACCTAAGATAAAGTATCAACACCAAGTTATTCACAGGGGACACGTCTCTGACACAGAGTTACTGAGCTTAAGCGTACTCTTGCAAACATGCAAGTTCAAATCATGGGGCTGTTACAAGTGCCTGGTACCCACCTACAACAGGAAGATGGGTTGCAGCTTTCACACACAGAACTGCCACCCCACAGCAGAACACAATCCCCATATCAAGTTTTCTTCCCCCCAGCAAATTTTTCCAGCCAAATCAGACAGATCATGCACAAGTGCTGGGAGGGGAAGAAAGGAAAGAAAGGAAAGAACTGTAATTTATCTTTTAAATGGGAGTTGTCCAGTTGCTACAGGATCTGGTAATTTATATTAACTTCTCTGGGGTACTTTCATTTACAAGTGGTAAAGAGGTAATGATATGAACTATCTAGTAAATAATTTGCCTTGACAATTACACTCTTTTTCTTTGCCAAACAGAACAGAAATCACTACTAAGACACAACTTACATATGTTGTCTGAGAGTTCCCATGTGGGTTCTTATGAGAGCAAGACAGGTATTGCTGCTCAGCTGCTTCTGCTTTACCTAGTATAGGGTGCCCATGTGTTCAACACTGCCACACAGAGAACAGAGGAATAGAGAATTGGAGAACACAGTGGAAATGTTTACTCTGAAAAAGACTGTTGAGCTTTTCAGAGTTTCCTACAAAGATATAAAAACTTTCTTAACAAGTTTTCCTTTTTTAGATTCTTTATTTGTCCCTTGATTTGCCCCATATACTTTGTGCAGTTTGCAAAATGAAGTTTAATTTCATCCCTTCAGAATTTTCAACACGGAATCATCACCTGAAGCAAAAAACATAGAAAAATGAATGTATACATATGCAAACACACATGCACATACACATTAAGAGCCAATGCAATGATTAACACATGTCCAAACTATTGTATCTACTAACCAAGTGATTAATTTCTCATCATGTGAAACCTTTGTAATTTGAAGGGGAAATCTGCTTTCCTGTAGAGGAAAGGTTTTGTCTTGTCTTCAAAAAGACAGGATTCATCCCAAGATAGTTTTTCAGTTCTTGAGATCTTTGCTCTCACTCCGTCATCAAAAAAAGCCCAGCAGCCAGTTCAATGCAAGTGCGATTCATTACCCTTTTTGGTTTGGGGTTGTTTTTCTTTTGCTGTTTGTTTGTTTGTTTTGTCAGCTTTTTTGTGGTTTTGTTGCTTGTTTTGTTGTTTATTGATGGGGTTTCTCTTTAGAATTAGGTATTTTACTAATAGTACCCCTGCACAGAACTTAAGTGTGCTAAGCCATGGGCAGCGTCTTCCCTGGACATCTTACAGTCTACAAGCACAAGAGATGGACAGACAAAAGAGTGCAAAGGAAGAGAAAGAAAACTACTGGTAGTAGCCATGACTGGAGAGAAATTACATTTTTCAAATCCCCGTTCATGTTAATGCTGGTTTTGCATATCTGCTCCCAGTACAGGAAGAGTAACCCTCAGCTTTCCTACATGGAAGGATGGTCTAACAAGGATCTGACTCGAAGTAAGACCATGCTCATCTCTGGCAAGTGTTTGCTCATGAAGATGTCCCTCCTTATTGCAGGAGGTTTGGATGAGACCACCTTACAAGGTCCCTTCCAAATCAAACTCTTCCGTGACTCAACAATTCCACGTAACTGTACAAATTCAACAAAGATTTAAAATAACACATCTCATAATTACCCTTTCTAGCACATGAGCCCTGTGCCCATGTGCAGCGTAGAGCAAGCTCAGGCTCTGTGATCTTCAAGCCCTTTGAGTATGCACAGAGAGGAGAGGGTCAGGTTGGACCAACCTGTCTCTGTCAGTCCATTTTTAACAATGTGTTTCAAAGAGCTAACATCCGTAACTCAAGAAAGAAATCTCAGTAACTAAAGCATCTCTCTGTAGTAAAAGTGAATGAGAGTCTTGAAGACCACATATGAGTGATACCACTTTCACTCAGACTCAAGGAGATCAGTAGCTACAAACCTCTGTGTTCAGCTGGTTACGGTATTTGATGAAGAGAAGGTTAATCTTTCAGGTACTTTTAATAACCATCTCTCAAATCAGTGGCACAGCTGGTGTCCAACACAGGACTAAGGACACTGAATATTGCCAGCTCCAATATACCAATTAGATAGTGATGAACTCTGAGCAGAAAATCATACTGCATTTTAACTTCTTTACCCTGAAGACCCGTACATAGGATAATTGGTTTTAGGAGATCACTATAGGTGAAAGCCTAGCTCAAGAGCTGGAAAAAATAGGAATTAATGAATTGTTTTTACACACACACATATATATAAATATAAATATATATATACAAAATTAAAACAATTCTTCGTACATACATAAATATTTATATATATAATTAAAAAGTGTGCTGGACTTCTTTGAATGTGAGCCTAAAGAGTTACTCTGCAACATGTACAGACACCATCAAAAGGTTGGGATGGATCCTTGCAATAATTTTTTACATCCTAATCCCACTCACTGTCCTTTCCAGGAATTCAAGAACATGTGGTGAAATCAGCAGGACACCCAGAAGACAGACAGTAGTCTGCCCTGCGTTAGGGAAAGGGGAAACATCCCATACATGGTCACTTTCAAAATGCCTGGAAAACAAAAAACTTCTTGTCCTCAGGGGCCTCCATATATATTTACTTAAAATTCATATGGGCCACCTTGGGGCACCATGTACATGGACCTCATCACTGACCTAATTCTGACTTCTCAAGAACGTGCTTTCATGAATTCCAAGCACATTTGAAAATCCACATTTAAACTTTTACTAGTTCTCGTGAAAGTAAAATCATGTATGCATGTTACCTGAGTAAAAAAATAAAATCTCAGACTGTCAGGTAAGCACTTGTTAAATATGTTAAATACCACAGAAAAATATTTGCATTCTGTTCATCTCCACCCAACATTAAACACCCGGAAGCATGAAAAATACAGATATTCATTTCTTCTGAGTCCAGTGCCAGTGTTATAAACAAGGAAGTAAAAATGTCTTCATTACCTTTACTCTTTTGCTGATCACTTACTAAAACAGTTCACTGTCTTTAAGTGGTTTATAAGTTTTCATCCATTATGTTATAGCTCAGCTGTTCACAGTCCTTACACGCATTCCAAGCATAGATTTTCACTTTTCATATTATGTAACTTGGTCCACAGTTTGCTTTGAAACAGTGAATTGGGCTGGGACTAATAGTACTGTCTGAATGTTGCAGCCTATTTATCAGTCAGACTATTTACTCTGCTGTGAGTAGTGGTGAGTAAACTCCCTCAAATTGTTTTCCCACACATAACTGCTTCTTGTAAGAAAGTTTAAGCAAGTGTTTGGGGAAGTTCACTGGGTCATTGCATTCAAGAAGGACCTTTTGAAATTTTAATTTACTATACCCCCAAATGTTTTTAAGCTACTGAACCAGAATGACAGCCACATTGCATCCTACTTACAGTCTGACTTCTCCTGTTCTGACCATATGAGTAAGCTTTTACAATTTGAGCTTCTATAAAACATCCTGTGAACAAAGTTCTACCTAAGCACCTCTGATGCTGGAAGGATTATATTTTAGACAGAAAGACTGAACAGAAGTTACTGCTGAAAACAATGTGGTTTTCACTGTTACGCCCTGTGCTGTCTAATCCAACTACTCCACTACAGTCTATGTTCATACATTCATTCTAAACTGTCCACACTTGAGACCTTATTCTGCCATAGTGAAAATAAACAGCCAAAGAAAAACCCTTACCAAACATTGCTTTTTCTTCTAAAAAAGGTTGACAAGAAAATACCTAATTTAAAATAAGTTTGATTTTTAAAAGATTAAAGATGAAAAATTTTACAACTAATGTCAAAAGAAAGAGTATAGAAAGGAAAAATTCTACAAGTCAATGGGATTGCACTATCTGTTGTTCACATCAAATAAGTAAGTCTAATGACTATGAAGGAAGAAATAAATTGAGGGAAAAAATCTAGTTCTAAGAAATTGTTGAAGCCATGATTAAAAGCCTCTGATTAACTATGCCACAACTATTGTTCCTTGTTCAGTCTGGAGAGTAATGTTGTGCCAGCCCACATATTAGCTGTATAATGTCTAAGTAAGTATTTTCAGATATCACTGCCTGCTTTTGGCTCCTTAAACCCAAACTTCTGCTCCTAAAAGCCTAAAAACGAGTCAGTGTTTCAGGGCACGTAAAAGTAAAGCAGTAATTTAGTCATCCAGGTGAAATTCTTCCTGAAGCAGACAGCAAAATCGGCATTGCAGTGAAATATACTTTCATAACCTTGTCAGGAGTAGCCTCTGCCTCTTGAAAAATTTCTTAAAATTTTATTTATTAAATAAAAAGAAGTAATAATGTTTTGGTTTCTGACAGAGATTTCAGAAGCCTCTGCAAAGTGGTGATACTACCATACTTTCCAGGTCATGCAGGTAATAGAAAAAGGCTTATTTTTGTTAAAAGACATATCTGTTTCATAAAGACATATCCATTTCATAAAATATTTCCTATTACTTAAGTCAGCAAGAGATAAGATTATTTTTTATGTGTGTTCACCTATCAATTCATGCTTACACATTCTATTGTTCAAGAATGTCTGAAAGGTAGTATCTTAGAGGAAAGTAATTTTATATGGTTGGTTTACAGAACAGAAAAAAACAAGGGAATTAACAGACAATATCTACAGATTCACACTAAAATGATACTAGAACTCTATATAGGTTGTTCAACAAACTCAGCCTTAAACAGCCAGCTCCACGAGAGAAGTGGATTTAAAACACTGGAAGCAGAAAGGTACTTAGTTCTTGAGTATGTCCAGCTTATCTTGGCTCTTTGCCAAGAGTTTCCATCCCACAAGTCCTATTTCTGATCTAAGTCCACACTCAGCAAAACCTGAAATATGTAGTATAAGGAGTCTAAAAAATTTTTTTAAAATAATAATAAAAATCTATATTCCATATGTCACAGAAAGAGAGAGAAGCTTTCAAAAAGAAATCCATTAATTTTTTACAATAGTTTTAAAATAGAAGCTTGCTATGCGTTGTTTCAGAGAAGCACAGTATTCTGTACAGAGGTATTCAGCTTCCTGCAAACAAATCCTTTACAAGAAATGTCCTGTTGATAAAATGACCCAGACAAAAGTCAGAAGACTCTCAAGATCTGGAAAAACTCACAGAAGAAAAACCAACTTTTACGTTTTTAGATGCTTTCTGAACAGAACTAGATGGACATTTTTCAAGGTCCTGAAAGAGCACACATCTCTCCATCCAGCATCACCAAAAGACTTAGAAGAAGCATTTCAGTGAAACAAAAGCAAAGTTAGTAGCTGGAAACTGCAAGAGTATATAAAACAACTAGCAGATCTGCTTGCCCTTGTTCTTGCTCTTCCCTATGACTCTGTATATGGTCATTTCTGGAGAACAGGATTATGGGGAGATGGCAGTACTGCTACTTATACATCACTTTAAACATAACATGTTAGTTTGAAATAAATGCTTGAAACATACTTTGCCATTACTGAAATAATACATTTAAATTGGCTCATGACTGAAGTAAAATTTTTTATTTTTGAGTCAGGAAATGCCTACTTTTCTATCCCAAAGGGGTATTCCTTTTTCGTTGTTTTTCATCAACTTCTACTGAAGAAGAGCATGTTACTTTCCAAGTTCTTTTCCTCAAAATAAGGCATTTGCTGGAAAATAGAGAACAAGAGTAAGGGAATTTCAGACCAAGGTTTCTTTACAGATCTCTAAGGCCACAATAGGTAATGGTTATTGATGGTGGACTGTTGTATAGCATGGAAGAAATCGGTTTAGGCCGTGTAATAATTCCATTTAATAGACTCTGCAGCAACTCTGAAACCTTGTACTAAGATGAAGTGTTTTTTCTGGAAAGAACTCTCACTTTTAACAGATTTCACTTCTCAATCTATCAGTTGTTCTAGCAGTCTCATTGGTAAAAACATGCAGTTTAATTTCAGGCTGAATATATATGGAGTAAAAATGACATTTATATTTCACTTCTTGACTATCTCCAGAGTATGCTGTGATAGTTATGTTCTTACCAGAGAGCCATTCTGAAAAATCACTGCTCATATTCTTTAATCAGACTCAGAAACATTTTCATACCCTGTAGGAAGAGACAGTTCCATCAAAAATATGACTCTCACAGGGTCTCTAACACTAACCTTCTTCACGGTCTTGATGTAGCAAATGGTCTCCTCAGGATTTCATAATTTCTAGTATCAGAATAAAGTGTGTCATTAAAAGCTTTAAAAGGACAGCTCATGGAACAACTTATGGGACATCATCTTCAATTGACACTCAAGGATACTGAGACTGAAATTAACAGGCAGAGTAAAGATTTCAGCTTCTTCTCCAGTCATCGCCAGCTTCCTCTTCCTCACTTTTGCTGGGGTAAGCAATTGCTCATCATTTGCTCATGGTGCCTTGAAATCCTACTCTGTGACATACTAAACGGCAATACCCTCTTCCTAGGCAATCAGAGAGCTGCGATTATGGAGCACAGCACAGTCAAAATACACTTTTGTAAGAATGATACTGCCACATACCTGAACCTCGAACAGTCTTTGAAAGGCATAATGCCTTTAAGAGGGTAAAAGAGAGGATTGTATTAGGGATGGAAGACCTGTTCAAGTAGAATGAACAGAGTAACAAATACTGTGGTGATTGTGGAGTTTTGGCTTGGTTCTTTCTTTCCTTTGCAGATACAGGAACAGCTCAGAAAGTCATCATCACTTTCTAAAGGAGAAGCTCATTATTTGGTATCATGTGGGCTCCCTGACAGGCACAGCATTTTAACACACACATTCAGAAACTGTGCAAATTGGAAGTAACAGAAATTCTTTTTAAGTATGTATTTTTACTAAATATGTTTCAAAGAGGGAGACACTAGCCTTTTTTTCCACAGAACCAAACCTTTTGTTTGTCTTCATCTTACAGAAATATTTCTGCAACACAAGACATGACTAGCACCCCAGAACCACAAATGGAGAAGCCAAATTTTCTGTCTGGATTTTGCAGAGGTTAAGGAGGAAATGCTGCCAGAGAAGCAAGGACATTTAGGTAGTACCCAAAAATAATGGTTCAGTCTGCCTAGCTCAAGTCTGAGGGGAAGTGAACTGCAAGGCAGCGCAGCTGTTAGGTAACTGCCCTGTAAAGTATCTGGTCAGGTGTCTCCAACAGCCCAGAGACAGCCAACCTCAAAGTATCACTGTATCTTGAAAAGTAATATTGCATTTAATTGTTAATATATTTCCTGCTTTATGTTTTTTTCTAGGATAGAACATGCTTTGATTCCAGCAAATAATTAAAGCATGAATTTACTTCTCACCTGAGTTACACAAATGACTAATTAAGGTTCAATGTTGTTTTCATCCTCCAGTTTAGAAGAAGATAATTTGCTCCTTGATAAGTAAGGATTTCTGCATAATTATCAGGCTGTAATTCAATTGGCTGAGGCTTTGCCACACACACACCTAGACGCAGGCCACAGGTCACATATCTTGGCTCTTTACCAGTCAGAGCTACTCACCACTAAACCTCACCGAAAAGGAGCACTGCATTTTGGCAGTTTAAGATGCCCCCTGCAGAGAAGAGCTCAGGGAGTAAGTCAAGCCATGTAAAAAATATTCACTCTTTCAGCACTTGCCCAGGCTTTTCAAGTGGCATTGGAAAACTAACCTTACCTAGGCACTAGCATCATGAATACTCATAGAGCAACAGTTTTAGTAACTCAGCCACAGTTTTAATTAGCAGCAAACCCATTTCCACTACCTCTCCAAATTTGTCCCTGATGAAGAAATATAAACACATCTTAATTGCTACTCTCTAAACTACTTCTTCTAAATACTTTCTTCCAGAACATAATCTCAATTAAAGAGAAATCAATGAGGCATAGATGAGCATTTTTCATTTCTTAAGAAGTTTCTGGAAGTGTTTTGTGGAGAGTTCCCTCATGAGTAAACCACCACAGACATGCTGCCAACCTGCAGCAGGCAGGTGCAGCAGCTGCAACCTGTGCAGATGATGATCAGGGCTCCTGGAATCCATCTGACTTTATTCACATGCAGCATAATCTCCCCAAAAGGCTCAATGCTGGAAAAGAAGGGAGATTTGAAGACAGCTACAGGTGATGGTGAAGATGGTCAAGATGTAACTTCAAGACCTCAACAGCCTTATCCCCCAGCAGCCCCAAAGTTTTTTACACATGAACTACTGTGATTTGTAGCTCATTATTGACAATGAGGCTGGTTGAAAAAGACCACATTTCAGTTTAGGTTTCCTGAAGAAGAGTAAAGGATGGGAAGAGAGGGATGCTTAGGTTGAACAGGACAGCCACTGGGTATCGTGATAACTCTGTTTATCAACACCCTTCTAGCTACCAATGCAAAGCACAGCACTGTGAGGGCTACCATGAGGACATGAACTCCAGCTCAGCCAGACCCAACACAGCACTCTTTCCAATCCATGTTTAAAGGAGCTCAAAGGCTTATACCTCACTTTTCTTTAAATCACATTAAAAGTTCATCCATCATCCATACATCTTCCTCATGTCACCTCTTGCTGAGCTCAGCTCATTTTCCATGTGCTCCACTAATGCTCACACTGACACACTATCTCAAGGGCCTTTATCACTGATCCCCCAGGGATCAGTGTTGGGCCCAGTTCTGTTTAATATCTTTATTAATGATTTAGATGAGGGGATTGAGTCCACCATAAGCAAATTTGCAGATGACACCAAGCTGGGGGGAATGTTGATCTGCTGGAAGGCAGGAGGGCTCTTCAGAGGGACCTGGACAAGCTGGAGAGTTGGGCTGATTCCAACGGGATGAGGTTCAACAAGGCCAAGTGCTGGGTCCTGCACTTTGGCCACAACAACCCCCTGCAGCGCTACAGGCTGGGCACAGAGTGGCTGGAGAGCAGCCAGGCAGAGAGGGAGCTGGGAGTTTGGATTGACAGGAAGCTGAACATGAGCCAGCAGTGTGCCCAGGTGGCCAAGAAGGCCAATGGCATCCTGGCCTGGATCAGGAACAGTGTGGCCAACAGGTCCAGGGAAGTGATTCTTCCCCTGTACTCAGAGCTGGTGAGGCCACACCTCAAGTGCTGTGTCCATTTCTGGACCCCTCAGTTCAGGAAGGATATTGAGGTGCTGGAGCAGGTCCAGAGAAGAGCAACGAGGCTGGTGAAGAGACTCAAGCACAAGTCCTGTGAGGAGAGGCTGAGGGGTGGCTGTTCAGCCTGGACAAGAGGAGGCTCAGGGGAGACCTCATCACTCTCTACAACTCCCTGAAAGGAGGCTGTAGCCAGGTGGGGGTTGGTCTCTTCTCCCAGGTAATTATCACCAAGACAAGAGGGCATGGTCTCAAGTTGTGCCAGGGGAGGTTTAGGTTAGATATTAGAAAGAATTTCTTTACAGAGAGGGTGATCAGACACTGGAATGAACTGCCCAGGGAAGTAGTGGATTCTCCGTCCCTGGAGAATTTTAAAAAGAGACTGGATGTGGCACTTAGTGCCATGGTCTAGTAACCGCAGCGGTGTTGGATCAAGGGTTGGACTTGATGATCTCAAAGGTCCCTTCCAACCCAGCTGATTCTATGATTCTATGATTCCCAGCTTTCATTTTCATCTGTATTTCCAATAACCATGAATCTCATTTACAGCCACACCAGACTGCCATCTCTATGTTAAACATGATGTTTCTGAGTATGTGGCTAACCCATGCAGTGGTGATTTCCTCCCACCTCCCTCACCTGTGAAAATTCTAGCCACTGCCACCCTCTAAGTCTCTTCCTGAACTTAACATGTTTTAAATCACCCTTCTGGAAAAATAATTGCCTTTCAGTTTATTTTTATCAAAATGAAGTTCATTTCTCTGTGATGCAATACAGGCTTACCATTCTTCTCATGTGCTTCTTTCAGTTGCTATTACTCACATATTGCACTAAGGAGCTTGTTCTCATCTAGGTTATTAATGAAAAAACATTTAAAGAAACAGGACCCAAGCACTGCAGTAATGAAAGCACCCTGTCCACAACCCAGTTTTACCTGTTCAGTGCTGTCTTCACCTGCAAGTTCAGATTGATTGGATGTAAACACTGCTACCAAGATTTATTGTAGTCTTTTAACAAGTATCATACACAATGGGAATAACAGTAAAGAAGTTTTAATCTGTTGTTTTGCCAAAGTCATTAATCAGCCCCATCCTCCACCGCCAAAGAAATTCCTTGAAGCTTATTTTTCTACAGTCATCATGAATTCACTGTCAAGAAGAGCAGCAAGAAGGGTGTAACAGCAGGCACAGGCGTACTGGCAAACATGATTTTAGGGCTTCAGCAATTCCATATCCTGATTTAAATTTGGCAGCTATAAAAAAAGAATTCTGTCAACAGTTTTCACTTTAAATATCCTAGCTTGGGACTCAGGAAGTATTTCAATACTGCAAAATTGCTTGATCTCAGCACAGAATTGTCAGAATACAGCCCCACTCGACTGTGAGCTTGCAGAAACCTTTTTCCTGTATGGTTTATCACTCCCTTTACTTAAACTTCACAGCAAATTCTGTCACTACAACATTTTTTAAAGGAAGGCCTGGGCTGCAATGGTATACAGGGGTTCTGAGAACAAAATTTACTAGATAGGAGTATTGCCGCCATACATATCTTTGGAACATACGTGAGAACAGCAGAAGTAAAGCAGTCTTTTCAGAGCCCACAAACAGACTTAGCAGCTGGTGAAATGCCTGGGTATATCCCGTTATTTAGCAGTAAAATGTGGGGTTTGTTACTGTAAACTTCAGTTATTTTCCCCAACAGCAACATAATTAATGTGTCCCCTGTGCCCCCTCTTTCTGAGCACACATTTTCCTTCACTTTTGATGAAGTTCTGGATGCAACGGTTTGCAAAGAGATGGAACCAAATCTAGCAGTGCTCAGCCCCTAATGTCCAGACAGGGATTTTGGATGGTAACCTAAATGGCTTGTTCACATCCCTCCAGCCTTCAGTGTATTTATTCCCCTTTCAACATTATTATCTCTCGCAGGATTTTGGGTGCATGGATGAAAATGCTGATGCCTTCATACTTTCAGGCAATGTTTAGGAGGCTTCCAAGTGCTCACACCTCAGACCTCTCCCCACCAGAAGACATTAAATACTACAGAAATACACAACTTGCTCAATAATCTTCACATGAAGAAAAAATCTCACATTCTGGTTCTTTGCACGGGCACAGGACACAGATAAAACCGGGTGTGGTTCACAAGCTGAAAGGGGAAGAAGTGCAGCTGGATGGCACCAGAGAACATTCAGCATAACGTCGAGGTGGTGTCCGCACGTGTGACACTTAATGTAACTCGGAATATGTTGCTAGCTAGCCTGCCCTTCCACTGCAGAGCTTGCAAACCTCCCATTTAGCTAGAGCTGCTGTAACATTGTATTTGCTTTTCAAATGAGGCCAGAAACCTCATCTTCTCCAGTTTACCTTCTAACGTATAGAGATCTGCCAAACCACTTACAGTCTGGTCTCACCTCTGACTGGTCCTGCTTTTCAGAGAGCACCTCAGAGATGGGCACTGTGATGCAGTGCTCCCTGTGCCATCACATTTGATGACTAATGAACATGTGTTGCTTTCCTGTGAGAAATGTTTCCTTTCCTTGTTAGTATGACATAGTGCAAACCACACAAGTCTCACGTGCAAAACATAAAAATCTAATGTGTCAGCTGCCATGAGAAGCTTTGGATACCTTCTTTGTCCTCTATGCTTAGGAAAAATTAAGATCTACAAAACTCAAGTTCATTTTCTATTCCTGCCTCACATGCCCCATTTGAATCAAGTAATTTAGTTTTCTGGTCAATAAAACACGGAACTTTCCTGTCATAATATAGAAAATGAATCCTTTACAATTTGCATTTAGTGTGGAGGTTATGCAGATGGTTAAACGATGCACACATTTTCCATGCTCTGACCATTTCTTCTAGAGCAGCTTTACGTATACATCTTTGGCTCTATGTTCACTTCACAGAACCTAACATCTCCCTCTGGAAGCATCAGGAAAAGCCAGAAGTCAGAAGCCCTGTACTAGACCAGCCACATCACCAATTGTTAGTGTCTTCATATGATGACACTGTGAGAGCTGTCTCTGCTGCACACTTTGGATGGCCTAATGTAAAAGTCACCCAGTCTGATCAGTTGCACTGTGATGTCTCAAGGATCTCAAGCTCTACTGCTCTTCTCAGTGTCCAGTCCAGGCATCAAAAAATCCATAAATCCTTATCTTCCATTCAATACAGAAATCCATGCAGTGTTTCTCTCTCATTCTCCCCAGCATTGTTTAAACCACCTGTTTTCCAACTATCACACATTTAGCAGTACAATAAGAAAATCCATCCAAGATCAGAGACTAAAGCAAGAGGATTGGTCTTATTGTAAGAAGCTGTTCACAAGAGATATGATGAGCCTAGGTGTTCCAGGGTTTCAAAAAACTGAGCAATACTGCTCTTACGGAACAACCATATGCAGCGCCAAATACACCATGAACATTTTAAAGCCTTTTCTTGAAGAGTATCTTCTGTTTCAATGTCTGTCTCAATTCCAAAGTAATTCCAGAAAAAGATCATTACATCTGACCTGGGAGACAAACCCCAGAAATTTCAACCTTTACTTGTCCCAAGAGTTCTTCAGACTTCAATTATATTAATATCTTAAAAGACAGTTTAATAAGAATTTGAAAATAAGCCAGCTTGTTTTTGAAATATACAGGTCTAGACATTAAAAGATATTATTATAAATAAATGTTAATTCATCATATTTTCCACAGTAAAAAGGAGCAAGTCTGTGAAAGGCCCACTAGCTCAAATATCAATATAATATAGATCAAACCCAAAATATTACCTAGTGGTATTTCAGTAGGGCACTGTCTCAAAATATTCAATTAGACTATGTGCTATTTCCTCCTCTTCTCTACTTAAGGCCCTGATCTAGCACTATTAGTCATCACAGTGTTGATGATGTCAACAGACATCATCTGTCAGTTGACTGTGAAATGCCATAGGTAAAATCCCAAAATCTGATTTTCACTTTCTGTTCTACAGTTTATATTTAGGTCATAAGGAAAGACAATAGAACTTTTTGATAGAATGAAATCGTAAAGCTTGTGATTTTTTTCACTTTGAAGATAGGTTATTTTTTCTTTCATGTAGCTATGTAACAATGGTTCACAAAGATTTCAAGCAACATAACATCTACTCTTCTTTCTGACAAATGCGTTGCATTGCGTATTTTAGAGGGCCATATTTAAGCTCATCATCTAACAGCATTGCTTTCTTCAGCTGCACAGAGCAATTTATTCATCAAGTGCTAACTGAGGCAGACTTAGTTATAGTCTGTATAGTGCACAAAGTAAAAAAAAATTAGTGTAACTGCTCGGATTTAGTGACACTTCACACAGATCTGCATTTACACATAGTGTAAGGCAGTAGAAAACTAGAGCCAGTCAGACTAATGTCAAAATTTCTCCTGTCAGTGAGTGAATCGTGTTATCCAATAAACTCCTGAAAACCAAACAAAAGAAAGAACCCACCCAAGCCATGAACTGCGTTGAACTTACACAAAAAGTTCACTTCAAATATAATATTTCCCTTCTTTCCTCCTGAATCTTTCCTGGTTTGCCTGTAAGCTGGTGTAAATTTTTAGAGCACATTACTTTGTCTTACATAATAACTTGCAAGCACTGTTCTAATCTAGTAGGGAGACAAACAGGACTGTTATCCTATTCCCACCTACTTTCAAATGTGATTTCCATGTAGAATACTACTTCTCCATATCGGTTTTGGCTTTACATATTCTATAAGTATTTCTGGCCTGTATCCCACACTTAAGACACAGTTCAAGTAACCCCTGATGGGAATTGTGATGTAAAAAGGGATTGCATTTTGCTTTTTGGATTCTGTGGTCCAGGAACAGCATGCTCTTAGACAATGGCAATTTCAAAATGAAAAGGCATTATCTCCCACTTGAGTTGGAGAAGCTGCTTTCAAGGAATTAAGTTTGTTTATCAGCGCTTACGAATACCTCTTGAAATATGAAAACACTTAATTATTAAAACCTTAAAATGACAACATCATCATCTTCCTTCTCCCTGATAAAATTCAAGCTAATTCACAGCCTAGGATAGGTGGTTTAAAGATTAAGAAATCTTATCTCTCTTAGGACATGGGAAAGCAATGCCAAAGAAAGATAAAATCCAGTTCTGAAAATTACACTGGTGGCTTAGTGACTTACTTGAGAAACAGGCTGAGCTTAAAGAAGTCACCACAAATGTTAGTCCCCCTAGGGTAGGGAGCACAATGCATGTGATTCAGAAAGATACGTTTCCTTTAGTGCAGACAAATGTAGATACATATGGATTGTAAATAGCCAGAATTTACTGAGCATTGGGAGAACGAAAAGGATGTCCAGACATACCCCTACACCTCTGCAGTGGTGGTGTTCAGGTTCCATCTGCTGCCCCCAGCGTAGGTTCTGTTGCTCTAACCAGTATCTAGTCAGTGTCAAACCCCCAAGCAGCTCCAGAAGCAGGGACACAGATTTGTCCCAGTCATGTCTCTCTTGTCCCAGTCATGTTCTCCCATCATGTCTATGTCACAATCCCTCTTGTGCCCTCTCCCCTCAGCATTACAAGCTCTGTATTCTCCAGCAGCCATGGGGAACCAGCAAAGTCCCTACTCCAGCCTCCTTTACACATTAAGGGGCATAGTCTGTGAGATCTTAAAAGCTCTCCCTTGAAGCCTGCTGGCAAAACAGGCCATCAGGTTATACAACATAACTTGGATGGTGCCAGAAAGTCCACAGGGCAGAACAGTAAAGGGATATATGTAGGGGGAGTATCCCTTTATTCTCACCTTGTCCTTAAGCCTTTTCTGTACACAAACCAGAGATGAACCAGAGCCAGAGCACTGAACTAACTGCACCTTTGATCTCCTTCAGCCCAGCACTTATCACTCTGGCCATAGATTTTCACTTTTGCAACAACCAAACAGTGTAAGCCTGGCTCAGTTTAATCCTCCCTGTGTTTACTTGTCCAAACACGAATAGGGCTCTCCTGTAAAACTGAAGGCACTTTCCAACAACAGAGGTTGGTTTTGTAAAGGATGCAGCCACACGGAAAACTGTAAGAATTCTGTGGTGGACAGAGTACATTAACATGGAGCTAGGAGCTGAAATCCTAAAATGGACCACACCAACTACACCTTCCAGTGACTTATTCTGAGCCCTGCAGAGCAGGAGGATATGACAGGGCCAAATACATAATGGCCCAAAAGCCAGTCATTTCTCTGCAGTACCACCTCTCCATCATCCCAAGCTTTAAAGGAAGTCAATGCTGGTTTTACTGGTTCACACTCACACTGTTTCCAGTCAGAAGAGTCTGAAGCATTTTCAGCCAGTGCATTAAAACTGATCTTAGAAATCCCAGTTTTCTCCATACTCCACACTGTGATTTCTAATGGGATTCCCGCCTCTTGCACACTAAAAGCAACAGCATTCATTTGTACATATGCTGCTCTTGTCCTTCACAGTATCCCTTGGCTTGTTTCCCCTATAATACAGCTACATCCAAGAATTACTGAAGCTGGCTTGTTTTTTCCTTATGTATTGTCAACTTATAAAATGTTCTCCAAAACACTCAGTAGGCGCCTGCACTAAATAACACTTGTCTAACGGCACAAGTCCAGCTCCCTCTCACAGGAAGAGCCTGTGCTACCAGATAAGCCTTGAAGCATGTCTAGACATGTATTCCCCATCCCCATGCTGGACAGCAGTTTTTTGAGGCTCTCTCTCCTACTTGAAAGCATAACAGCTATTAACTTCACACCAGAAGCAGAGTAAGCCAGAACTCCAACTAAGCAATGCTTTGCAAATTACAGTTCATCAAAACTGAGGTACTTCTGAGCCACTGGAGAAGCTGCATTTCAGTCCTGGAAATGGTGAGACAACTATACTAGCCAGGGGAGAAGTTGAAGCACTAAAAAAAAAAAGAACCTCAAACAACAAACCAACACACAAACATGGCCCAAAACAAACAATTCCAGGCTTGGGTTCACATACTTAGATGGCCTAAGTAGTCCTGAATTCAAACGTGCAATTTGTTGACCAAAAAAGTACGCCACTGACCTCTGTGGTGTATTCTCACGTGTAGTAAGCACAGTTAATTCCAGCTGCACCTGCTGAGAAGAGGTTCTGGGGATCCAGTGAAGCAACACCCTAAAAGTGCTTTTTTAGTGCAGTGAGGATGCAGAAGAATGCAGACAAACATAGCACCTGCTATTCAATGTCCAAGTTAGATATTTGTCTCTAGGGAACTTCTAATGAACACCCTCCTCCCACTTTTTGTGGCAGAGGGTAACTGGGGAATTTCTGTTCAAAACCAACTTCATCCAACCTCTGCTAACCTCAGTGTACTAACTAATTATACACTTCTACTGCAGTGCCATGCAGAATGCCAATGCAGTCCTCACTACTTCCCAGCAATGGAAAAAGCAACTACCAGGTGTCTTCTGCAGTAGCTTCAAAGTGACCTCCTGATCTGCCCATCATAGACATATGAGTCACTTCTGAGGTGCAGACACTTCAAGTCTGAGGGAATCAATCCAAAATTCTCACATTTTTGGATCACATGACAGGAACATGCATTTTCACACATGAGATACAAGGGATACCACCTACCCAGCTTGCACGACTTATGAGGTAGCATGTGCGAACATGATCTATACAATTAGAACAGTCTTGTAAAATTTGACAACTTCACCAGAAAGAAAGACTAATACCACAACAGGAAATGTGTTGGGATTCCTGTAGTAGCGACTAGAATCAGTACATGCTGAAACTTCTCTCCTGACAATCCAACTTTTGGGTAGCATTCACACGGCTGGAAAGCAGCACTCCACCAAAAGTTGTTGCGAGCTTTGCAGTGTAAAACAAATGCTCTTTCTCCCAAAGCACAGCCCAGGGATCACTGAAATGTTCCACAATCCATGGAGCAGACTTCCTAACTCAGCTCCCCTCCTGAGAGAAAGGCCAGCCTCACATCAGCGGTTTTGAGATTACCCAGCCCAGTCTACAAAGAAGAAAACATGGCAGAGACTTCTAACAGCCTTCATAAGACCATTCAGCAGTGTCAGTTAACGAAAATGCATCAAACTTTTCCATTTCTCTTCTACCCTTCAATGGCAGGCATCTGAATGAAACACCAGAAGACAATTCCGGTCACATGCTGGTTCAGAAGATGTACAAACACACCATTTGGTTTTGGTGTGAACACCCAGACTAGTTTGAAGCATGTATTTTTGAAGCATGTATTTTGATGGTTAAAGTTCCAATAACAGGATCTAGGAAAACCATCAAGCTAATAAACTTTGAGGCTCTAAGACATCAGTTTGATTGCATAACTCATCTATTCTACCTTTTTCTACTCTTAGTTAATCAACCTTTTGTAATTATAAAACAAAGTTGCATGGCTGTCAAAGTATAAACACATGCCAAAGATTTTACAGGTTTAAAAAAAAAGTCTTCTATTAAAATACAAATACGTTGTGGATGACAGCATGACAAGAAGGTAAAGCATAAAGTATAATCTTCAACTCACTGGGTTTTGTTTTGTTATTAAAAAAAAAGGCTACAGAATTTACTTAAAGCCTACATTAGTTCAGTGCCCTTTATTCTGGTTTTTTAAAATTACAAGCAAAATTTATAATCCAGTAAACTTCATGGATAGGTTTTCCCCTCCATAGCAGCAGCACATGTCATATATCTCCAATCATCTGAAACATCCGAAGTGGCATGTACAGAGGGGAGCAAATCCTGCAACCACAACAAAGCAAATCCATTTTTTCTTCCCATCCTTTCTCTTTTTCTAGCTATTCTGCAACAGTTTATTTCACAGTTGAAACACTAAGTATTTAAGCATGAGATATGTGAGCTAACCAGATTAAAGAGATTAAATGAAGCAAAGATTAACTTTATTTAATAGGAAGAGAGATGGTTTAAAAGCTGGCTAAAAGAAGCCTCTGAAAACAGCTTTAGCAATTTGTTTAAAAATTAGACCACGGTGAAAACAGTTAGATGGTTTTAAAATAGAAATCTGTACTTTCTAACAAGAAATAATATATTTTAGCCTTTCTGTACAGTTACTGACTGATACTATACAGCTGTTCAAAACAATGGAGAAGATCAAACCAAGGTTTGCTACAGTAGGTCAAATAAAACATTCAGCTTTGTAAAAGTTTAGATTAAAACCCAAACCACCAGATTTTGAACCACTTTTCTTTCAAATTATATAGTTTGCAGTGTCCCATAGGCTATAGTGTAGGGATTGCACAAGGAGATCTGTTCACAAAAGCACCCATAATTTGTACCTACTTTGAAGAAAAGACAAGATGAGCATGAAAGCTATTCCCCCGGGAACTGGCTGCTCTTTGAAGAGCAGAACTGTTAAACACCTATCTGTCTACTATATTTGAATACTATTTGTAAGTTACACATAATTAATTTCTAAATAAGTTGCTAAAATTTTAATTATTATCTCTATGCAGAGCAGTAGAAGAGATTGCATAGCCCTCCTAGGGGTCTTAAAGTTACAATCTTCATAACTTTGTCTACTTTGTACCTGCATTTTTAACTACTTGCACTGTTGAATGTGTCTGAGAATCTTAAAATCCAAGTATATTTTGTATGAAAGACACAGTTCAAGTTGCACTACAGTAAGAACTGCAGAAAGTTACCAAACATAAAACACATAACACCAAACATGAAGTTAAAAACTGTCAGAAGGTAAGGGCAGTCTGGATTTACAGAACAGCCAAGAAATTTTCAGACAAGACATAAAACAGCAGTTCAGTGAGTTGAAAAGACCGAAATAATTCCAGATGGCAACAAAGCTGTTCCCTCTGTTGCACCTGCCATGGTGGCAGGATGCGAGGCAGGTCAGAGAAGGCCGTTCTGCTGGAACTGAGCCGCAGGAGACAGAGTGGACAGGGACTGTTGGATTAATAAACAGCCCCTGTGGGGAAACCAAGCAAAGGCAGCTTCGAATTACCTCTGGTCGCAGATGGGCAAGTAAGCGAAGGGCTTGAACTGTTTGATTTTGTGGCAGTGTGAGGAACCAAAGAGCTTCATTTTGTGTGTGCTAGAAATATGTCGCAGCAGGAGAAATTAACAGCGAATGCTGCAGGAAACTGTATCACAGAAATATTTCTGAAAGGGTTGAAAATGACACACTGGTGTGTGCAGGGCCAGCGAGAGGCCATTTTGGGAGAAAAATTATTGATGTAAAGAGAAGAACATGAACAAGGAGGAAAAGAGAGATCCTAAAAGAAGTTACGAAGGTCAGATGTAAGGATCTTTGCTCATTTTCTGACCAGAAAATAAAGCATAAAGTACTTATTTCTGATAGAGGAACACCGAAAAACTAGCGCAGCACGCACTGAAGAAAGAAACAGCTCTTCCAGATACTTATATGCATGTCAAAAGCTTAGGGGTGTCTTGCATGATGGGCTTATTTATAAATTTACCTGCATCATCAGTCCACAGTTCTAGACAGAGCTCATTTTGTACAGAATCAGACCCTGGCACACAAAGCAGAGGTACTCTGTTGATCGCAGTGGACACACAAAGGTGAAACAGGTCCCAAGTGCTTCTTGAAGACAATCATTCTTCACTTTTAATCCAAATCCAAACCATCAGATGTTCAAGCTCAAAATTAAATAGCTTTCTAATAACATTTAAACAGTGAAAATGTTGTGTGCCTACGTAACCAACAAAGAAGAACTTCTAGCCTTTTTTAAGATGAAAGAACTTCCCCACAGGGCTGAGAAGTGTCTGTCCAAGAACCAAAGTAATCACTTGAAAATTTGCAAGCTATTACAAGTATTCAAAACAGAGTTGTTATGTTAACTCAGCACTGCTGTTATTCACAAAAATGGCTAAAATATTCCAGCTACACTAACACATAAGCTTTTCCCAAGCCTCCCTATACCATCTTCCATCTTCTAATACATCTTTGACACTGGCATACATGCTTTCTTTTTGTAAAATAACTCCCTATGAGGTCTTGTTTTCTTTTCAAAGCATGACAGTGGAAAATAGAAAATTCAAGTCACAGAGCTTCCTTCTGAAGATGGCTAATGGTAAAAAAATTCCACCTGGTAACAGTTTTTTATTTAAGAAGAGCCAAGTTAGCTCTGCTGTGTCTAGCAGTCACTTTCCAGCTGATGGGCAGAGAACTTTATATGTCAAAATACAAACACAAAAAAATTTAATCTGAAAACAAGAGATGACAATCAGATCCTGTGCATTCCTTTTAAGGAACTACATTAGCACATTGGCACATATAGCAGCCAAGCTGGTGTCACTGTGAAAATAAATGGCACTGAGAATTGTGTTGCTTATAGTGCATCCTTGAGCAATAAGAGAACATGCTGAGGTCAGAAGTTTCATCTACTCAAAGAAAGCAGAGACCTCTCCTAGGAAACAAAAGCCTGAAGAACAACTGTCGAAGTTATGAAATCAAGGGATATTCTGGGTGTTAAATTAATTCAGAAGACTTTACCTACACTATAGGAAGGACAGACATGTCTCTAGCACAGACTGCTCATACAACACATCTTAGGCTAGCACCAATTTTGGTGGAGGGACTAGTTACCTGAGGAGGTAAATACTCTTTTCCATGACAAATTATTATTATGGACTTCTCAGAGGCTTGGAAAATTAGCACCAGTGGAAAAAGGCAACATATATCACACAGATTGTTTGTACAAAACCTCAGACTGATATAAAATTAGATACATATTTACAGACTGTCAATAAGAAAGTTTATCGATCAGTAAGTGGATCAGTTCATGAGGAAATGCTGCCTACTCACGTCTATTTACTGCACTGCACATAACTCATATGCTCAATCCAGATAAGAAGAGCACATTGACAAAGCAGAGCAAAAAGGCTCTCCATACCTCACCCTTCAGCCTCAATCTGGCGGCACAAAGATTTAAGTTCTATAAGCATGCCTTACCTACAAATACCTGTTTCTTATCCTGATCAAAGAGGCACAGGCACTGAAAAAGCTACATTCTGCCAACCACTGAAAGACATCCTCTCTCCAAACACCAAAATCCTCCATTTTTTTCTTAGCCAAAGTGTTGCAAGTTTAGCCAGGTAGATTCTTTACCACAAGAGGCAGTTTACAAACACTAGAAGACATACCCCTTGGCCTAAAGTCCCAGGAATATACCCTTTCAATATTCTAATTGTCATAGCAATAGAAGATTAGGCACGTGTGGCATTTTCTGGAAACTAAGGGACTATTTTATTTCCAAATAATGTATACTATTATTTCCTACTAGTAGTATCACTTGAGGAAAATCTGCCACTTGCAGTGTAGGAGAACATAGACATAGGCAGCACAATGAAAGCAGAAAACCTCATGCTATAATGCATCATCCTCATACTTGGAAGAAACTCAAATAGAAAAGTTTCTGATGGACAAGGCTGGCACACATTATATTTGAGACCTTGGCCTCATCTACAGGGTTTTTGGAGTTAGGAAAACAAAAGTACCTGGCTTGAACTCTGTAGAAAGAAATTAGTAAAAGAACTTACTGAAATAATACCAAAATCCAGCACTGACTACAAAAGCATAATTGGTGCTAAATAATATAAATTTGTGCCTGCATACGCCTGACAACTGACCAATAAAAAACTGTGATCAATGTTTTTAAATATACTATGAACAGAACACTCCTTCAAAATATTGTTTACATACAGTTATGACAGAATACTGTGGGTTTTGTGCCTCTCTTTACAACAGTTAAAATAAAACAAGCATGTCTGTGCAAAGACAACACAGTATATCATCTCAGTTCCAAGGACTCCTACTAAACAATGAAAAACATAGTGGTGATTTCTAATAAAACAACGTTTCTCCCTTGATACAGTGAAACACCCTCTGTACTGGAAAATTCATTCTAACATTTTCAAGTTAATTGTTTTCTTCCACATTTGCACTGGACCAACTTTTGGACTCTGGCTCCATAACTGAATTTCCTCCAGCTGAATTAAGGTCAAGAACAGTATTCATACTGTGCAAGGGAAGTTTAAATCCTGCTGGGGAAAAAAAAAAAAAAGGCAATGTAAATAAAATGCTATTTACATGATATGGCAGTACTTGTATGAATACCTTAGTACTTACACATTATTTTCCAAAACAGTTAAAAATTCATGAGTTAAAACTATGACAATTTGATATATGAGGGTTTGCATTTTACACATTCCTTGCATTAACTACTTGGACATTAGTTATATGTTAATAATTATTATGCACACACATCATTAATGCTCAGCTGTGGACATGTGGGAGAAAACTTTCAAATATTAGGAATGTCTGAAAGGTTATTTCTTCTTAAAGGATGAAAACAATCCCATGTTAGCCTTTGTAATTAATATTGTACATTTCCACACTGTATATTAAATATAATAATAAATCTAAATGTTAGAAGATAATATTTAAATTGCATTGATACCTATAGTCTGTGCCAGGCCCCCCAGTTGACAAATTCATAAGAAACATACTGCCACCCTCCCCATACGACTCTATTTGCCAAAGCTGGCATTTAAAAATGGAGACGGGCATACAAGAGGTTTGTGTCAATTTACACTAACAGAAGGACAAATTTCAAAGGTCTTAACACTATGCCACTCAAGTCATATAAGTTTTGCTGCTAATTTCACAAAAAGCAACCCTGTATTCATGGCTGTTATGTGAACAAAATCCTTCTCCCAATGTAAGGGATCAGTCTCTGCACTTAACAGCCTACAGAACTTGCCCACTGCTTAATGCTGTATTGGGATTAACTGGCTGCTGGAGGTTTGTTTTCTTTTGTTTGTTTGTTTTAATTTAAACATGTTAACAAGGTGTGAAAGCTTGTATTATTATTATTGCCAAAGCTCTGAGAAACGTCCACTCTCAAAAACTGCGGACAGTTTTCACAATGAGGCTGTGAGAATGTAACAGAGAGATCTTGGTGAGATAGATGCCCCATAATGCTTCCTTCGGTCAAGGAAGCCACTTAATGGTGACGCATATCAAAGGCAATTTTTTGTATCTAGAAGCAAGGAAGTTTGATCACGATGCCCTCAAACCAGGAAAATGTCTCCAAAACATTTAACCTGAGAAGCCACCATGAATCAGAAACAGACTCATTTCTTATCATAGCCAGTATTCAGTAAGAGTATTCTGCAGTTTGTGGGTTAATGAAAAGTTATTAACCAAAAGATTTTTACAGCTCCAACATAGGTTGATGTATCAGTTGAGGACGCTGGATTCCCATGCCTAAGAGGGACATAATTTTATACAGGATATATTCGGTCAACAGCAAAAAAACAATGTAGCAAGTAAAGTACTAGATACAGCTTGTCTAAACTACAAGAAACTACGACATATACTTTTAGAAGGTCACACCTGTGTTTAAATGAAACTACAGAAAACATCTTCTAGCAAATAGCAGCTGCAAATACATTGTCTTAATGTCTTTACTATCATAAAAATTCCTGTAACATGAGCGGCTAATACACAAAATCTTGCAAGAAGTGAACATTTCTCACGAGAAGCTTAAAAGGTATTAAAGCTTCTGCATCTCTCTAACGTCATTCCCGTTAGACACCTCAGAGAGGACGAGCTGCTGGTAAAGAGGTCTTGCAAAACGAGGCGCTCCCTCAAACCAGAGATCATCTGAATCAATTACTGGCTTGCATTCTGAGATGCATTTTGCCCAAGTCTACAGCTATAGTTAATACCCTACCAAAAAAAAAAAAAAAAATGCTGAGAGAGCAGGAAAGAAAGAGTTCATAGCCTGAGCACCACCACCTGCCATTTCTCATCTTATCTGAATTTGTGTTGAGATCGAACGTTTCCTGACGGCGACAAGGCACGAAGCCGCGCAGTGCCGCAGCCCTGCCTCCCCTCCCGGCAGCCGCAGCCCTGCGCCCGGCCGCGCTCCGACCCACCGAGACGCATAAGTTTACGAGGAAACGGGAGGTATGTGGCATTTCGGAGCTACACGAGGTCTGCTAATCGGGCTGTTACGCCGGTCTGGCGGTGCAGGAACAGGCTCCCTTCCCACCCTGGCTCCAGGTACAGCTCCCGCCGCCTTCCAGTCGGGCACAGTGCGGCGCTGCCGGAGCTGCGTCCCGCGGGAGCCTCTCCCTGCACCTGCCCCGCACGGCAGCCACGGAGCACCGCGGTAAGGGTCAGCCACGGAGCACCGCAGTAAAGGACAACCACGGAGCACCGCGGTAAGGGACAGCCACAGAGCCCCACGGCAGCATGGCAGGGGCGCGCCGCCTGCCCAGCGGTGTGCGCGGAGCACTGAACCGCGCCGAGAGCCTCGCTCTCCCGGCCGTGGGAAGGGCAGCAGGGAGCACCTACCGGGAATGGCCAGGTTGGTGAGCGGGGTGCTGTGGAGGCTGCCGGGCAGCGCTGCCATCCAGTCGGCGAAGAGCAGCTCGTTCTTCCCTTGCGATGAAGCCATCCTGCTGCCACCGCCGCCGCTCGTTCCAACTCGCGCGGCTCCGGTCCTGGCCCCAGCCCCGCCGAGCCCGGGCCCCGCCCGCCCGGTACCGCCTCCCCCCGCCCCGCCGAGCCCCCGCCGCCTCCCCGCGGCGCGGCCGCAGCGCCCTGCGGGCGAACTCGCCCCCTGTACCACGGAGGGAGCGGTGTCACGGCCCAGCCCCGGCGGGTCCGCACCGGGCACCAGCCGGCCCGCAGCGCTCCGGCCCCATCGCGCCCGCCCCGGGCCGGGCGGCGGCAGCAGAGCCCGACCGGGTGTCGGTGCCCGGGATGGCGTTCGGGGCCCCGGCGGTGCCGCCCTGCGTGGCCCTGGAACTCTGCGACATATCCCTGACCTCGGCCGTGGGTCGGCTGAGTGCCCCGTGGGGGGACCCGGCACCCTGCACAGCCTCGGCTGCCTCTGCTGCGAACGTCTGCTTTTGCAGCAGGTTACTCACATGAAAAAAAAAAAACAGTACACCTTAGTTGAACACTCCCGGGAGATCTAATTTTTTTGGCAATAATTTTTTATTTTCTTTTTGAGGATGATCCAAAGTACTATCTTCTATTCTCATTTCTAACCTGTCTTTGGAGAAGCGTTTTAATGTTGGCATAACAAAGCAGATCTGGCTGCCTCCAGATCCATGAATGAATGAACCTGGCAAAGCTCTGTGAGCCATTTTGAACTGTTACAACAAGCCTGGTCTTTTTGACTTCAATGTGTCTGAAAACTTCCATTTTTCATCAGAGGCGTTGACACGTGTGTAGAAGTTCATATGGTAGATCGTGGGAAACCAAACAGGTGTTCAGGTTGTAGGTGTCGGCAGCAGATCTGTCAAAAACAGTACCTGGACAGAACCATGACTGAGACAGGTTCAGTTTATCCATTCACCTTGATGTGAGCAATTCCTAGGAGGGTCAGCTCTGGTCCTGTATCCTCTGGTCCTTGTGTTCTCATTTAATGGCTGCTATAACAACTGGCTTTGGAAATAAAATTTCAGGGAACAACTAATAATAATTCACCTTTTTCTTTCTCTCTAAGTTTCCAGAGCAAGTATAATGAGAAGCTCTTCCTTCAACCACAAAATAAAGGAACAATTTCTTGGAAAGCGAGTGACTACTTATGAGGTATTTAAATAAAGGAAATTTTGCTGACTCACTTTTTGCAACAGAAATAGCTCTTAAGGTGGGGTTTGCTTGGGAAATGTGATCAGATGGTTGACCTTGGGGGAGATGCTGAATCTGATTTGAGCAATACATGAAAAACAAGAAGGAGAAAACAAACAGCCACCAAGGCCATTAAAGTTTTTGGAGTATTGCATCCTGCCTATTAAGATGCTAATCTGCTCCTTCCAAAATCACTGGTATTAGCAAGCATGATAAAAAAAAAGACAAACCCACACTTTGGACAGAGGACATAAATCCCACTAATGACTTTAAGGTGGAAGATACTACTTTACATCATCTTCAAAGAACAGGAAGAAATTATAGTTAAAAAAATTAAGATTTCTAAGGAGCATTCCAGTAAGGAGCGATGAATGTTTTTATCAACATGATTGAATCAAATCAGTTTAAGGGGCAAGGTTATGCATGAATTGCACTGGTTACCTGGAAAACTGCTGCTGAATTTTTATCCTATCCACTACGTGTTCTACTTTTTCTGAGAAAAAACTGAAGTATACATCTTTTTGAAAGGTTAAACATGTTGTTATTACTGTTGTTGATCTCTTCTGGTCTCTGAAGCTTTGGGTGTAGCTCAGAGCAACATAAAACAAATACCTGAAAACCCATGTAATTTTAAAAGGTATTAATATGTATAATAATGCCTAAAACTACCTCTCAGTAATGCTTTCTACTCTACTGGAGAACTGTTTATATCCCTCTGTGAGTAATTAGAACTTTTGTATCTTTTTTCTTTTTTTTTTTTTTTGATGCCCAAAGTAAGATTCTTCATAGTCTGGATTTTCAAACCATGGATCCTTTGCTTTGTGAAAACCAGTCAATTCTAACATGTCTCACACAAATTGTGTTTCAAAAGTTTTGGCTCTGTTTCTAATGCAGTGTAACTGCTAAGATAGCAGGCTTAAAATCTGTCATTGAGTCTCTATGAACTTGGGGAAACACAGGCTTGAATAGTTTGGAGAGAAATGGGATAGGAAAGGAAGCTTTTATGGCCCAGGATATCAGAAACAT
This sequence comes from Corapipo altera, assembly GCF_003945725.1. Taxonomy (NCBI): domain Eukaryota; kingdom Metazoa; phylum Chordata; class Aves; order Passeriformes; family Pipridae; genus Corapipo; species Corapipo altera. The sequence continues at coordinate 19,942,843 of NW_020884875.1, read as the reverse complement.
TTATACAGCAACCTAAGAAACATTGACTTGGAAGCTTTGACTTTAAAGAAAAAGGTAGTTTTGGGAGCCTTTCAGTAGTTTGAGACCTCAGAATTTCTCTCTGTATCTGCTTGGGAAGAGTTTAATTTAAAAAACCCTAAAATATTCTTTTATCATGATTGAAGGGCTGCATACTACGGTTTAGCTTGAATCTGTCATTTTACTAATTTTAACTGATTTATAAAAAATGGTAGCCTGTAAATCAAAATCAGAGTATCCATACAAACTTTTGTTCTTATTTAAAAAAATTAAACCCCACATTTTTTGTCAAATTACTGAAATCCTTACACATAACAAGTCTGAACTGTGAAAGAAAGTAGATCCCAGGAATCAAATATTTTAAAAGCTTAGGAGGTACCAGGTACAATGAAAATGAAAGGCAGGGCCAAGGTACAGAAAAATACCATCTTTGCTCTTTTATTCACAGCTACACTGACCTCACTGAAGATGCCATGAAGTGAAGGAAAATTGAAATCGTGCTGCCTGTTCATCATGTATTGTGTTCTCTCCAGTTTGCAGCTATAACAGTATGAATGAATAGAGGCACCTCTGCTTCCATGGAACAGCAAAACAGAGTAATTTAGCCAGTAGGAATGTCACTTCAGCACTCAAAATTAATTACACTGTTAAAAAAGACTTTCCATTGTTTTTATTTCCCTAAAAACCCCAGCATTTTAATGGTAAACATTCACTGTTACATTTTCTCATTTTAACAGTCAGATACTTTACCTTTCCATAAGTCCTTGGCATCTATTTTAATCATGTGAATAACAAAGGATCTTTTTCTGTAACTACAGAAAAAGGTAAAAGAAAAAATGACTTAATGTCATTTACAGACTTAACTACTTTCTGTAATTTTCCTTCTTTATCTGATTTATTTACTCTAAATCTATTGTTACTGAATTCAAAATGAGGTTCTGAACAGAAGAATTACTGTTATTTAAATATTTTAACTTTTACAGTGGATTTTGCTCCTGAGGTTTGGTTCTTCCTCCTTCTTACAGCCCATTTCTATTAATAGAAGTTTTTCAGAACAAATCCTGGCTCCCATTCCATGTTTGCAGCTCCCATGGCTTTAAACGACTCCATCAGTAACGCTGGGGGTCTAAAGCCATTACAGCTGTTTGCAGCTGAGTTCCCAATTATATTCTTGTTACTTGAGAATGCAGTGGATCCGCGGTATTCTCAATTTTGTTACTTTTCATGGCTAACAGTTATGAGAAGTAATTTTTATTTATATGACAAGCACATAAAACCTCAAAGAGTCAAAGTAAGTAGACCGATTGAATGAGATAATTTTTTAAATGACCATGTGGGTGAATAGAAGCAGTGACAAGTATTTCATTGTCATTTCATACCTCATCTGGCTACTTTGACAAGCTCACTTTGCATTCATTAAGCAATTTCTGTTTAGCAGTATTCGTCCTGTCAAAACAGCTTACAAAATTTCTCAGTAGTGAGAAAAAAAGCCTTGTAGAAACAGGGAAATAGTATTTTCTTGTTTTATGGGAAAGAATAAGTCTGTTTCAGTTTTACAAGCAAAAGAAAATGTAGTTTATTCTGTACTGTGATTTGTTATTCTCTACTAAGAAAATCTAAGCATCTTGCTGGTGCCAATAATGAATCTGAGAAGAAACAATATTTGTTCTGAGCAGCTGACAAACGTAAGGATGATGTTAGCGTTATCTCCACTCTCTTGAGGTGAATTGCAGAGGCTGTGAACATGATGGGTTAATATAAAGATCCAAGGCATGTTTTTACTTGCATACTTTATAAAGAAAGCAGAGACATTACAAAAATATACAAATAATAAAATAATTAGAGTGTATGACAAGACAGTTTGTTATAGTTAACCAAATTCTGGAAACTTGAAATAAAGAGGATAAAAGAAAAATCATAGTATTTGTATCCAGTCCTCAGGTGGAAATCAATTTCACCCTAGCTACTCCTTTCTACTTTTCAGGTTTCTGGAAAAAGGTTTTGTCTTTTTCTTTTCTAACTTTGTCATGTAGAGTCCTACTGTGTCTCACCTAATATGTTTGCTTAAAGGCACATCAGTGGCTACTTTTTTTACCTGGCTGAAACCAAACAAGTTTGGTTATGTTGGCATTACTGCAAAGACTCACTGAGAGCAGCAATGGCAGAACATGAAAAATCCTATTTTCTTATAGCCAGTGCTGTAAGATCACAGCAAAGTATGCTAATTTGGTACAGGGAGAGAGAGATTGGCTTTTATTTCTAAACCAATTTGATAATGTTTAAAAGTTTTCTATAGAAGCTCATGAACATTTTGTCATTAACAAGTTTCTCTGTAACTTGAAGGACCCATGTTCAGCTTGGTTAAGAACTTGCAGAGAAAGCTTGATTCAAGCATTTGAATTTGGTAGAAAACCATTGGTGGTTTTTTTTTTTTTTAAAAAAAGAGCTAAATGAGTTTAGTGGTGGAGTTAGCCCAGGCAATGCAGAAAGAAGCTCTACAAGGATTATGAAGTGCTGATCATAATCCTTGTAACTTCCCAATGTATTGTTGACACGGTCACAAAAGACTTTATCAATATGAAAGTATCTACCTTTGTTAAAAAAAAAAAAAAAAAGACTTGAAAGCCTCAAACCAACCTTTTCCCAGCAGTATCAAAAAAAAAAAGAGACGTTTTCTAGGCAGTCAGATATTCTCACGACTCTAGTTTTGGCAGAAAACACAGCCCTTTGTCTGAATAGAAAATTTTGACCAGTCTAACTAAAATCTTTAAAAAGTAATAGCAGATAAGACATTTCAGAAGGTTGTATGGGTGCTGAGCTACAACCTTTGGGGTTGTAACTAGCACAGACAAATTAGGAATGTTCAAGGCAGGGTAAAAACTGTTTAAAAAAAGTGTTAAAAATGCAAGAGAGAACCAAGCAAAATAAAAAAGCTATTTTCATAGACTATACATTATGGTATCACATTTTTGTAAGAAAAGACAAGGTCATACGCAGAAAAAACAGTGAAAGGAGCAGGAATGAAATGGATGAGAGAATCAGAAGTGGACAGTGCTTGCAGGATTTTACAGGAGACCACCAGAAACGTATGTGTAAGCCATTTAGGATGCAGTTCAGACCTGCCATGCACTGTATTTAGAAACTGAGGGAGAAAAGGAAAATAATATTAAAGTACTTTTTAATTTGTCACAGTATGGAAATTAATTGCTATAAAAAAGAAACTCTCAGATTTTACCTGATTTTACTGTTTCTTTACCATCAAGATATTTAGAATGACATTTTGTAATTGATCTTGGCTGCGACTGAGCAGCACATATGCACTATGTAGTTCCCATTTCTTTGCTGTATGATCAGTCAAACATCAGTCAAACCATTCATGTCCTGTTATTTAAAAGAGGTTAAAAGAAATGGGAACTGCATTAAATGAGAAAATAGTGAAAGCAAATGAATGTATAATGACTGTGTAAGCAATGAATATTAGGAAGTAATTAAGTATTTTTATTTCTGTGCCTGTTGGAGAATAGTTCAAAATCAGTGAAAATAATGAAAAAAATAGTATCAGTTGGTTAATAGCTAATGCATCTACCATGCTACATATCCTAAGTCACTGGAGATGAAAAGTCTTTTTTATTTTTAAATAGAAAAGATGATGGATGACACAGAGACTTTCCAACAGGAGCTGCAGAGTGTTAACAGTGGTCAGTTCTACTCTTGGCAACTGGAGTCATGTTTCATGAAAGATGCATGTCTGCATCCTGGATGAGGCTTTCCAAACAAGCTCTTGCTGTTTGCATGGTAATGAAGCATTCCCCAAAGGTGTTGAAAATAGTCAGCAGGACTAATGAGATTTTAGCACAAGGCTCAAATCAGTATGCCAGCCACATTTCACAGGCTGCAGTCAGTGCCAGCTGCAGGGATGAGAGGTCATGTTCCTTTTCAATTACACCCCCTTCATGATAGGCGGGAGCAGTGCAGTGTTTCCAGTTTGGCATTTGCAGGTTGGATAGTACAGGTGCAGGGGTGTCTTGACCCCAAAGAAAAATGTGGTACATCTGGCTTCTGTAGGGGAAGAGGTAGGAAGAGGGTGGCAGGGACACTAAAGAAAGAAATGACAAGTATGTATGAGAAGTCAGTGGCAGCATTGTCCCACTCCACTTTGTGATGTGAAGGAATGCTACGTGGTCATTATTCAAAGGTAACATCCTGTGCAAAAATATAAAACTTCTTACTTGAAACTGGGGATTTTTATTCTTCTAGCTGAAGAAAATAAGGTAAGAGAGAACAAATCATGTAACAAGAGAAGTGAAAAAGTGAGCAGTAACAAAGAAGGGAAAAGAATCCCCCAAAGGATGGAGAAATTTGATATCCAAAGGTGGGGGTATCACCAAGAGTTTAGAGACCAGTTTCTGGGGTTTATCTCTGCCCCTGGATGTCCATCCTCTGGGGCAATGACGTGAAGAAGATAGTCTTGTTTTTCCTTCAGAAAGCATCTGTTCCAATGCCATTTAATTCTGGTTCCTCTGGACTCATCTCCATGTCTCTGTCCTTTGAATTGCTTCCTCACCCTTGGCCTTCATCAAATTAAATTATGCACTAGAGGTCATCTGTTGTAATTTTTAAGGGCAGAAGGGTTTCTCACCAAAAGTGGAGTCTAAATTCCAAATCTCACTTGCAAATCCAGAGTATGACTAAAACAAAGCCCCAGTGCGTCCCACAATGGTGCTGGGCAGCTCCTTTTCTTTACCCATCAACTGAACTCAGCATACCATCACTTTGCCTTAAACATGTCTGATTTTTTAGTTGTTCTGGGTTTTTTTCAGACACTCAGGTTTTTTCTAAATTTTTTCAGATACTCAGTTTTTTTCTACAATTCTTTTTGGGCAATAAGCAATCCGTTAAAGAAATAAATGTTCTCTCTCCTTTCCACAAACCAGCTGCTTTCAGTGTGTGTTGTTGCAAGGGCTGGACGGGTCAGAGCATGACTGTGCTATAATGTGCAGTGTCTGCTCTTCTTCATGTTGGCTCCAGGCCCTGTGAAGTCAGTGGGGGCTCAACCAGACAAGACAATGAAAAGTGAAAGAATTCTGCAGAAATCTGCACACAGACATACAGACTTCAATGATATATTCTTTCTCATGGGGGTGAAGCAACAGATTTCCATTTTCTACTGTTGTGAAAAACAGAAACTTAGTTCAGCCATCATACATGCTGTTTTCTTTCACCTAGGGGGAGTTCCAAGGTCTTTTCCTTGTGGTAATTAACAACTTTGCAACCCCACAGTGCCTGCAAAGGCACTGTGAAACAAAGGCAGCTCAGGGAGACTTGGAGAAGAGGAATAACATGGAGAGGAAAGCCCCATGTTCAGTTTCATCTCTCTCTGGACAAATGAAATGACCTTTCTGAGCGGAGCACAGTGGCAGAACATAACAAAGTATTCGTTATTACACTTAATTAATGTAATTTTAAGTGCTGGGTTCAATTTGAAGACAGGATTCTTCATGAGTTGAAGTGTGGTACAGTTCTGTGTAAATCAGCAGATTTTTACAAGCGTACATATGTAAGAATGTCAAAATCATACAATTCATATTTATGAATAGAAGTAAATGTACATGGATTCTAGGCATAAGTATTTTGTTTGAAATCTCTGTGTGGAAATGATTCAGCAGCAGCTAAATTGTAAAGGTAGAATGCTAAAGTCTCCTCGCTGTTACGTTAAGCTTATGCCATCTGAGAAATAGGAGCACTGATGTGCTATTCCACAAGCCATATGAAGTGAAAGAGACAGCAAAACTCTGTCCCATTTTTAGAATTCAGTTTTTGGAAGAATTTTCCACTGCTGAAAGGGAAGTAGCAGTGGGAGGTTTGTGAATGGTCTAGATGATAAACAACTTGAATCACACACAGGCTGAGGAGTCACAGTGGTTAAGATCCTCACGCCTTTGAAGCTGACAGGAGATTCGGCAGCCAAACGCAAGAGAGCCAGCCTCCACAAGCACTGGTTTGGCCTTCCCTGTAACGTTGCAAGAGCTTTGCAAATCGTTCTGTCGGCAAAACAAAGTGAGTGTTGCGGAAGGAGAAGGAAAAACAGGAGCTATTTGTTCCATTGCAAATGACGGTCAGAAATGCTTACTGGTCTCCTGCATCATTATTCTTCCCTGGAACCAAACTTTGGACCTTAGGTGAAAAATTTTCTTGACGTGTGGAGACAGATATATTTAATCCATGAAACTAAAGGCAAACTTTGAAACCAAAGTGCCTCCAGGAAGAGTAAAGCCAAGAAGAGCTTTGAGAAATATGGTTCATGCACCCACACTTGCAGTCGGAAGTCAGGTTGGGACATGGTTCACCACTCATGCTAGAGGGATTTCAACACTGAGAGAATAATACCTACTAGTCACCACCATAACTCTCTTTTCCAACACTTCTTACTGGAAGATATTCTAGAATTTCTCCTTATTGGGAGAAGCTGAGCAACTTCTAGTAAATTAGAGAAGTTCAGCTGAAATTGGTTTGAAGTGCCACCTTCTTTTTGCTGCACAAAGAGAAGCCCTGGGACAATGAAGAAGGATAATTAAGAAGAATATGAGAGCAAAGGATTTCAGAAGTTGTGTGTGTGCCAGCAGTGGATAAATGGTTTGCTGATTGAGGTATAATTAAAAAAATCCACACAAAAGTATATTGGTATAATCTGAATGCCCTTTTACTGTGCACCCAGTACTTGAAAAAAGGAAGTATTGCTAGATACAGAAGGAACTTCTGGCATTTCATGTACACACATTAAAAAATATTTGAAAACATTAGTATGAAAAGGCAATGAATCTCTTTGCTAAAGCTGTCTGTGTCTATGAGAGATAAGAGGTCAGGAGGAAGGAGAAAGAACAGTAATTTCTTTTAAATTATTCTTTTAATCCATTTACTTACAGCACAGCACCTACAAAACACCTTGCAACGGCTGAGCAGACGTTCTGGCAGAATAACATACCCTCACTGTTTCCTCACTTTTTCATTTTCTTGCAATACATTTTCTTTACTAAAGTAGTGAATTCTTCTGCTCATGGTGTTGTTCACAGTGCCATGCTAATAAGGACCTAATAAGGACCTCATCAATGCAATAGAAATTAATAACATAAGGAATTATTAGCATAGTAGTATTCATATGGTTAAACGTGCATGTGAAATCCTTGGTGGGCTTATACTTTGGAATTTCTACCGCTCATCTTTGTGACATCCCAGAGTCACAAAGTCCCTTTGTGGTAGAAAAAGCTGCAGGACCCACCACTTCCACTGGCCATCACCAGGACCAGCCATTCCATGCCACCAGCCTTGCCCTACATCAGAGGAGAGGAATTATTGGGAAAGATTTGTATTTTTTACATTTTTGTTCTGCCTAAAGGAGGATATTCTGGTCAAGTCTATGAGGCTCAGCTTTGTTTCCTGAATTTTGAAAGCAAAACTTCTCAGGAGGATAAACAATGGGCATTTAAGCTAGAGTCTTAAAAGGGAATAAATGTTGCTTGTGTGATGTCTCATAAAGCTTGAGAAGTGTAAGATGCATCTCAAAAGTTAAGAGGAAGACTTAAGGACAGACAGTGAGGCTCACAGCAACAGTGGAGACAGTAGAGCTGGCTACAGTAAGTTCTGGGGGCTGAGTATGAGACCAAACTAGGCAGGGGGTTCCTGGACTCAAGGACAACCAAGCAAGGGTCTAGAGGAGAAGTCATACTAGGAACGGCTGAGGTCACTTGTTCAGCCTGGAGAAGCCCTCACAACTGTCTGCAGTTTCCTGGTGAGGGTCAGTGGAGGGGCAGGCACTGATCTCTTGTCTCCGGTGACCAGTGACGGGACTCTACGTTGGATAGTAGGACAAGGTTCTTCACCCAGAGGGTGGTTGGGCACTGGAACAGGCTCCCCAGGTAAGTGGCTACAGCACCAAGCCTGAGAGAGTTCAAGAAGCGTTTTGGCAACGCTCTCAGGCACATGGTGTGACTCTTGGGGTGTCCTGCGCAGGGCCAGGAGACGGACTTAATGGTCTTTGTGGGTCCCTTCCAGCTCCAGCTCAGGAAAGTCTGTGATTCTGTGATTCAGTGAAGAGCTCAGTGTCCCGCAGAAACCGGCAGCTCTGGCAGGCGGGATTGATGTGCCCGGGGCGTTGCCAGGGGCAACCCCGGCAGATTCCGGTGACGCCGGAATCTTCCGTCGGCGAGGCGAGCGGCGACAGCGATGGCGGTACGGTCAGGTCTGGGGGCTGAGTTGTAGAACGAGCTGGGGGTTCCCCGGGTCAGAGACGCCCGGGCGGGAGCTGAGAAACTCGCCAGGAACACGCGCTGTCGGGGCGAGTGCGATCCCAGGGGGAAGCGCGGGAAGTGCTAAGTGGCTCCAGGAGCGCGCGGGCGAATAATCCGGATATAACCAGGATGCGGGGCGGCAGGGAGGGACAGTGAATCCTCACCGGGGAGGAACCAGGAGAGGAATCCTTCTGTAACAAAAATGGTGTAACAAAAATGGCAGAGACCCCCGCCTGCAGGGAACCCCAGAATCTGGAAGCCCCCCGAAGGCAGATGTGGGTGTCACGCGTGCAGATGTGCCCAGATGGATAAGCGTTTGGAGCAGGTTGCTGTGTTGTATTAGGAGCTAACCAAGCAAAGTTCTATGTGGGAATCTGAGTGGGAGATTCATTGTTTTGCGTACTCACAAGGCAGAGCGACAGGCCTGCCTTAAGTCCTTGGAAGTGGAAAGTAAGTTACTGTTCAAGCCTGAGCTGGCAGGCCTGACTGACTCACAAGGCAGAGACTGGACTCTCGCCTCTGCTTGGAGTAGAAGGACAAGTGACCTTCTTGCTACTCATGTGCCCCTACATAACAGATATGATGCTCTGGGACTGGAAGGAGAGGACTCTGCAACAAGTAGTCAAGACCAAGAAAAGGACAGTGCTACAAAGTAGGAACAATCAGCCACCCATATTAGAACAAGTGCCACCAAAATAAGCACAAATAGTGTTAGTTATTGAAGACTTCTCCCTGAGGGGCACAGAACCAGCTATTTGCCATCTGGATAACGTCTCTAGAGACATTTACTGCCTACCAGGGGCCCACATCCATGATATCACAAAGAGGCTACCAAGCCTTGTAAAAACAGAAGACTAACATCCACTACTACTATTTTGTGTAAGGTTGAATTAGGCTTCAACAAGGAGGTTGAGAAATATCAAAGGGGACTTCATGTCTCTTGCAAAGAAGTTAAAAGGGTCAGGAACACAAGTAATATTCTCCTCTGCCCTTCCAGCTGGAGACTGGGACCCAGCACGAAGGAGAAAATGGTTAAAATGAATGACTGCCTGCATGGCTGCTGCTGTGCTCAGGGTTTTGTGTTCTGTGATGTGGGATGCACCTTCAAGAGCCTGGGCATGTTGACACCAAGTGGGGTGCACCTGACTAAGTGGGTTAAGAGTTTTCTGGGACTGACAGAACTTATTAGCTGGATTTGACAGGGGAAAGGGGTGTTCTGAACGTCAGAGGAAACAGGAACCAACACCTTAGGAAGCACCGTAAGTCATCCCAAAGGAATCAGAGAGGCCTTCTACTATAAGGTGAAGAAGTTGACAGCCCAGCTGAAGTGCCTCTACACCAATGCATGCAGCATGGGTAACAAGCAATTAGTTGAAAACCATGATGCAGTTAGAAAACTATGACCTAATTGCTATCATGGAAGCATGGTGGGACAACTAGAACACTGCAGCTGAGTGTTGCCTCTATGTTAAGGAAAGGGTTAGATTCTGAAGAGCTGTGTTTGAGAAACAGTCACAGACAGGTTGAGAACCTGGGGTGAAAATCAAGGACAGGATGAACAAAGGACACCTGGAGGTGGAGGTAACTATAGGCTGCCTGATCAGGGGAGCCTGTTGACGAGGCCACCTTGGTTCAGCTACAGGACACAGCTTGCTCACAAGCTCCCATCCTGATGAGGGATTTCAACCACCTGGGCATCTGCTGGGAAACCAATGCAGCTGGTTATAAGCAATCCAGGACACTCCTGGAGTGTGTATAGGATAGCTTCCTGGTCTAGGTGTGGGGCAGACCAACTGAGGAGAAGCATTACTGGGCCTGGGGCTTGGTGCTCATTGATGTAGATGAGCTCATCAGAGGAGTTAAGTCTGGAGGCAGCCCAGGCTGTAATGACCATGCCTTGGTGAAGTTTGTAATCTCCAGGTGCATAGGCCTAGCAAGGAAAAAAATCAGAATCCTGAAGGTTGGAAGAGCAAATTTAAATATGTTTAAGGACTGGGTGAATTAGATCCCTTGGGAAACTGTCCTTAAGGACAGAGGGACTGACCAAATCTGGCAAGTCTGAAAGGCCACTTTTATTAGCGCACAAGAACTTTCCCTCACAATGTGTAGGACATACACAAGGCAGGCCAGAAGTGAGCATGGCTGAGCAAAGGTCTGCTCCTCAAACTGAGAAGAAAGAAGGAAATGCACAGCCCGTGGAAGCAGGGACAGGTGACCTGGGGAGTGTACTGGGATACAGTTCAGACATGCAGGGACAGGGTAAAGGAAGCCAAGGCACAGATGGAACTAGACATGGCAAGCGATACAAAGAATAACAAGAAGAGATTCTGTAAGGACATAGATCAGAAGAGAAAGGCCAAGAAGATAAAGGACCCATATAAATGAGAAAGGAGAACTGTTAACAACAGATATGGAGAAGGCTGAAGTACTCAATGAGTTCTTCACCTCAGTTGTCACTGGCTGGGAGTCAGGCTTCCCACATCTCTCAAGTTCCTGAAACCTTTAGGTGGGAGTCAGAGGAGTGAAGTCCCTCCCACTCTAAAGAAAGGGCAGGTTCTGGACCCCTTGATGAAACTGAACAACCGCAAGTCTATGGGGCCTGACAACATGCATTCCAGGATCCTGAGACAACTGAGCTCTGTCGTTGCCAAGCTGTTCTCCATCATATGTCACAAGTCATGACAGTGAGGCCATGGTGATTAGAAAAAGGGAAACATCGCTACTATTTTTAAAAAGGGAAGCAGGGAAGACTTGGGGAATTACAGACCAGTTAGCCTGACCTCTGTGCCTGGGTAGATAATGTTGCAGATCCTCATGCAAGCAATGCTAAATCACATACAAGACAAGGAGGTGATCCAAGATAGACAGCATGGCTTTACAAAGGCAGATCAGTCTGGATGATGGAGTGACTGCAGCAGTCAATAATTCACAACCAATGCAATTTGATGCGTTTCAGTACTGTGAGTGAGCAAGTGAGCAGCTTGGTCCTGATCAGAATTCCTAATCCTTAATGCTCTGTGGCAGTCCTAGTCATGGACTGACACAAGGAGTGTACAGGTAGAGGATGACTGTAGTTCAATACAAAAATTGAGTAGTTTGTCTTGGTCCAGTAATTAATTTTTCAAATCGCCTCTGTCATTTGAGAAAGCTCCTCTTTGCACCAGTCTTACTTGAAAGTAATAGTGTTCTTGGTCCACCATTGTTTTTAAATGTCTTTGGTAGTCTTTGGGTGAGGTCTGAAGAGTCTGAAGCATGTACTCGCATTGCGGGCATTTAAAGCTGAGGCTGTTTACAGAGCATACAATGGGAACAAATTTCTCTATAAAGGCTTTAGGGACTGTTTTTAAAGTCTGTAAGGAGAAAGAAGAAGAAAATAGGCTTCTCAGAGGCTTGCTACCAGTGATAGTTTCAGATTGGCATCATAGGCAGTCTCTGATTCAGCAGAGTGATTGTAAACCATCTTCAGTTATCACTACCACCTTGTGAGAAGAGTGGTAAGATGAGAAGTTATTCTAGGGTGTATTTGGAGTAAAGTGTGAAAAAATGGATGATGTGGAGGGACAAGATGTTATCTAATATAATAACCCACTTGTGTTGTTGGTACTAGGGCAGAAAGGATTTTTCTCCTTTCATCTTCAGTTATCATAGTGTGGAAATGCAGTATAGGGAGAAAAGGCACATCCATACAAAATGTTAAGTACAAGCTTTTATAGATGAGTGTAACATAGACCAGGATGAGAAAGGCAACGCTAAAGCTTCTAGCCTGTTACACTCATGACCTTCAGCAGCCTTGAAGGGTCTTTTTAGATTTTCAGGTGCATTTTCAGATGCTTGGCCCCAAGCTTGATTGGATTTGAATTTATTTTTGAAATTACTAGTAGAAGTTTTGGTGTGAAGCGTTCTAATTCATGGCACTAATAGCAGGGCAAACAGTGGTACTGTTCTTGGTAGGGTGTTCTACCTGCCCCTGTGACCAACAGGACTGTGGGATGTCCGCCGGGATCGGCTCCTTGTTACTTGGGACTCCCGGGAGGAAACCTGGTGTCTCTGTTGATGCCGGTCGCTCCTCCTCGAGCGGACTGGGGCATCCTGTTCAGGCCTTTCAGCGTGGTCCTCATCACTAGAGGTGTCAGTAGACGTGTCTTCAGCCCAACTCTGCTGCCGGCTCCTGCTGCTCGAGGAGTCGTAGTCCTGGGCGTGCTGACCCCTGCTGTGGCTCCTGTGGTGCCGTCTTGAGGACCTGCTTCGTTCCCTCTCTCGGGTCCTGGCACGGCCAGTGCCATGCTCCCTGCTGGAAGAGCTGCGCTGCTGGCGGCCTGTGGAGCGATTCCGCCTCCTTCCTGCAGAGCGGCGACGAGCTCTCTGTACTCGATTAGGCCTGACAAAGCTGATGTAGTGCCCTATGGAGTACACCTCGTAATTATTGTCTCCCACCTTGCGGAGGAGGTATTGGAAAGGCTCCCTGCAGATCGGGCACACAGCTGTGTTGCGGGACCATTGCAGTATGCAAGGAAAGCAAAAAGAGTGGCTGCACCAGCTCACAGAGACTTGGTCCTTAATGGTGTCCATGCAGATTGGGCACATTAGGTTCTCTGTGTCACATGGAGGCGCAACCTGGGGCACTTGGTTGGTGCTGGCAGCAGGGGAAGAGGTGCCATCT